>NC_091956.1:25113290-25428290 GCF_031021105.1 Erythrolamprus reginae | reverse complement strand
TACAGCTCATCTGTTTGGAATCCATATCGCATCTCAGACATTAACACCCTTGAAAATGTCCAAAGATACTTCACCAGAAGAGCCCTTCACTCCTCCACTTGAAATAGAATACCCTATGAGACTAGACTTTCAATCCTGGGCCTAGAAAGTTTAGAACTAAGACGCCTTAAACAAGATCTAAGTATTGCCAACAAGATCATACGCTGCAACGTCCTGCCTTTCGTCGACTACTTCAGCTTCAACCACAACAACACTAGAGCACACAACAGATTTAAACTTAATATTAACCGCTCCAAACTTGACTGTAAAAAATATGACTTAAGTAACCGAGTTGTCGAAGCGTGGAGCTCATTACCGGACTCCATAGTGTCATCCCCAAACCCCCAACACTTTACCCTTAGATTATCTACAGTTGACCTATTCAGATTCCTAAGAGGTCAGTAAGGAGGGAGTACAAGTGCACTAGAATGCCTTCCGTCCCCTGTCCTATTGCTCTCCTATATCTCCTATACCTTTCTTCTATTCCTATATCTCTTCTTCTACTCTTTCGTTGATATGTTCTATTACTATATCTTCTTTTCTATTATTTCTTAGATATATTTTACTACGAGTATCTCCTCTATAACCTTCATCATGTATTTTACTATGTGTATATAGATATATACCCACTAAACCCTCTTTGTGTATTGGACAAAATAAATAAATAAAACAAAACATCCTATGTAGGGGGATGGTTAGCTGTTGATCGGAGATAAACAACGACACCAGCAAAACCAAAAAACCAACTGAGGACTTATCCATCTCGTTCAGTTGTTCCACCCCCAGAATTGGCCAACAGCCATTTTTTCAGGGTAGGAACAGACAAGATAGTTTTGTATCCATCCTTTTTCCATTGCAATGCTGAGCTTCAAGCATGTTTTCCTTTTGTGGCTTTAAAAAACCCTTTTATTCCTTATGTCCTTATGTTATTGCTCTTTGTCAATTTTAGCTGGTACGTGCTATTTAACTACAGACTAATCCCAGCAATTATTGTAATGCTAAAATAGCACAATGATAGTTAAAAGTTGATTTGCTAAACAGAAAGTTGGCATAAACTTTTTTTAATCACTGTTTTTCTTTAGTGGTGCACTATTTATCCTTTATCCAGTGTTCTGGAGTCTCCAATCACTTGGGTTAAAAAAGGTTTTATCTTGCTCACAGAATGAATTTTCCTATAAGTGCCTGGAGAAAGGATGATATGATGTACTATTATTATTATTTAAAAAGAAGCTCATGAATAAATAGCTAGTTCAGAGAGCAGAATAGAATAGAATAGCATAGAATAGAATAACAGAGCTGGAAGGGATCTAGTCCAAGCCCTTGTTTAGGCAGGAAAACCTACATCACTTCAGACAGACTACAAAAATGGTGGAAGGTCTTAAGCATAAAACGTATCAGGAAAGACTTAATGAACTCAATCTGTATAGTCTGGAGGACAGAAGGGAAAGGGGGGACATGATCGAAACATTTAAATATGTAAAAGGGTTAAATAAGGTTCAGGAGAGAAATGTTTTTGATAGAAAGGTGAACACAAGAACAAGGGGGCACAATCTAAGGTTAGTTGGGGGAAAGATTAGAAGTAACGTGAGAAAATATTATTTTACTGAAAGAGTAGTAGATGCTTGGAACAAACTTCCAGCAGACGTGGTTGGTAAATCCACAGGAACTGAATTTAAACATGCCTGGGATAAACATATATCCATCCTAAGATAAGATACAGGAAATAGTATAAGGTCAGACTAGATGGACCATGAGGTCTTTTTCTGCCGTCAATCTTCTATGTTTCTATAGAATAGAATAGAATAGAATAGAATAGAATAGAATAGAATAGAATTTTACTGGCCAAGTGTGATTGGACACACAAAGAATTTGTTTTGCTGCACATGCTCTCAATGTACATAAAAGAAAAGATTGTCAAGAATCATAAAGTACAATACTTAATGATAGTTCGTGTACAAATAAGCCATCAAATCATATTAGGACTCAGCCAATATAAATTGTAAGAATAGAAACAACAAATTTACAGTCATACAGTCATTTGTGGGAGGAGATGGGTAGTGGGAACGATGAGAAGATTAATAGTAGTGCAGACTTAGTAAATAGATTGACAGTGTTTTGAAAAGCAATAATAATAGAAAGTGCTGAAAGACATAGAGCACACAACCATACAGCCAAGCTCAGAGAGCACCAAGCTCAACCCTGGGCTACAAATATTCCCTTTGGTTGGTAGTGTGGACAGTGTTTCATTTCCTTCCTCCTTTCCAACTGACCTCTAGAGCCCGGGTCTCCAAACTGACCAATTTTAAGACTTGTAGACTTCAACTCCCAGAATTCCCCAGCCAGCCATGTTGGGGAATGTTTGGAGAACCCCTGCTCTAGAGTCCCTTATTTATTTATGACCATGAGCCGAGGTGGTGCAGTGGGTAGAGTACGGTACTGCAGGCCACTAAAGCTGACTGCTAGATCTGCAGGTCAGTGGTTCAAATGTCACCACCGGCTCAAGGTTGACTCAGCCTTCCATCCTTCGGAGGTGGGTAAAATGAGGACCCGGATTGTGAAGGCAATATGCTGGGTCTGTTAAAAAGTGCTATTGCTAACATGTTGTAAGCTGCCCTGAGTCTAAGGAGAAGGGCGGCATAAAAAAATCAAATGGATGAATGAATGAGTGAATGAATGAATGAATGAATGAATGAATAAAATGCAATTACATCTATGATGTATACGATGTAATCAGAAAGCAGAAAAATTCAAACGGTTACATGGAAGCACCAAAGTTTGCTCATCGTTACCTGAAGAGTTTTGACTTTGCCAACGAGATTGTCTTGTGACATTGCTTGAATCGACTCTTCGCTCTCTGTTCGCCCATCAGGCATAAAAATACTCTCATGGGAGAAGGCCCTTGTTCCCATGCTATAACTGGGAGACCTGAAAAACAAATTGGATACATAGGATTTTAGGCATGTCCTAAATTATCAACACAATGGGCTACTACTGCTTGATTTTCTTTCTTTTTTCCTCCCCAGCAACCAGGTTGTTTTTCAATGTCTTTGAATATATAATTCATATTTTCCCGAGAAGAATTGATTTATTATACCTTTACTTTCACTGCTTAAATAATAGGTATGCATCTGTTTTTAATTCCAGAGCTCCTATACAAGCTGCTGCCAATTGATAATTTGCATTACGAAAGGAAAATGTCTTGGTATATGGAGACCAATTCTGATGACCCTATGCCAGTGTTTTTCAACCAGTGTGCCGTGGCACACTAGTGTGCCGTGAGACATGGTCAGGTGTGCCGCGAAGCTCAGAGAGAGAAAGAAAACAAGAGAGAGAGAGAGAGAGAGAGAAAGAAAGCAAGAGAGAGAGAAAGCAAGAGAGAGAAAGAGCGAAAGCAAGAGAGAAAGAAAGAAAGAGAGACAAAAAGAAAACAAGAGAGAGGAAGAAAGAAAGAGAGAGAGAGAGAGAGAGAAAGACAGAGACAAAGCAAGAGAGAAAAAGAAAATGAGAGAGAGAAAGAAATAAAGAAAAAGAGAGAGAGAGAGAGAAAGAGAGAGAAAGAAAGCAAGAGAGAGAGAAAGAGAACAAGAGAGAGAAATCAAGCAAGGGAGAGAGCAAGAGATAGATAGAAAGAGAGAGAGAGAGAGAAAGAAAGAGAGGGAGGGAAGGTGGGAGAGAAAGACAGGGAGGGAGGGAGGGAGAAAGAGCAAAAAAGAGGAAGGAAGGAAGAGAGAGAGAAAGAAAGAGGGATGGAGAGAGAGAAAAAAAGAAGGGAGAGAAAGAAGGAGGGAGAGAGAAATAGAGCGAAAGGGAGGAAGAGAGAATTTTTTTTGTCCAAACTTTTTTTAGCTGCCCCCCCCCCCAATGTGCCCCAGGGTTTTGTAAATGTAAAAAATGTGCCATGGCTCAAAAAAGGTTGAAAATCACTGCCCTATGCCATGAATTTTGTTCAATTTTAACTGTATTTAAAGCTGATTATGTTCAACCCCATTGTAATTTTGCCTTGTCCCTGCCCATTTCTTTGCTGCTTGCAACTTCCATGTGTGACCTAAAAGACAAATATGGTTCTTGACTAGTGATGGGCGAACCCAATGGTGTTCGGGTTTGGCAAGTTCGGCTGAATTTTACGCAAAATTTGGCCGAACCCAAACCGAACCCGAACGGGGAATCTCTCCCATGAAGAGATTCCGGGGGTGGAGCTTTGACGTCACCGGCAGGTTGCTAAGGACGCCAAGGTGATCACTTCCTGGATTCCATGGAATCCAGGAAGTGATCGCCTTGGTGTCCTTAGCAACCTGCCAGTGACGTCAAAGCTCCGAACGCCGAACACAACCCCGAACTTTGCCTGAAGTTTGGAAAAATTTCATGTTCGTGTTCGTCATACCGAACACCGCAAAATTCGGTACGGACCCAAATTGTGCGGGTTCAGTTCGCCCATCACTATTCTTGACTTGAAAGAGACTGAGCATCTTTGGCTTAAACATTTGCCACAAGAACATCTAGTGAATATGAAAAGGAACAGCTCTGTAGAAGCAGTTTATTCAAAAAGCTCATTATCTGGCATTAGAGGCAAACTGTGGCCTCTTCTACACTATAGCTTGATCATAATTGATGAATGCTTATGAGGGTTGCTATAGATACAGTAGTGGGTTCTACTTGACTTTGATACTGGTTTGGGAATGGGAGTGCTATGATATCCGGGTGACTGGGCCAAACATCCAGCTGCCACCGCTACTGGTTTGCTGTACCAGGTCGAACTGGTAGCAACCCACCACTGGTATGGTACTTCTTGACTTACGGCCACAATGGAGCACAAAATTTCTGTTGCTAAGTGAAAAATTTGTTAAGTAGATTTTGCTCCATTTGTTGGTTGTTACCTATAAACCCTACAGGGTTTAGGACCAGGTTATCTACGGGACCATCTCTTCCCTCGTGTATCCCAGAGGCCAGTCAGGGCTCACAGAGTTTGCCTTCTCCAGGTCCCATCAGCCAAGCAATGCAGTGATGGCGAACCTATGGCACGGATGTCACAGGTGGCCCGTGGAGCCATATCTGCTGGCATGCGAGCAGTTGCTCTAGTTCAGCTCCAACGTGCATGTGTGTGCCAGCCAGCTGATTTTTGGCTCACATAGAGGCTCTGGGAGGGCGTTTTTGGCTTCCAGAGAGACTCCAGGGGGATGGGGGAGGACATTTTTACCCTCCCCCAGCTCCAGTGAAAGTTTTGGAGCCCGAGGAGGGAGAAACATGAGCCTATTGGGCCCACCAGAGGTTGGGAAACAGGCCATTTCCGGCCTCCAGAGGGCCTCGGGGGGGGGAGCTGTTTTTGCCCTCCTCAGGGTTGAATTATGGGTGTGGGCACTTGCACATTCGGCATCTGAGGAAAAAAAGGTTCGCCATCACTGCCCTAGGAGAAGAGCCTTCTCTGTGGTGGCTCCAGCCCCTTAGAATTAACTCCTCCCAGAGATTCACACTCCTTCCACTCTCCTGGCCTTTGGGAAAAATGTTGAAGACACATCTTTGTTGGCAGGCTGGGGGCTGTGGAATATAGACACTCTGCTCCAGCCCACGTTATGGCAGAGATAGGGATGAATGTGATTGAATGGTTTTATTGACATGGGCTTTTAGGTATGTTAAATTAGATTTTAGCATGTATAATGGATTTAGTTTTATATTGGCTTAGTTTTCATGTGACTCCGGGGATGATGCCAATGGTTGCAAATGTGAAAAACTATCATAAGTCCTTTTTTCTCGCACTGATATAACTTCGAACAGTCGTTCACTCTTATAACTTGACAATTAGCTGGACTTACCAGAAATAGGATCTAGACTCTATAGAATAACCATCTCTGTGTGGGTGACAGCTTTTCCATATCTTTCCTCCTGATGACTGGGAAATTCTGGGATTTGAAATCCACACGTATAAGTTTGCTGAGGTTTAGAAGCTCTCTTCTACAAAATGAGGACACCCGATTTGTTGCAACTACACACAAGTCCTGGTGCTCATCATTCTCTGGATTTGTAATATGAAATTCATTGGAGGACTACATCTTGCTTTCTGAAGAGTTCTATTGCATGTAGTTGTATTTTTGTCCCCTTCCTTTTATAAGCATCTTTCTGATATGGACCTGATCATGATATGGACCAGTGGAACAGCTTGCCTTCAGAAGTTGTGGGTGCTTCATCCATTACTCGACGAATTCCCTTCCAGAAGAGGTCATGACAGCTGGCATCCTGCATAGCTTCAAGGCAGGATTAGACAGATTCATGGATGCCAAGTGTATCGGTGGTTATTGAAGCGGATGTCCAAGTGCCGCCTCTATGTTGGTTGAGGCGGGCAGGATTCCCTTGGGTACCATTTGTTGGGGGTCAAGGGAAAGGGAGGGTCTTGCCTTCTCTTTCTGCCCAAGATCCCCAAGTGCAATTGGTGGGCCCCTGTGTGACACAGAATGCTGGACTCGATGGACTTTGGCCCGATTCAGCATGGCTCTTCTTATGTTTTTATGAGGCTTTTAAGAAGAGACTGGACAGCCACTTGTCTAAAATGGTATAGTGTCTCCTGGTTGGGCAGGTTGTTGGACTAGAGGACCTCTGGCTCTATTCTAAATTGAATTTAATCTACATTAGAAACAGGATTCCAAATATGGCAATATAACTGTGCTGTGGTCCTACTGTGCTTTGCACAATTCCAAGAACACGATCGTTCCAAAAAGATCAAGTTGTTATCACCTATTTTTAGAGTGCAGGAATCTGCCTCCCACTCCCATGTCGAAGCATGTACAAATAGAAATGAGAAAACGCAAAAGATGAATAATGTTATGGGTGGGCCTGGATACGGATGCTTTTCTAAGATTACTATTCAAAAATAAGGTTGTGTTGTGATTATTGGTATCCTGTCATATCTTAGAAAAGAAAAGAAGCAAGAATAAATATATATGCTTGGAGCAAGCTCCCACTATGTGCTCAATAGCCCTTAAATGGCATGGTAATGCTATGACAACTGTTGCCAGGATACTCCTTAGACCACAGCGATTATCACATCCAAGGACAAATTAACAATAGAATGTTATTAGAAATTTAATATACAATTGTGTCTTGCAAAGCAGATTCTTTTTAGTCTTTTGATTGTTGCTTCTATTTTTTATTAAATAACTGCCTCTATACTACAGCAACCTGCAACAATTGTGGTCTATGTAAACAGTTCCACCATACAAATTTACTTTAAGTGATATAGTAGGTCAGTGAGGGCGAACCTTTTTTCCCTCGGGTGCCAAAAGAGCATGTGTGCGCACTATTGCACATGCGTGAGTGTCCACACCCATAATTCAATGCCTGGGGAGGGCAAAAACAGCTTCCCCCACCCCCTGGAGGCCCTCTGGAGGCCGGAAACAGCTTGTTTCCCAACTTCTGGTGGGCCCAGTAGGCTCGTGTTTTGCCCTCCCCAGGCTCCAAAGGCTTCCTTGGAGCATGGGGAGGGTAAAAACGCCCTCTGCCATCCCCCTGGAGGCTCTCTGGAAGCCAAAAATGCCCTCTCAGAGTCTCTGTGTGAGCCAAAAATCAGCTGGCCGGCACACACATGCATGTTGGAGCTGAGCTATATGATTCTGTGTTCCACCTGTGGCATCTGTGCCATAGGTTCGCCATCACTGTAGTAGGTAATGGTATCATTATAGCCAGTGGTTCCACTTACCTTCTCTACCAGTTTGCATCATGTCAGAAGTGCTCGTTTTGTGCGGGTATACTCTCTTTACTCACATGCGCATGCCTACATCATTTTATTTATTTATTCATTCATTCATTCATTTATTGGATTTGTATGCCGCCCCTCTCTGCAGACTCGGGGCGGCTAACAACAGTAATAAAACAGTATATAACAATATAACAATATCATGTCGGAATTACCCTCTGCGCATGAATAGAAGCCTTTGCGCATGTGCAGCGGGTTCATTTCCAGCCAGTAACCGGAGGACAGGTTTGGGGGCGTGACCAGCCGGCCATTGTTGCCAGTTAGGCGACAGGGGGAAATTTCCGCTACCAGTTCAAGCAAACCAGTACGAACTGTTAGGAACCCACCAGTGATTATAGCATTTTCTTACCAATTTGAGATTTGACTGACATCAGCAAAATCAACACATGAGCAGTAGCGGGTTGCTACCGGTACGGCATAAGACAGTGATGGGAAACCTTTTTTTCCCCTCTGGTGCCGAAAGAGTGTGGGCATGCGTTGTTGTGCATGCACGAGTACCCACACCCATAATTCAATGCCTGGGGAGGGTGAAAACAGCTTCTCCCCCCTCCCAGAGGCCCTCTGGAGTCCACAAACAGCCTGTTTCCCAACTTCTGGTGGGTCCAGTTGTTGTGGTTAGCTCTGGCCCAGCTCCTGCCCCAAGGACTGTAGATGTGGGGGAGACATCCACATGCTGCAGGCCTGTTTTGCTCCCGGTGGAATCTGCTGATGAAGGCTCCTCTGACCAAGAAGACATGAGTGACAGGGAGGAGGAGAGTGTGGCAGACAGCTCAGAAGGAGATCAATTATCTCTCTCCTCCTTGGATTCAGAACAAGAGTTAATGATACAGCCACGCATGCGGAGAGCGATGCATAGGCAACAACAACTGAGATATTATTATCAAAGAAAATGAGGCCACCTGTGGTTGGGTGGGGCTGTGGTAATTAGTGAGGCTGCTATAAAGAGCAGCCTGTGGGTTTGGCCATTGTGGAGGATTATCTGATCATTGTGTTTTGTGCCTGCCTTACTGACTTCGACCTTGGTGTGTTGCTTTTTCCCCGCTTTGAAACTAAAGCAGAGCAAAGGGTGTTTCACTTTGTGAAAGAAGAAGGACTGTGAATTGCCTCACATCTGCAAGCTAAGTATCTCAGAACTGATAAGGGACTTGTACAAATTACCAGTTTGTTTGGAGATGAGTGCTCTTTTCTATACAAAAAGAGGGCTTAGTTTAAGTGAATTTTCATTATAAAGAACATTGTTTTGAATTTTCAAATGTGCATGTGTCTGAAATTTGTATCTGAATTTTTGGGAGGATTCTGCCAGAGAGCTTGACAGAACACCAGTAAGCTCGTGTTTTGCCCTCCTTAGGCTCCAAAGGCTTCACTGGAGCCACTGGAAGATAAAAACACCCTCCTCCATCCCCCCCGGAGGCTCTCTGGAAGCCATAAATGCCCTCCCAGAGCCTCTGTGTGAGCCAAAAATCAGCTGACCAGCACACCCATGCACATTGGAGATGAGCAAGGACAACGGCTCGCATGCCAGCAGATATGGCTCTGCATTCCACCTGTGGCACTCGTGCCATAGGTTTGTCATCACTTGTCTGAGACCCCGCATCTGTACCGATCGCTGCACACACAGCTTCAGTTATCTTGTGTGCACGCATGTCCCAGTGTGTTTTTGTTTCTGCGCATGCACAGGAAGCAAAATCTTGCAAGGGGATGCATGCGCGCAAGAGATTTTGGTGATTTTTGCTTCTGCTCATGCATGTATTCAAGTCAGCAATGACAGCATGCCAAAATTTCATTACCTCAAGCCATTGTTGGTCTCTTCATCAGACGACAGCGCACTGTTACAGACGTCTCCGATGGAACTGCTCGCCTTCAACTTTGCGGTCTCACGATCTGGCGAGGCCTCTCGTTTTTTCCTCCTTCCAAACAACTTTTTGAAGGGCTGAAATTTACTGCCCTTTTTCTTATCTGCAGACAACAAGGCAAATAGATGTAAAGGCTCATCATCATTTCATTTGCAAACATTCTGGGCTAAGAAAAACTTAGTTAAGAAGATAGCCAAAAAAAGATGGAAGTCCAAACCAGTCAGAGGCCTATGGAAATATTTAGACAATAAAAGTACAGTGGTACCTCTACTTAAGAACTTAATTCATTCCATGACCAGGTTCTTAAGTAGAAAAAATTGTAAGCAGAAGCAATATTTCCCATAGGAATCAATGTAAAAAGCAAATAATGTGTGCAAACCCATTAGGAAAAAAACGAAAGCTCGAAATTTGGTGAGAGGAGGAGGAGGAAGAAGAGGAAGACAGTCGCTGCCCAGAGTGAAGGGAGCGTTTCTTTTCTCTGGGCACTGGCAGAGGTTTATTCCCTGTCCAAGCGCCCAGAGAAAGGAAAATGCTTCGTTCGCTTTGGACTGCCAAAGCCTCCTTAAGCGCCCCCGAAAGTCTCCTCTGGCAGCCCAGATGGCCAGGATTAAAGGGGAAATGGCAGGAAACTGGCCGGGCCTTCGTGCCACTCTCAAATTTCCTAGGAAATTTTTCCGGGCTCGGATTCTTAGGTAGAAAATGGTTCTTAAGAAGAGGCAAAAAAATCTTGAACACCCGGTTCTTATCTAGAAAAGTTCTTAAGTAGAGGCGTTCTTAGGTAGAGGTACCACTGTCCCTCTGTATATTGCAGTTGAAAACCCTATCTTGCAAAAAAAAAAAATCATTAAAAATGTGCACACTGCAGTGGGGGTTTTTCCTCTTCACTTTTTATAAATAGTAGATATTGGGTCAATATGATTATTAGAAAGAGGCCTCCTCATCTGAAATATCTGTTCTTGTTAATAAGGATGAGAAAATGTATAACTATTTGTAAAGGGAGGATAATTTATCAGGACTTTAAAAACAATCAGTGTCCTGCTGGAGTGAATTTTTTATGCTTAATGTTGGATGTTTGGATAACTTTTCCCCTTTTTTGTACATATTTTTTTCTTTTTTAATGTGTGTTGTTATTTTTGGATGTACATGTATTTTTCTGGGGGGGTTTCCGGTTTGTATTTTATTCCCATTGATAAAACATAATAAATATATATATTTAAAAATATTCATCCTTTAGTGTTTAGATGATTGAGACACTTCTTTAGAGAAATGGTGGAAGACTATTTTCAACAATAAGAATGCTTCAGTGGTATAAATCTGAAAGAGGAAAGGCTTTATTTCGACTTTTGTGGCATTAGGCATGACTTTTTGCTCATCTTCCTAAAGGAATGGCAAGGATGATAGCAGTCAGCCTTATCATCAGTAGCGGGTTCCTTACCAGTACGGGCCACTCTGCGCACCACTAACGAAAACCATGCGCTGGAAGCAAAATTTTGCAAGGGGATGCACGCAAGAGAGGGATTTCCACATGCACTGAAGCAAAATCTCGCTGGGATGCACCCACACTGGTAGTGGTGGTGAGTAGGAACCCTCGCCTGCTTATAAAGTAAGAACTGATGGCAAATTGTAATTCAGGTCTTGTTTTTGTGTATCAATATGAAGCCTTGCCTTTATGAGCACCTACCCATTTCCCCGAAAATAAGCCCTCCTCCAAAAATAAATAATTTCCCCAAAATAGGCCCTCCCCTAAAAATAAGCCTTCCCCCCAAAAAATAAGCCCTCCCCCAAAATATTTAAATTCATGTGCAGCTTGTCCCCACCATTTCTCCTTGTTAGGGTTGTGCTTATTTTGGGGTTCAAAGAAATATAAGACAGGGTCGGGGAAACATGGCAGCAACCACTATCTCAATACAGTGATCCCTCGATTTTCGCGATCTCGTTCTTCGCGAAACGCTATATCGCGATTTTTCCCACCCGATGATGTCACTCTCTTCCTTCCTTTCTCATCTTTCTTTCTCTCTCTCTTTCTCTATCTTGCTTCTTCCTCTCTCACACTCTCTTCCTCCCTCTCTCATCTCTTTCTTTCCTTCTCTCTCTTTCTCTATCTCACCCCCTCTTGCTGGCGGGCGGCGGGCGGGCGGCGGGCAGGCGAGCGGGGGCATCAGCGAGGAAGACCCAGGGAAGGTTCCTTCGGCCGCCCAGCAGCTGATCTGCTCGGCAGCGCGGCAGCAGCGAGGAGCCGAATCGGGGTTTCCCCTTTGCGTGGGCGGCGGGGAAACCCCGATCTTCGTCTGCTCGCTGCTGCTGCGCTGCCGAGCAGATCAGCTGCTGGGCGGCTGAAGGAACCTTCCCTGGGTCTTCCCCGCCGCCCACGCAAACTCCACCATCTGCGCATGCGCGACCATGAAAAAAAGGGCGCGCATGCGCAGATGGTGTTTTTACTTCCGCAACCCTACATCGCGAAAAATCGATTATCGTGAGGGGTCTTGGAATGGAACCCTCGCGATAATCGAGGGATCACTGTATAGACTGTGTCCATTGAACTATTTATGGTGCATTAAAACATTGACTCAGTTCTCAGTTCATTGGTTAGTACAAGTGATGTCACGGGTAGGCAAAGGATTTACACTAAAAGTGTGCCTGTTCTCTGTTCTCTGAAAGGCCAGCTGCAAGGACCAGGGGCCATATAATCTTATACTGACTGTATAAATGATGGGCATAGCGGTGGCCTAGAGGTGGAGCTATTGCCTTACATTCAAGAGGCTATGAGTTCAGTCCTAGGTAGTGGCACATATTTCTCTTTCTGGACACAGTGAGTAAATATCAGCTGCGAACTCTGCATTGATGACAAGAAGGGCATCTGACCACTAAGCACTCAGCTGCCCCGACTCCACCCCCATGTAAGGGATTGTGGGATAATTAAAAGACAAAAAAAATTGGTGGGCATGACCCACATAGGACAGGGGTCTCCAACTCCACTGGCCATAAAGCTGCCATCGTTTCCCACCTCTGCTCTAAGTGGTACAATGCTAATTTCCCACAACTTAAAACAAGTGACGTACAATTTATTTATTGTATTTATTTTATTTTTATTTATTTTTCAAATTTATAGGCCACCCTTCTCCTAGTGGACTCAGGGCGGTTTACAGCAATAAAAATGATTACAAAGTTAAAATACCCCAGTATATAGAATAAAACAGTAAAAATTTAAAACCCGATATAAATGTCATACAGTCATCACTCATTCATACTACTGGCCGGAGCGAAGAACTATTGCTCAACGGCCCCAGGCCTGCCAGCATAATTGTGTTTTCAGCGTCTTTCAGAAGGTACGGAGGGTGGAGTTGATTCCAGAGGACCGGGGCCACAACAGAGAAGGCTCTTCCCTGTGGTCCCGCCAGCTGTCATTGCTTGGCTGACAGGACCAGAGAAGGCTGACTGTGTGCAACCTAACTAGTCGCTGGGGCGTATGAGGCAGAAGACAATCCCATAAATAATCTGGTCCTAAATCATGGAGGGCTTTATAGGTAATAACCAACGCAGTTCATTGCTATCCAAAAAGATGCTCCCTCAAAATAAATATGAGTACAGTGTTCCCTCGCTTTTCGCGGGGGATGAGTTCCGAGACCGCCCGCGAAAGTCGAATTTCCGCGAAGTAGAGATGCAGAAGTAATTACACTATTTTTGGCTATGAACAGTATCACAAGCCTTCCCTTAACACTTTAAACCCCTAGATTGCAATTTTCCATTCCCTTAGGAACCATTCAGATTATTACTCACCATGTTTATTTATTAAAGTTTATTAAAAAAATATTTATTAAAGGCAGACGGAAGTTTGGCGATGACATATGATGTCATAAAGTGGGGAAAACCGTGGTATAGGGAAAAAACCCGCAAAGTATTTTTTAATTAATATTTTTGAAAAACCGTGGTATAGACTTTTTGCGAAGTTCGAACCCACGAAAATCGAGGAAACACTGTACTTAAAATCACTTAACAGAATCTCAATTTATGAATTCAAACAAGTATCACAAGAGCTAACAGTAGAGCAATCGCCATCAAAAATGTAGTGATCGCAGATTAATCTCCTGGATGATGCCAGTTGACAGGTATGGGGGTGAATTTTGTAGTAACACCTTATAAAATACCTTAGGGTTGTCTACTGCATGATCAAATTATAGGCCAGCTATTAATCTTTCCATCTTTGTGGATCTTCATATTACTGTGGAAAATCATGTTAAAGCATCTGCCCTCTGTTTTGATAAGAGTAAGATCAATAGACACAGTGTATGCCAGCCTAATGGAAAATAAGGCACTTGCTGAGATTTAAAACCAATTAACCAGAAATGTATATAATATGCTTCTCCTTTTAGAGCTAAGTGAAGAAAAGCTAAAACTTAACTTTGGCTTTGTTGAGCTATTGCAAAACAGGATGCCATAAGTCATCACTGCAAATCCAAAACAGCACTGATAAATGTGTATAGCGTAGCCTATACGAGTTTGCTAGGGCTTGGCAAAGATGCTTTCATATTGCAACATGGGCCTTATTTATACAATAAGAATCTAGTTCTAATATCTTTTTCATTTTAATTAATACATAATATGCTTTTATTAACGCTGGCTGAAAGAACTACTTCAACATGTTCTGGGAGAAAAGGAATCCCCCCCCCCACCATTTAGTCTTACATGTTCAAAGATCTTGCATTTTCAATAAAAAACATGTTTCATAGAAACATAGAAGACTGACGGCAGAAAAAGACCTCATGGTCCATCTAGTCTGCCCTTATACTATTTCCTGTATTTTATCTTAGGATGGATATATGTTTATCCCAGGCATGTTTAAATTCAGTTACTGTGGATTTACCAACCACGTCTGCTGGAAGTTTTTTTCCAAGGATCTACTACTCTTTCAGTAAAATAATATTTTCTCATGTTGCTTTTGATCTTTTGATCTAATTCCATTTCAATTTGTTGGACAAATTGACTGAATAAACAAATTTGCTCCCTTCTTTTCCAGTTATTTAAAACCATGAAAGAAGAAGCTGGATGGCAAGCCTAAAAGAATGGATGTTTTTCTAGTTTTCCTCCCTTTACCTTTGATACAGCTATGAAAAAACAACACGAAAAAGCTTATTTTTTAAAAAAAACCTATGAATTTAGTAAGAGTTTAATGAAGATTATTTATAAATGCATGCACTACTTATGTATAAGGGAGTGGGTCAATTGTGTGTTATAAATCCAAATATTCTCATTTTTTTAAAAAAATGATTGAATCAATTGAGTGTGCACTGTAATCCAAATATTCTCACCTTTCTTTCTTTCTTTTTTTAATGTGTCCAATCCTACTAAAAACTCAAGCTAGAGGCAAAATATGCATTCATTTTGTCTCCTTTATTAAAAGCCTCTTAGAAACATAGAAACATAGAAGACCGACGGCAGAAAAAGACCTCATGGTCCATCTACTCTGCCCTTATACTATTTCCTGTATTTTATCTTACAATGGATATACAGTATGTTTATCCCAGGCATGTTTAAATTCAGTTACTGTGGATTTACCAACCACGTCTGCTGGAAGTTTGTTCCAAGGATCTACTACTCTTTCAGTAAAATAATATTTTCTCATGTTGCCTTTGATCATTCCCCCAACTAACTTCAGATTGTGTCCCCTTGTTCTTGTGTTCACTTTCCTATTAAAAACAATTCCCTCCTGAACCTTATTTAACCCTTTGACATATTTAAATGTTTTGATCGTGTCCCCTCCTTTTCCTTCTGTCCTCCAGACTATACAGATTGAGTTCATTAAGTCTTTCCTGATACGTTTTATGCTTAAGACCTTCCACCATTCTTGTAGCCCGTCTTTGGACCCGTTCAATTTTGTCAATATCTTTTTGTAGGTGAGGTCTCCAGAACTGAACACAGTACTCCAAATGTGGTCTCACCAGCGCTCTCTATAGCGGGATCACAATATCCCTCTTCCTGCTTGTTATACCTCTAGCTATGCAGCCAAGCATCCTACTTTCTTGTCCTACCGCCTGACCACACTGCTCACCCATTTTGAGACTGTCAGAAATCACTACCCTTAAATCCTTCTCTTCTGAAGTTTTTGCTAACACAGAACTGCCTATACAAAATACCCACTGTATTTTCTCCAGTACTTGTTTCTGTTCTATCTTTAATGCAGATTTTTAACTCTAGTGTTGTCAAATGGGAGAAGGGAAGAGAAACGTAGGCAGAATGTATAAAAATGAATGTTTCAATCCTTCCATACCTAAATGTAGGCATTAAAAAACCCTGAACTAAACATAAAAGCGATTTTTGAAAAACATCTCATGAAGTATACATGTAGCCCTCGCTTAAGGACTGACCTGTATACTTCACGGTGCAAAGGCAATCATTTATAAAGCAAGTAGATAAAAGCAATCTTTAAGATTGCACAAGTAGCCCACTTTTACTTTGAATGCTAATTGACCCAGTTAGTGAGTAGGTTAGCTTTTATGTGACTCCATCTTTCCAAAGATTCCAGGTGGCTAATAAACAACATAAAATGAAAACGTTAACATCAGGAACATAAGGCTCTGATGTGTCCCCATTTTGGCAGCAAAATCTTCAAATGTTTTCCCCAAATAGCCAGGTTTTCATGGTCTTTCAGAAGAATTAGGCAGGGGTGATCTGAATCACGGAGGTACCATATTTTTCAGAGTATAAGATGCACTGGTATATAAGAGGCACCAAGATTTCAAACAGGTAAGTTAAAAAAAAACCGTTTTTGTCCTCCCCAACCCCCAGGAGCATTCTGCAGACCTCCCAAACCCTCTGCACACCCAATATTTGCAAAAAATGGACCATTTCCCCCCCAAAAAAATGGTATATGGGAGTAGGGCTTTAGGAGGCCAAAAATGACTGCATTTGGTGTATAAGACACACCAACATTTCTGCCCTCTTTTAGGAGGGAGGGAGGTGTGTCTTATACTCCAAAAAATATGGTGGCTAATCCAGAGGCAGGTGACATCTGGAGAGGGAACTCAAACTGAGCTTCCTGCAAAAGGCTCTCTATCAGATCTAAAATCCTCTCCACTCCAACTGAGCAGATGGACAGACTCAACTTAGAGAAGCTACTCTTATTTATTTATTTATTTATATTTATTTATTTATTTATTTGTCCAATATACAAATACATAGGAAGAAAAATAGACATGTGATAATAATAAAAGAGGGTGAAAGTGAACTTAGAGGAGAGGATATATGAAAGGAAGAGAATATATAAGATAGGTGAAGGAAAGGAAAGATAATTGGACAGGGGACGAAAGGCACACCAGTGCACTTATTTACGCCCCTTACTGGCCTCTTAGGAACCTGGAGAGGTCAATCGTGGAGAGTCTAAGGGAGAAATGTTGGGGGTTAGGGGTTGACACAATTGAGTCCGGTAATGAGTTCCACGCTTCGATAACTCGATTGTTGAAATCATATTTTTTACAGTCAAGTTTGGAGCGGTTCGTATTAAGTTTGAATCTGTTGCGTGCTCTTGTGTTATTGCGGTTGAAGCTGAAGTAGTCATTGACTGGTAGGACGTTGCAGCATATGATCTTGTGGGTAATACTCAAATCGTGTTTTAGGCGCCGTAGTTCTAGGCTTTCAAGGCCCAGGATTGTTAGTTTATTTTCGTAGGATATTCTGTTTCGAGTGGAGGAGGCTCTTCTGGTGAAATATCTTTGGACATTTTCAAGGGTGTTGATGTCTGAGATGTGATATGGGTTCCAGACAGATGAGCAGTAGTCAAGGATGGGTCTGGCAAAAGTTTTGTAGGCTCTTGTGAGTAGAGTGAGATTGCCTGAGCAGAAGCTGCGTAGGGTCAGGTTAACAACTCTAGAGGCTTTTTTGGCGATATTGTTGCAGTGGGCTTTAGCACTTAGGTCTTGAAGATATCCAGGCTGCGAGCCATTCAGGGCTGGAGCTACCTCCTCAAATGACACCCAGAAGCTGACTAGTAATCAATACAACTCCTGGAATACATGGATGAACCTAAGGACTATTTTGGGGATGCTGCAAATCGAACCATCTCAGGGTTGTCAAACTCAATTTCATTGAGGGCTTCATCAGGGTTGTGTTTGACCCTCGGGGGGAGGGGGCGTACAGGCGTGACTCGGTTGGGCGTGGCTGGGGTGGGCGCGGCCAGCTTGACATCACTCTTGTCTGGGGACATCTGTGGTGATCCGGATGGGGCTGGGGGTAATCCTCCTGCCGCCTCCGCCAGCGAAAATAGAGGCAGAGAGGGCTGCATATGGCCCTCCCGAGCTCCATTTTCACTGCCAGAGGCACCGTAGGCCAGTCCTTCATTATTTCCAGGGCAGTTCTGTGGGTCAGATCTAAGAACTCCGCGGGCCTTGAGTTTAATACCCCTGAACTAGCTGAAGATCCCACGTGCTTTAAAACAGAATAACCTGAACGGCTTGAGACATTTCTTTAGCTGTTAGCTGGGAAAAGCAGAAGCCTCCTAGCTTGTTTAATTCAACAGTCTGTAGCACCTATGCCCCCTCCTACGGGAATAGAATATTTTAGGCAATATTAAAAAAGGCAGAATATTTATTCATTCATTCATTCATTCATTCATTCATTCATTCATTCATTCATTCATTCATTCATTCATTCATTCATTAGATTTGTATGCCGCCCCTTTCCGTAGACTCGGGGCGGCTCACAACACAATAAAAACAGTTCATGGCAAATCTAATAATTTACAATTTAAAATTTAAAATAGTTTTAAAAAACCATTTTTAAGCAGACATACCTACAAACATACCATACATAAATTATATAGGCCCGGGGGAGATATCTCAATTCCCCCATGCCTGACGACTAAGGTGGGTTTTGAGGAGTTTACGAAAGGCAAGGAGGGTAGGGGCAGTTCTAATCTCTGGGGGGAGCTGGTTCCAGAGAGTCGGAGCCGCCACAGAGAAGGCTCTTCCACTAGGGCCCGCCAACCGACATTGTTTAGTTGACGGGACCCGGAGAAGGCCGACTCTGTGGGATCTAATCGGTCGCTGGGATTCATGCAGCAGAAGGCGGTCTCAGAGATATTCTGGTCCAATGCCATGAAGAGGCTTTATAGGTCATAACCAACTGCTTTTAGGCAGTGGGAGGCTCCAATTACCCGCTCGGACGTCATCAAAAAACACTCTGTGCCTTCACAAAAGAGTTGGAGGTGTGCAAAGCTTACCTGCACGCTCCCGTTCCCAAACTGGTAGCAAATGTAAGTGAAACCCACCACTGAGTTAAATGTGTCTATATATTTCTATAGATGTAAAAATAAGAATGCTGGAAACAAAAAAAATCTTCCAGATACTTCTTAAATGTATTACTAACCATTTGTCATATCTGCAGAGGGCAGAAATAAAAAGCAGCACTTTGTTCTTCCATAAATGGCAAATTACTAATTTTCATTAGCTTTACTATAGATTGTATTACTGGGTAAAAAAAATATATATTATTTTTCTCTCCGTATACAATAATATACCATCTAATTTTTGTTACAATAAAAGGCAGTATCGTGTTAGTAAGACGTATATAGTCACAAAAAATTCTAAATTCATACTTATTTGATTTCGGTATACATCATTTTTCCATATTGCCAAACTTTCTAATTTTGTCATCCAGATAAACCAATTTTCTTGTATTTTAATTTAATCTTCCTTCAAGTAATTAATACAAACAATATCTCTATTATCTTCAACGCTAAGCTGTAGTGCTTCCTTCCTCTCATTATACATTTTTTCTAAAAGCTAAAAACCCTTATGTAACCTATTATTCAACTCTAAAAAAAAAGAAAGAAACAGATGTACACTGATAAATTTTGAACTTCTTCCTTCTCCTTTTTCTTACCGATCAGATACATATCTCTACAGGCTTACAAAGCTGATTTTTTAAAAATTGTCACTGATTTCAGAAATGCTTTTCATCATTGCATCAAATTATTGGCAAAAATAATTTATCTAGGTTTAGTTGCATCAGCAGTGGGTTGAGACTGGTATGGTACAGTCTCCGCCCTCCAACTGCTGATGCTTCTGCGCATACGCAGAAATGTTGCGTATGCGTGCACAAGCACAAACCAGTAGCAATGGGATTTAGATCCCATCACTGAGTTGCATTATCAAGAATTGATAAGCAGTTTGCAGCTAACCAGTCACGAATAAGAGAATGTCATTGGTCAACTCTAAAATAATTGTCAAAGCCTGCACTTTGATTTCTGAACTATAGTAGCATAAAAGACGAGCTTGCTCTGCACATTAGCTATGAACTAGCTTACCAAAATGTTTCTACAATGCTTTGTTTTTCAATGGTATAACAGTACAAGTTAATGGTTGTTTATTATTATTATTATTATTATTATTATTATTATTATTATTATTATTATTATTATTTATTAGATTTGTATGCCGCCCCTCTCCGAAGACTCGGGGCGGCTCACAACAGTAATAAAAAACACAATAGTAATGGAACAAATCTAATATTAAAAAAACATATAAAACCCTATCATTATTTTAAAAACCAAACAGCACATTCATACCAAAAATAAAACAAAGATGCATTGCATTATGAGAACCCCTATAAACCTGTCTTTTTTGTGACTTTACAGCAAAAGCAAACTTTTGGTTCATGCATCAGTCCCATCAATGTCAAAGCAATTTATCCGCTTGTTTCCAATTTTTTATTTAACCTCCCACTTAACAAAAAAACATGGCGGATCCCACTTGCTGCTATTCAATACCATGTTGAATATGGTGATGACCTATAAAGCCCTACGTGGCATCGGACCAGATTACTTACAGGACCGCCTTCTGCCGCATGAATCCCAGGGGCCGGTTAGGTCCCAGAGAGTTGACCTTCTCCAGGTCCCGTCAACCAGACAATGTTGTTTGGTGGGGTCGAGGGGAAGAGCCTTCTCTGTGGGGGCCCCAGCCCCATGGAATCAGCTCCCCCTGGAGATTTGCACTGCCCTACCCTCCTCGCCTTCCGCAAGAGTCTCAAGACTCACTCATGTCGCCAGGCCTGGGACAATTAGATCTCGACCCCCTGACCAATAAACATGATATATGGTTGTGAAAGAATTGGTTGATTGATTTTAATATACTGGGGTTTTAGCTTGTAGTTTTTAACTAATTAGATTTGTTTTGTACGTATTGTTTTATATTGTATCTTGGGAGCCGCCCCGAGTCTTTGGAGAAGGGTGGCATGCAAATCCAATGAATGAATGAATGAATGAATGAATGAATGAATGAATGAATGAATGAATGAATATTCCGTGCACGCATGGAAGCAAAAAATAATCAAAAATCGCTGAAATCTCATGTGCGTGCGCGTCCTCTTGTGAGGTTGCTTCCTGTGCATGTGCAGCTCCATTTCCGCTACCAGTGCGCCATTCCCCCCCATCCAGGTAGGAACCCAATACTGCCTGGAGGTCCTCTGGAGGCTGGAAATGTTCCGTTTGCCAGCTTCAGATTAAACAGGAAGTTCCCTTTTTTTTTTTTTTGCTCTCCTAGGCTTCAGAGCCTTTCTAGGAACCTGGGGGGAGCAAACAAGAGGTGTGCCACCATGTGCCGAGAGTGTCACGCACGCATGCGCAGGGGGGGCCATGGAATTATGGGTGTAGGCACGCATGTACATGACACCCCTGCTGCTCCCCTTTTTGCCAAAAAAGGTTTGCCATCTCTGCTATAGTATCTATCAAAACCAATTATAAGTGAGGATAATGCCGCCTGCCGTTACTCTGAAAAGGGTGAACATTTCCACTTAGTTTAACTATTGAAAATATCAAAAGCACAAGTGTTTTATAACAGGGACTTGACAACACGGCTTTAAAACACGAACCAGCAGAATTAAAATCCACGGTTCTATGCAGAAAGAAGAAAATTAAGAGACGGATTCCTATTTTACAAATCACAAATTCAAAATTGTAAAATATGACAGCTGTCCACTGCGAAGAAATGTAAAAACCTCTTCGTCAGAGAGTTGGTGTAATATACTAATTGAAGTAACAATAAGGAGACACAGATTGTAATTCCATCATCAGCTATGGAGTCTGAGTCCTACCTTCCACAAAGGATTATTGCTGGGAAGGAAGAACTTTAAGGAGCACTACTACCTTAAGCAGGTATATAAGAAGCAAGATATAAATCCAATGAATAAATTCTAAAGCAAGTTTAAATTGAAAGCAAGTTCCTCTAGATTTTTGAAAGCAAAAGTCTAGAAACTGGAGGGAGGGCAGGAGTAAAATCAATGACGGGCTACCATTCCCAGCCCCACTAGAATGGGGCCAGGAGCGAGTGAGCAGGCGCTCACATTGCGGGGTTCGGCTTCTGCGCATGCCCAGATTCTCACGGGAGGACATGCAATTTCTGGGTTTTTGCTTCCATCTGCCTGGGCCACGGGAGAGCAGAAAGCAAGCCACGCGGCTGGAGCTCGAGCAAGCCGCTGTTGTTGGTGGCCCCAGCTGCTGCTCTAGGTGCCACAGTGAGATTCGGCTGCTGCGCATGTGCAGCAGCTGAAATCCTGCGTGGACGTCCTTGCGGCAGCAAGATTTGGGCAAAAATTGCCATTTTTTTGCTTCCGTGCATGCACAGAAGCAAAAAACAGGTAATTTTTATCGGAATCATGCTAGTTGCGTGTGCATAATGTGTGCACATCCGGTGGAAATGGAACTAGTCTAGGCGATCCATTTCCGCCACTGGAACGGCGTTCCCAACCATTCCGGGCAGTACCTACCCCTGGGTGAAATGCTCCCGGTTGGCTCGTGCCTATTGGTTGTCAGACAACTGGTCACGAAGGGAGATGAGGCTGTGGCCACCCACCTGGATGCCGCCATTTGCGTTCTTTTACACTCTGCGCATGCACAGAATACTTTGCATATGCGCAGAGGGTAAAAGAACCCAAGTGGCGGTGTCCCGGTGGGTGGATGGAGCCTTGCAGCCCTTTCATGACCACCTCTCCGACGACCGATAGGCACGAGCGAACCAGGAGCATTTGACCCCAAGGGAAGGAAAATTTTGGAGAAACATGAACAAGTCATATGGAACTACTGATATTAGAAAAGAATATAATAACAGAGTTAAAAGGGACCTTAGAGGTCTTCTAGTCCAACCCACTGCTTAGGCAAGAAACCCTGCACCATTTCAAAGAAATAGTTGTCCAATTTCTTCTTTAAAACTTCCAACCAGGAGTGGGCTACTGCCCGGACCGAGGGGGGCGGAATGCAATGGGGTAGCGAAAATGGAGCTCCATCCCACAGCACCCAATTTGCACTGAAAGATGTTGAAAGAAAATGCAGGGCGTCCTGCATAAGCCACGTCTACAGTGTGGTAGTAAAATTTTTGGTAGTCCTTTTGGAAGGGATGCTTTGCCTTGATAATGCTTCAGATACAACGAGTGTCACGCAAGGTATGGTCAAAAAGTAGTTGCGACAGTGCAAGTGAAGTTCTGTTTTTTATTTGCATCACACTTTTAATAATGGAAGGTGCCTAAACATAAAAACGTTAGACAACTGTAATTGTACCCATTTTTATGTTTAATTGCAAGAGCCGTTATGGCACAGTGCTTAGAATGCAGTTCTGCCTGCCGACTGCCTGCAATTTGGCAGATCAAATCTCACCAGGCTCAAGGTTGACTCAGCCTTCCATCCTTACCCAAGTGGGTAAAATGAGGACCCAGATTGTTGGGGGCAAGATGCTGATTCTGTAAACTGCTTAGGGAGGACTGTAAAAGCACAGTTATGTGCTATTTAAGTCTAAGTACAATTGCTATTGCTACCATTGTGATCGCTGTCCTCAGCTTTTTGACCATACCCAATAGACATCCCTGTAACATCAAAGTTGCTTTAAGAGCCGACCTGTAGCCTGCAAAGTGTAAAGGGAGGCTGTATTGCTTTATTTTGCACATCATTGCATGAGAAGTGCGCAGGCACCGAAGTCTTTTCAGCTCCATCGGGAGGACACCGTTGGAATGATACAATAGGCTTTAACAAGGAAAATTGCCTTGTCTGTATAGCCTCTCTGATGTAAATTAGGACCAACTGCTCTGGAGGCCAGTGACTATTAAATGCAGGTGAATCAAAACCTAATGCTCTGAATTGAATTGAGGAGTTGGCATATTTCTTCAGCAGTAGCCAATATTGGATTGCTCATATGTTTAAGATGTGAAGCGTACAAGAGAAAAAATAATAATGTTATTTCCCATTGTGTAGTAAAAATAACTTCCCTCTTGTACAAAGAGAACAGGTTCCCAGGTCAACATAACCCGAAAAATAAATATATATTGAATTAAATAAATAATTCTTGAACAAAAGTATTGTGATGAAATACAGATATGTGACTGTTTATTTTTCTTTCTGTGTTATGAACCAATGCAGAATTACTAAAAGTATAATTATGTCATTGTTTGTAAAGAAAATGTTTTTTAAAAACCAATAAAGTTTATTTTTTTAAAAAAAGAACAATTTCCTTTTGTATTCCCCTAGTGTTATGCATTCCCCCATTCGCTTATAGCAGAAGCAGCCTTATAATTCTGATCTATAGAGCAGGAGTTGCCAACCTTGGCAATTTTAAGACTTGTGGACTTCAACTCCCAGAGTTCCTTAGCAGCTGGCTGAGGAATTCTGGGCGTTGAAGTCCACAAGTCTTAAAGTTGCCAAGGTTGGAGAGCCGGCTACAGAGCAAGAACCCAAATGATACCTGAGGCCTTGAAGGAGAATAATTATGGGTTCCCAATCATTCAGATGTCATTTTAAGATTATCATGATTCTATCTCTAAAAAAATCTTGGGGTGAGGTCTCTCTAGCCAATAGGGGTATCTGATTATCTGAACTGCAGGAATGAAAAGCCCTAGTGATTTGTAGCACATCTGCCATTAAATTCAGTTCTGGAGACCTCACCTCCAAAAGATATTGACAAAATTGAACGGGTCCAAAGACGGGCTACAAGAATGGTGGAAGGTCTTAAGCATAAAACGTATCAGGAAAGACTTAATGAACTCAATCTGTATAGTCTGGAGGACAGAAGGAAAAGGGGGGACATGATCGAAACATTTAAATATATTAAAGGGTTAAATAAGGTCCAGGAGGGAAGTGTTTTTAATAGGAAAGTGAACACAAGAACAAGGGGACACAATCTGAAGTTAGTTGGGGAAAAGATCAAAAGCAACATGAGAAAATATTATTTTACTGAAAGAGTAGTAGATCCTTGGAACAAACTTCCAGCAGACGGGGTAGATAAATCCACAGTAACTGAATTTAAACATGCCTGGGATAAACATATATCCATCCTAAGATAAAATACAGAAAATAGTATAAGGGCAGACTAGATGGACCATGAGGTCTTTTTCTGCCGTCAGACTTCTATGTTTCTATGTTTCTAAATCAGTTAAACATCAAAAGTTATGAGCCTTAAAAACAAGAGTAAAGAACTAATTAGTGGCCCAGGGAAAAATGGAGGAATAGGAAAAGAAAACTTTGGAGTTCGAAATGATACAAAGTGCTTTAAGACCACATCATGAAACTAGGCACAGCCGAAAGTTGCTTGGAATTAGGAATTTCGGTCAATTTTTGTAAACAGCAATAAGTCTTCTGGCCACAGGACACCAACCTTCAGAGGAGCAAAACCACGCTTTGACTTCAATACGAGAGCAGAATGGAACTTGTAAACAGAGTTACTTGCTTTGGTATGGTGGGTAAATGGCTTTTAAACATACTGCTGGGGATTTTGTGACTGAACGTATTCTGTCAATTACACACAGCACAAGCTGCAAGCCGGCGCAGTCACATTGCAAGTCAAGAAGCGGATCTTGCTGTTCTTTACACTCCAGGAAAGCAGTTTTCCTCTCTGTTGTGACTCCGTGTCTAACAAAACATGCATGACACAGTGTTTCTCTTGCATTCCTTACACAGGCTGCCTGCCTGGTGCGTCTTCAGTCTCCCTGCTCATGTTTCACGCACATTCAGCCAGTCACCACAAAGTTCTGAAGCCCTCTGTGACCTGCACTCAGTGAGAACCAAGTGAAGAAGAATTGCAAATCAGAGGCACCGCGATATGCCGGGGTCATCTGCCAATCAAGTGCTATCCAATCAATCAATCAATCAATCGATAAGTAAGGAAATGCATAGGTTGCATCAACAGAGGAATAGTTTCAAGAGCACATGAAGTGAGAGTACCACTTTATGCTTCATCCAATTCTGGTCATTAAAATAGAGAAAAGATCTTGAGACCCTAGAAAGACTGCAGGGAAGAGCCACAAAGATGATTAAGAGACTGGAGGCTAAACCGTATAATGAATAATTGAGGGAATTAAGTACGTCTAGTCTAAGGAAAAGAAGGATTAGAGTGACATGATAGTAGTCTTCCAGTCTTTCTTATAGAGAAGAAGGAATCAAAGCATCTTCACCAAAGCATATAGCCGCCCCGAGTCTGCGGAGAGGGGTGGCATACAAATCTAATAAATAATAATAATAATAATAATAATAATAATAATAATAATAATAATAATATAAGGGAAGAACGTGACGTAACGGGTGGAAGATTATTAAAGAGAGAACCAACCTTGACCTAAGAAGAAATTTCCTGAGAGTGAGAAATATTAACCAGTGGAACCATTTGCCTCCAGAAGTTGTGATGCTCGGTCACTGGAGGTTTTCAAGAACAGACTGAACAGCCAATTCTTTTGATGTTTTATACAAATTGGCCAAACTTTGAACATTGGCATTTGAGGGGTGGTGGTGAAACTCCGTCCCTTTTTACATGGGATTCTGATCATACAGCTGTGATTCCCATCTTGAACGTTTTCCTCAGACTACGCCTTTTAGAGAGCCAAAGATGAAGATGATTAGCTGGGGATTTTTAGAAGTTGAAGATGCTATTAGATCTGGAGACCACCAGAGGCTCCTGCTGGATGCATCACTGATAACTTACAATATACGTCAGGTTTATATGCATCCCTGAAGAATTTATTATTTGCATCGTCACAATTGGGGGACTTTTTATACCTGATAAAAGGGAGATATAATACAAAAGCAGACCTGGCTAAACAGGATCATGGCTCCTAGAGATCGCTAAGGATAACTTGAATGGCTGCCCAACTTTAAAAAGAAAAGAAAAATCTAGATCTATGGTTAATATGGATTTATAGCACTTTTCTCTCCCTCCCCCCCAAAGCCTCACATCACCTCGATCACCTTTTGATGGGATTTTTTGGAGATTTCTCTGTCTCCTTCCTTAAGCAACCATGCACACTGACAAATGAACAACTTAATGAACTCAATCTGTATAGTCTGGAGGACAGAAGGAAAAGGGGGGACATGATCGAAACATTTAAATATATAAATAAGGTCCAGGAGGGAAGTGTTTTTAATAGGAAAGTGAACACAAGAACAAGGGGACACAATCTGAAGTTAGTTGGGGGAAAGATCAAAAGCAACATGAGAAAATATTATTTTACTGAAAGAGTAGTAGATCCTTGGAACAAACTTCCAGCAGATGTGGTAGATAAATCCACAGTAACTGAATTTAAACATGCCTGGGATAAACATATATCCATCCTAAGATAAAATACAGAAAATAGTATAAGGGCAGACTAGATGGACCATGAGGTCTTTTTCTGCCGTCAGACTTCTATGTTTCTATGTTTCTAACTTACGCAGTAAGAAGTTTAACGTTACACTTTCCATCTTTTAAGATGGTCTATCAAAATGAGTTGAACCACATGCTAAAGAAGTCACCGTGCCCATTCATTTATATCACCTGCATTTTTCTCTGAGAAAAGGTTTGATACAAAGAGGCAGGCGCTTTGGTATTTATTGCCTTTTGCAAATCTAGGAATTCAATATCCAACCAATGCATTATTGAGATAGAAAATGGCAAAGGATTAGTAAAATCAAAACACGGAATGATGAGAAAAGTCTTGGGCATTATCTCAATTTGGAAAGTATCTTCTGCAATCCTATATTCCTTCAAAAATAAGATTCAGTGAACTTAAGAAGGTTTCTTTACTTTGGTTAAACATCTACTACCATTATAGAACCTTTACCTGTCGCAAAACAATATTGCATAATGTAGGGTAGGGTCCCACAATTACGTATGACATTTAGATTTATGATTCCATGGTTAGGAATTGATGCAAAAACATAACATTGTCTCTTTCCAGTGGAATTATTTTAAAACATATTTTAAAACATCGACACAAAATAGGTTTTCTAGTTGCTGAGTAACAGCTAGTAGAAGAGCTCTCAAATATCATTGTTAATGTTGAGATTTCCTTCCATGTGCTGCAGCCATGGAGATTCAAATAGATTATTGAAAAGAACAGAACATATCAGTTGTACATTAGCTGCAGTTTTACTGCCAATGAAATGTGTCAAAATTCTTCACATCAATGTGCAAATAACTACAGTTATTGTCAATGAAAGCAAGGTCAAACAACTGACAAATGAAAAACAAACTCATCTTACTAAATCTATAAATGGGTTTTATTTGGGCATATACTTTAAAAAAAAACAGAACTAAAACCAACCAGAAGCAAGATCCACAAATAAGAATCACAGCAAATTATATTTTCATCCATCCTTTTCTCAAGATAATAAAATCAAGCATCTCTTTTATTATTACACTAATTTCAAGTCAGAGATCATTGTATGCTTCTCAATTCAAAAAATAAAGCTTCTTTACTTACAAGGTTTCTTAAGCAAATTGATCATTCTGGACAATTGCAAGCCCGGGACAGAAAAAAGGATTTCTTCGCTTGACCCTCTTCAAAGGAATCACTGAATCTATGAGATCACGGATGGAAAATTTTATCTCCAAATTGCTGAAAGGAATATTTGAAAGCGAATGAAGTTTGTGTGGGCACAGCCCGGTGGATCTCGTTGAAAATACATGGTCTATATTTGGGTTTAGAAAGAGAAGAGGGGGAAAAAACTGGTTGGGTGGGGGGAATGAGAAAGAAAAAAGCCACCCACAAATGTCTTTGAAAAAGAGAGAAGCTTCTGGGAGAAATTGTTCTTGTTCAGGGGGGAAAAATCAGTTAAAAATGTGCTCAAATTATGGGCAAAGTGCGATGGGAAAATGGGGGTGGTGGTAATTGCCTACAGAAGCCCTAACCCGTCTCCCCCTTCACTATTTAATCAGACCATGATCTATTCAGAGATTGTTTTTAAAAGTAGCTAAGAGATGTGTGATAAAATAGCTGAAGATAGAAACATAGAAGACTGACGGCAGAAAAAGACCTCATGGTCCATCTAGTCTGCTCTTATACTATTTCCTGTATTTTATCTTACAATGGATATATGTTTATCCCAGGCAGGTTTAAATTCAGTTACTATGGATTTACCAACCATGTCTGCTGGAAGTTTGTTCCAAGGATCTACTACTCTTTCAGTAAAATAATATTTTCTCATGTTGCTTTTGATCATTCCCCCAACTAACTTCAGATTGTGTCCCCTTGTTCTTGTGTTCACTTTCCTATTAGAAACACTTCCCTCCTGAACCTTATTTAACCCTTTAACATATTTAAATGTTTCGATCATGTCCCCCCTTTTCCTTCTGTCCTCCAGACTATACAGATTGAGTTAATTAAGATTGCTGTTCTTCATCAACTCACCACTTATGTAAGGTAAAAAAGTGGCGAGGCCTACATTCTCGCAAGATACTTTCAACTCGTGTGCATGATCTGAGACCATGCAAGTTCTTTTAACTTCTGCAGCAAGTAGGGGCTCCATAGGTGTGTTAGTCCCCCTCCCCAGCAAAACTGGAGATCAGTATTCTTCAAACTTGGCATCTTTAAGACGTGTGGACTTCAACTTCCAGGGTTCCCCAGCCAGACTTGCTTGAAGTTGAAGGCCACCCACCTTAAAGATACCAAGGTTGAAAAACATTGTTCTAAAATCAGTGGTTCTCAACCTTTCTAATGCCGCGACCCCTTAATATAGTTCCTCATGTTGTGGTGATCCCCAACCATAGGTCTAGCGCCAATTCTTCCAACAGAGCTTGAAGCTGATTGGCAGGAAGGTCAGAGGAACACCCCCACTGTAAACGCCTGATTGGTCGGATTGTAAAAAGGCGCCAGAATTGAAGCTTTAGTTTGTTTATTTATTTATTTTTTGGATTTGTATGCCGCCCCTCTCCAGAGACTCGGGGAGGCTAACAGCAACAATAAAACAGTGTACAATAGTAATTTGGTATTGATGATTAAAAATCTATTAATATAAAAACCAAACAAACATACATACATACCATGCATAGAATTGTAAAGGCCTAGGGGGAAAGAGGATCTCAATTCCCCCATGCCTGGCGGCAGAGCTGGGTTTTAAGTTGTTTACGAAAGGCAAGGAGGGTGGGGGCAGTTCTAATCTCTGGGGGGAGTTGGTTCCAGAGGGCCGGGGCCGCCACAGAGAAGGCTCTTCCCCTGGGTCCCGCCAGGCGACATTGCTTAGTTGACGGGACCCGGAGAAGATCCACTCTGTGGGACCTAACACTATGGGAATTTTTACCCCTATGGTCGTAGACGACCCCTATGAAACAGTTGTTTGACACCCCCAAAGGTGTCCCGACCCCCAGGTTGAGAACCACTGTTCTAGACCAAAGGTTTAGGAATGAAACCTTTTATGACTTGTGGACTTCAACTCCCACAATTCCTGAACGAGCATGGCTCACTCAGCAATCCTGGGAGTTGGAGTCCACAAGTCTTAAAGTTGAAGGATTACACATGCGTAGCAGACAGCAGTAGACGCCCCCACAAGGAGCTCCCAAATGTGGACTTGAAAAGTTGAAAATAACCCCCAAACCACCCTCAAATTCCTCAAAAGACAGATAGAAGGAGCCAAGTCACCCTGTAAACCAATTCAAGGGTGACCATTGTATGTAAACATAGTCATGCCAATTTATTCCCCAAATTATAGAACAGGAGTCTCCAAACTTTGGAGACTTTAAGACTTGTGGACGTCAACTCCCAGAATACCAGCTGAGGAATTTGGGGAGTTGAAGTCTACAAGTCTTAAAAGTTGTCAGCTTTGAAGACCCCCGTGGTATAAATGGTGGCCAAGGAATTCTGGGAGTTGAAGTTCATCACTCAACGTTCCCAACTTTGGAGACCTCCCCTAGTTGGTCCACAAGTCTTAAAATTGTGAACTTTGAAACCCCATGGTATAAATGGTGGGTAGGAAATTCTGTGAGTTGAAGTCCACAAGTCTTAAAGTTGCCGATGTTGGAGACCCCTGGTATAGAAAAATACAAACCACAATAGCTTGGTGCTAAAGGATGATACCAAGTTTCCCCATCATGTTTCTTATCTTTCCATCAGCATCTTGGAGCAGAGGCAGAAAATATATTCTGTCTCATACAACCAAGCCATAAAATGTTGTGGGTGTCTTTGAGGGGAAAAGAATACACAGGAAAGAGCTGCCATTTTAATGGCAATTTTGTGTTTCCTCAAACCTTTTGTTTTTCCTACAATGACTCATGTTCCCAAAACGTACTGTGCTCTTTGAGAAGCCAAAAAAATAGCTACTGATTAAATCAGAAAAGGGGAATTAAGATTTGTTTTGTTCTGAAAAGCTGAGAAGTTCTCACGCCAGTCCAACAAGGAAGTGGAGCGGGGAAATTCTGATTGGCTCCTTCCCAAAAGGGCTCCCTATTTAAACCCCTGCCAAAAGCAGGCAAGGGCTGATGTTTGCTCACTATAACCAATAAAGAGCTGAAGTCTCACTGCCAGTCTCCTGCCTCTTCAGTATCTGAAGTCAACATTGGCGACGAGGGTGGGATACTGAAGAGGATTTTTAGAGAAAGGCAATCTAGCCCGGCTGGAAAGAAGTGTTCGACCACGAGGTGCCAGATTCAAACCGATCAAAGAAGAAACAGCCAACAAGAGCACCGTGATGTCGTCCTACCATCCACCGACCCCATTTGATGGAGAAAATGAATCGTAGGACAACTATATGGGAAGATTCCGCTGTTTCCTGGGAGCTAATGATTTGATGAATCTTACAGATAGAAACATAGAAACATAGAAGTCTGACGGCAGAAAAAGACCTCATGGTCCATCTAGTCTGCCCTTATACTATTTTCTGTATTTTATCTTAGGATGGATATATGTTTATCCCAGGCATGTTTAAATTCAGTTACTGTGGATTTATCTACCACGTCTGCTGGAAGTTTGTTCCAAGGATCTACTTACTCTTTCAGTAAAATAATATTTTCTCATGTTGCTTTTGATCTTTCCCCCAACTAACTTCAGATTGTGTCCCCTTGTTCTTGTGTTCACTTTCCTATTAAAAACACTTCCCTCCTGGACCTTATTTAACCCTTTAACATATTTAAATGTTTCAATCATGCCCCCCCTTTTCCTTCTGTCCTCCAGACTATACAGATTGAGTTCATTAAGTCTTTCCTGATACGTTTTATGCTTAAGACCTTCCACCAATCTTGTAGCCCATCTTTGGACCCATTCAATTTTGTCAATATCTTTTTGTAGGTGAGGTCTCCAGAACTGAACACAGTATTCCAAATGTGGTCTCACCAGCGCTCTATATAGCGGGATCACAATCTCCCTCTTCCTGCTTGTTATACCTCTAGCTATGCAGCCAAGCATCCTACTTGCTTTCCCTACCGCCTGACTGCACTGTTCACCCATTTTGAGACTGTCAGAAATCACTACCCCTAAATCCTTTTCTTCTGAAGTTTTTGCTAACACAGAACTGCCAATACAATACTCAGATTGAGGATTCCTTTTCCCCAAGTGCATTATTTTACATTTGGAAACATTAAACTGCAGTTTCCATTGCTTTGACCATTTATCTAATAAAGCTAAATCATTTACCATATTACAGACACCTCCAGTAATATCAACCCTATTGCACACTTTAGAGTCATCGGCAAATAGGCAAACCTTCCCTACCAAACCTTCCCCTATGTCACTCACAAACATATTAAAAAGAATAGGACCCAGAACAGACCCTTGTGGCACACCGCTTGTAACCTGTCTCTGCTCAGAATACTCGCCATTAACAATAACTCTCTGATGTCTACGCTTCAGCCAGCTGCAAATCCATTGAACTATCCAACTATCTATCAGCTCTTTATGTGGAACCGTATCAAAGGCTTTGCTGAAGTCCAGGTAGGTAATAGGGAAATGGAAGAGGGACATGTTCCGGAGCTATTGGAAGAGGGACAGGTTCCTGAGCCATTGTGGGCCCAAGGTTTTTGATAGAGCTGTAGGGTTAACGGAGCCTGAAACTACAGAAATACCTACATCCATACTCAAGAAGCACTACAATCCGGCACCTTCAAAAAATTTTAGCCTGGTACGAATTCAGCCAACACTTGCAGCAGGAACGAGAAAGCATAAATGACTACATGGCTGAACTGAGAAAAGCCACAATCCATTGCAAATTCCAGAATCTAGATGAAGCCCTACTCTTCCAGCTCGTTTGTGGGGTGCATGACATGGGGCTACAAAAAAGACTCCTAGCAAAGGATGATGAGTTAACCCTGAAGGCAGCAGTAGAGGAAGCCAGGGCAGCTGAGACATCTAATAAGGCCGCTGATGTGCGGAAGGAGCACTCTAATTAAAGGGGGTGCTGAAGTTTGCGAGATTCAAGAAAAGGACATTGCTGCTAAACAACCCGAATGTGAAGAAGATGACGAAGAGGTATACCAGATGGACCATAGAAGGGAGGCATGGAAACCAGGGCCAGTATCTTGTTTTAGTTGTGGGGGGCAGCACCCCCGAGCAAATTGCCAGTTCCGCGACGCAGTTTTCCACAAGTGTGGGAAATTTGGACACATAGTGAGAGTTTGCAAGGCACTGTGTTTCCCATTCAGAGTTTCCGGGTAAAACTACTACCCGACTGAGCCGAGGAGAGATGAGAGAGGCCCAAACAGAGGAGCCAGTAGCTACATTCCACAACCAGGGATAAATTACATCAGGGTGAACCAAGTTAGGGGTCAGAGCAGTGCATTGATTCACATTACTGTGCTAGTGGATGGTTTCCCCGTGAGATGCAGATAGATACGGGCTCATCGATAATGATCGTGTCCTAGGAAACTGTCAAGCGGGTCATGCCTAACTTAACCCTGGGCCAACTAAGAACTCAACTGGTGAGACTCTCAGACTGCCAAGGAAACTGAATCCCACAGTTGGGAATCAAAAGGTTGACTGTAAAATACGATGACCAAGAAGCAAGCCATTGTCCATGACCAGATTCTAAGCCTACTGGGTCGAGATTGGTTTCTTGGTTTCTCCTGTCTCTTCAGTATCGGAATTCAACAAGATTCTCTGTCACCTTTGCTATTAGTTCTCTCTCTCTCTCTCCCCTTCTCCATGTGTGTTTGTGTGTGTGTGTGTGTGTGTGTGTGTGAGAGAGAGAGAGAGAGAGAGATATGGAGATTATTTTGGACATAAACACCCGGAGATACTTTACTAGAAGAGCCCTCCACTCCTCCACTTGTAACAGAATACCCTATGCAATTAGACTTACAATCCTAAGTTTAGAAAACTTAGAACTACGTCGACTTAAACACGACCTAAGCATAGCCCATAAAATCATCTGCTACAACGTTCTTCCTGTCAACAACTACTTCAGCTTCAACCACAACAACACATGAGCACACAATAGATACAAACTTAAAGTAAACCGCTCTAAACTCGACTGCAGGAAATACGCCTTTAGTAACCGAGTAGTTGATGTATGGAACTCACTACCAGACTCTGTAGTATCACCTAACCCCCAAAACCTTACCCTTAGATTATCCACTGTTGACCTTTCCCAATTCCTAAGAGGTCAGTAAGGGGCGTGCATAAGGGCACCAGAGTGCCTTCTGTTCCCTGTTCTAATGTTTCTCTTTTACTAGTATCATGTATATAAATATTATATCTTTGTATACCACCAATGCATACGTGACAAAACAAACAAACAAACAAATAAATAAAAATAATAACAGATGGAATAAAATTTCCTAGCTATTGGTCACTTTTGAACTGAAGCCATTTTCTGCATAATGTTTCTTACTCTGGTCACCTTCAGTGGAAACTTTGCAAGAGTGAACTAGAGATGGAAAACCTTCCATAAGTTCTCTTTCTCCACATCACCATTTGTTTTCCTAATGCATTTTTTTCCTAATGCATTTTTAGGTAGGTAGGTAGGTAGTTGGTAGGTAGGTAGATAGGTAGATAGATGATAGGTAGGTAGGTAGATAGGTAGATAGATAGGATAGGTAATAGGTGGGTAGGTAGGTAGATAGGTGATAGGTAGGTAGGTAGGTAGGTAGGCGATAGGTATGTATGTATGTATGTAGGTAGGTAGGTAGGTAGGTAGATAGGATAGGTGATAGGTAGGTAGATAGATAGGTGATAGGTAGATAGATAGATAGATAGATAGGTAGGTAGGTGGTAGGTAGGTAGGTAGGTAGATAGATAGATAGATAGATAGATAGGTGGATAGGTGATAGGTAGGTAGGTAGGTAGATAGGTGATAGGTAGGTAGGTAGGTAGGTAGGTAGGTAGATAGGTAGGTGATAGGTAGGTAGGAAGGTAGGTAGATAGGTGGATAGGTGATAGGTAGGTAGGTAGGTAGGTAGATAGATAGGTGGATAGGTGATAGGTAGGTAGGTAGGTAGATAGATAGGTGGATAGGTGATAGGTAGGTAGGTAGGTAGATAGGTGATAGATAGATAGATAGATAGATAGATAGATAGATAGATAGATAGATAGATAGGTGATAGGTAGGTAGATAGATAGATAGATAGATAGGTGGATAGGTGATAGGTAGGTAGGTAGGTAGATGGATAGGTGATAGGTAGGTAGGTAGGTAGGTAGATAGATAGGTGATAGGTAGGTAGATAGATAGATAGATAGATAGATAGATAGATAGGTGGATAGGTGATAGGTAGGTAGATAGATAGGTGGATAGGGGATAGGTAGGTAGGTAGATAGATAGATGATAGATGATAGATAGATAGATAGATAGATAGATAGATAGATAGATAGATAGATAGATAGATAGATAGATAGATAGATAGATGTCCTAAAGGTGCTTTTTCAGGAGGCAACTGGACTTTCTTACTTTTTTCTTTTGAAGACATTTTGCTTCTTATCCAAGAAGCGTCTTCAATTCTGACAGAATAGTGGGGAATGGAAGGGTTTCTAATCCTTGCAGACAGCTGGTCATTTGCATCCTTTTAGAGAGTCCATTGAAGCCACTTAAAGGTTTGTCTGTGTCCTCATGGTCACCTGGGGCAGTGCTCCTTTTGGAATCATTTTGGAATCCTATTTATCTCTCATTTAAACTCTTTCTCTCTATTTCATGGTTTCTGTCTCCCCACCAACACCACTAATTATTATAATTTTCTTCTACGGTGGGGGGAAAAAAAAGCAATGAGCCCAATTTTGATTGGCTGGCCTGTTAGTGCAGGAGCAGATGGCCAACCTGGTCCCAAGCCACACCGAGCTTTCTAGATCCCAATCAAGCATGTGGAATTTCCTGAGAAATGGTCCAGTAGCCAGTGGCATAAATATGCTCCATACGCCCCAGTCTCAGTTAGCACTCATGCACCTGTGTTTGGTATTAATTGCAGTGTGTTGGCAACTCTAAACACAGCACACAGCACAAATGTCTAGACAAAGTGTTCTCTGAATTTTGATGAGGATGGTCAGGCTGATATCTCCAGCTAGTACGTACACACACACATACACCCCTCCAGCATTCTTCCCCCTGTTACAACTCTCTTTTGTTTGAGTTTTTTTTAACTGTACCCTGTTGCTGTGCTGTTTTTAACTTTGTATGCCATCCGGAGTCAATCCTGTTGGGCAGCCTTAGCAATCTTAAATTATAATTACAAATAAATATGCATGTTGTACCCCTGAGATCATATGACCATTCAAAGAGCTTTCCAACAATAATAGACCAGCTCAAAAACCGCAGAAAACAAATTATAAGGGCAAAATAAATAAATAAAAATCAGTGTGTATTAAAATTCGTATGCATTTTACAAATGGAAAAGCAAAACCTAGCCATGTTAAGAGAAGTTAGATCACATCAATCAAATTTATTTACTTATTTATTTACTTATTTATTTACTTACTTACTTACTTACTTACTTATTTACTTACTTACCCACCTACCTACCTACCTACCTACCTACCTATTTATTTATTTATTGGATTTGTATGCCGCCCCTCTCCGCAGACTCGGGGCGGCTAACAACAGTAATAAAACAGCATATAATAATAATCCAATACTAAAAACAGTTAAAAAACCCATTATTATAAAAACCAAACATACATACAGACATACCATGCATAAATTGTAAAGGCCTAGGGGGAAGGGAATATCTCAATTCCCCCATGCCTGGCGGCAGAGGTGGGTTTTAAGCAGCTTACGAAAGGCAAGGAGGGTGGGGGCAATTCTAATCTCTGGGGGGAGTTGGTTCCAGAGGGCCGGGGCCTCCACAGAGAAGGCTCTTCCCCTGGGTCCCGCCAAGCGACATTGTTTAGTTGACGGGACCCAGAGAAGACCCACTCTGTGGGACATAAGTGGTCACTGGGATTCGTGCAGCAGAAGGCGGTCCCTGAGATAATCTGGTCCGGTGCCATGAAGGGATTTATAGGTCATAACCAACACTTTGAATTGTGATCGGAAACTGATCGGCAACCAATGCAGACTGCGGAGTGTTGGTATAACATGGGCATATTTGGGAAAGCCCATGATTGCTCTCGCAGCTGCATTCTGCATGACCTGAAGTTTCCAAACACTTTTCAAAGGTAGCCCCATGTAGAGAGTGTTACAGTAGTTGAGCCTCGAGGTGATGAGGGCATGAGTGACTGTGAGCAGTGACTCCCGGTCCAAATAGGGCAGCAACTGGTGCACCAGGCAAACCTGGGCAAACGCCCCCCTCGCCACAGCTGAAAGATGATTCTCTAATGTGAGCTGTGGATCGAGGAGGACACCCAAGTTGCGGACCCTCTCTGAGGGGGTCAATGATTCCCCCCCCCCGGATGATGGACGGACAGATGGAATTGTCCTTGGGAGGCAAAACCCACAGCCACTCCGTCTTATCAGGGTTGAGTTTGAGTCTGTTGACACCCATCCAGACCCTAACAGCCTCCAGGCACCGGCACATCACATCCACTGCTTCGTTGACTGGACAATGTCTGAAGTTAAGCTGTTCCACTGGTTAATTGTTTCTCTAATGAGAGCTGTGGATCCAGGAGGACGCCCAAGTTGATAGCAACTGTAAATCAAACAGATCTGGGTAGCACAAAACTTCTGAGTAGATGGGGGATATTAGCCATAACTCGCTAATATAGCAAAATCACAGGACAAAAGTTGATGCTTTGGGGACTAATTCACCAATGGGCAAAGTCTTTGTTCAAATAAGACACTTGTAATTTCCTCCTGAAAACAGCTGTTGAAAGATATTACATCTTGCCCATGTTAGGGCCCTTTTTAATTTGGGAATTCTTAGTTGAGATATCTAGGTAGGTTTTTTTAAAGGTGAACAACTGCTCATTATCACATCTTTGATAACCACGGAGGGGAGGGTGTCAGGCTGTTTTCCAAGGCACCAGAAGGCCAGACAAGGAATAATGAATAGAAAAACTGTCAAGGAGAGATTAAACCTGGAAATAAGGAGGAACTTCCTGACAATGAGAGCGATCAACCAGTGGAACAGCTTGCTTGTGGAGTGTGAGTGCTCCAACACTTGAGACTTTCAAGGGGAGATTGGACTGCCACTTGTCCGAAATGATGTAGGGACTCCTGCTTGAGCAGGGGTTTGGACTAGATGACCCTTCCAACTGTAATAAATACCGTAAATGAACTTTTATGCCCCTTTTTAAAATTCATTAATCAATTTAAAAAGGGGAATAAAAGTTCATTTACCTTTGGTGAAAAAGGGGCATAAAAGTTCATTTACCTTTGGTGAAAAAGGGGTATAAAATTCATTTACCTTTGGTGAAAAAGAAAACTAATTTCAGTTGCTCCGTTTGTTATATGGCAGCTTACAGAAGTATCAATTGACCATCAAGCTAATTAAGCCACGCTAATTGGTTATTAATAGATGCAAAAACTTAAAGGCGGGGGAGGGAAACTTGTGAATCTCTATCTGGAACCTCCAACATGGTTCCTATCAGTGTGTTTATAGGCTTTCTCCATGAAACTGAAGAATCATCTTAAATCTGACATATACTCAGGGGTGGGCTGCTGCCCGGATGGGAGGAATGCAGTGGGGTAGCGAAAATGGAGCTCCACCCCAGAGCACCCAATTTGCATGAAAGATGTTGAAAGAAAATGTAGGGTGTCCTGCACAAGCCACGCCCACAGTGTGGTAGTAAAATACAGTGGAACCCCGACATAAGAGCTGCTCTACTTAAGAGCAACTCGAGATAAGAGCTGGGAGGGGAGAGATATTTTTGTTCTACTTACAAGCCCAAATTCGAGATACAAGCGCCAAGGAGCTGTCTCCTGAAGCCAAATGCTAACTTCCGCGTTCGGCTTCAGGAGACAGCTGCGAAGCGGCGCGCGTGTTTTAAAAGGTTGCAGCCGGCCTTGGGGGCTCGGGGGGGTGCTTGCAGCTTTCTTTCTTGCTCTTTTTCTTTCTCTCTTTTATCTTCCCTTCCTCTATTTCTTCTTTTCTTTCTCCTTCCCACCTTCTTCCCTCCCTCCCTCCCTCCCTTCACTCATTCCTCTCTTACTCTCCCCTTTCATAAGTTTTCTTGCTTCCTTCCTCTGTTCCTGTCCCTTCCCCCTTTCTTTCTTTCTTTCTTTCTTTCTTTCTTTCTTTCTTGCTCTTTTTCTTTCTCTCTTTTACCTTCCCTTCCTCTATTTCTTCTTTTCTTTCTCCTTCCCACCTTCTTCCCTCCCTCCCTTCACTCATTCCTCTCTTACTCTCCCCTTTCATAAGTTTCCTTGCTTCCTTCCTCTGTTCCTGTCCCTTCCCTCTTTCCTTCCTTCCTTCCCACCCTCCGTCCATTCATTCACCCATTCCTCTCTTGATCGCTTAAAGCCGGTCCGTGGTGCAAAAAGGGTTGGGGACCTCTGTCCTACAGGATTGGGTGGCAGAGAAGTTGAACATATGTAAATTTAAAAGTTTAAGAAAGTTTACAAGTTAAGTGAAAGAAACTTCATTATTCATTTATATGTACATGTACATTTCTTCATTAAAAACATGTCTTTCTGCATAATTTAGACTAACTTTGTGAGTTTTTTGAGGGCTGGAACCAATTAAAATTATTTACATTAATTCCTATGGGGAAAAGTCGTTCGAGATAAGAGCTGTTCGACTTAAGAGCCCAGGTCCGGAACGAATTAAACTCGTATCTCGAGGTACTACTGTATTTGGTAGCCCTTCACTGCATATACTGTATATCTCTGAAGAGGTGAGCAGTTTAGAAATATGAAAAAATAAGATAAAATGAGAAATGGCTTCTGACGCAAATGGCTTAGAGTTGATTGTAGAAACATTCAGGCCATGGTCTGTTGACAAGCTATATCCTGCCCATCATAGCTAACCTCAATCAGTAACTAACTTGATTTGGACTCGTGCTACCAAGTCAAAAAGCAAGCATTTTGACCCCATTCCGTTTTATTCTTACATGTGATCTAGGATTTTAATCTCTAAATTTAGATTTAAAAGCAACTAGTGATCCTTAGGTCTTACTTCTGGAACTGATAGCTGGTAATTTTCACTTTTGTTTATCAGAACAAAATACAGTGATACCTTGTCTTACAAACTTAATTGGTTCCGGGACGAGGTTCTTAAGGTGAAAAGTTTGTAAGACGAAACCATGTTTCCCATAGGAATCAATGGAAAAGTGATTAATGCGTGCAAGCCCAAAATTCACCCTTTTGCCAGCCGAACACCCGTTTTTCCACTTCTGGGATTCCCCTGAGGCTCCTCTCCATGGGAAACCCCACCTCCGGACTTCCGTGTTTTTGCGATGCTGCAGGGGAATCCCAGAAGGGGAATACCACCATCGCAAAAACGAGCGCTTCACTGGCAACATAAGTCCGGAGGTGGGGTTTCCCAGCGAAGGGAGCATCAGTGAAATCGTAGCATCGCAAAAACACCAAAAGTCCTCGAAACCCCATCTCCGGACCTCTGTGTTTTCGCGATGCTGCGATTTCAATGAGGCTCCCCTCGCTGGGAAACCCCACCTCCAGACTTCTGTTGCCAGCAAAGCACCTGTTTTTGTGCTGCTGGGATTCCCCTGCAGCATCACAAAAACACAGAAGTCCAGAGGTGGGGTTTCCCATGGAGGGGAGCCTCAGGGGAATCCCAGCAGCGCAAAAAAGGGTGCTTCACTGGCAATGGAAGTCTGGAGAGGGGGCATCCCAGCGGCGGCAGTGGGTTTGTAAGTTGAAAATAGTTTGTAAGAAGAGGCAAAACAATCTTAAACCCCGGGTTTGTATCTCAAAAAGTTTGTATGACAAGGCGTTTGTAAGACGAGGCATCACTGTATGTGCAATAGAAACCTTCCAGCTGATGTTGGTTACAGTATCTGAGATGCAAAACCCAACTCAATCACTAGATGGTAGCAGCATGTTGCATTTTCAAGATGCTGCCATCTAGTGTCCAGATTTTTGCAGTCTCAGTCTGGTCGCCCTAGTTAAGGGCACCAAGGAGCCCGAAGGAAATCTGAATGTACAGCCTTGTAGGACACCAATCTCCATTCAAGATACCTGGTCAACAGATCCACATTCCATCAATTTCTAAAGAAATTGTACCAAAAGTTCCAGATGTACATATTGGTGAAGATAAATAATAACCAAATTTAGCAAAAATATGAAAAAAGATCATCACCCTTATTCAGCTAGAAGCAAATAAAGCATCCTATGAAGAATAGTGCTGTCTATGAAAAGAACACCATCTGGATTTTCAAAGCTGGCTGCTCTTCAAGTACATTCTTGCTTCCTCCTTCTTGCAGTCTCTTTTTCACATTTCTTTTATAATATTAGGAAACTCAAGGAAAATTAAGGATTACGTCATCATCATCACCACACACACACACACACACACACACACACCCCAACATCCTCATTTAGATTTGTTACAGCTACTCTACCGCAAAAGACTTTGGGCAGCTTATCCTATGCTCTTTCAAAAGAGCAGCTGGACTTTTTCCCGAAAGACATTGCTTTATTTTGAAAGTCCAGTTGCCTTTTGAAAAAGCTCCTTTGGGACAACCATGAACTGGATGACTGAGAATCTCCATAGACATCCAAACAGCTTACAACACCCAATCCACAATTTAAAACATTGCCATAGAATAGTGATGATGAAACTTTTTTCCCTCGAGTGTCAAAAGCGTGCACGCAGGGGTCAATGCCCATGCGCACTTCACCCCTGGGCATGCACACATGACCCTCTGTGCATGCATTCACGGCCCCCACACACTCCAGTGCACATGCAGGGACAACCCCCATGTTCTATTTTGGGCCTAGCTGGCTTCCCTGAAGCCTCTGGAGGCCAAAAACAGCCTATTTCCTGACTTCCAGTAGGCCCAGTAGGCCCAATACTTCACCCTCCCCAGGCTCCAGAGGCTTTCTTGGAGCCTAGGAAGGCAAGCGTGACCTCTCACGCTCCCTGGAGGCCCTCTGGAGGCCAGAAATGCCCTGTTTCCTGACTTCCAATGGGCCCAGTAGGCCTGTTTTTGCTCTTCTCAGGCTCCAGAGGCTTTCTTGGAGCCTGGAGCAGGTGAAAACCACCACCCCCAGGCCAAAAACATTCTCCCAGAGCCTCTGTGCAAGCCCTGTACTAACCTGGCATCCAAAATGGGCCTCCTGGGAGAGACGGTGTAGGCGGGGCCAGCTGAAAATGATCTGGCCGGTGTGTGCATTCGCACTGGGCCTAAGGTAGGGCAATGGCTTGTGCATCCGCAGATATGGATCCACGTGCCACCTGTGGCATGCATGCCACAGGTTCGTCATCATGGCCACAGAACTTAATAACATGAACAAAATCAAATACAGTGGTACCTCTACCTAAGAACACCTCTACTTAAGAACTTTCCTAGATAAGAACCGGGTGTTCAAGATTTTTTTGCTTCTTCTCAAGAACCATTTTCCACTTACAAACCCCAGCCTCCAAAACTGTAACCGGAAAAGGCAGGGAGAAGCCTCCATGGGGCCTCTCTAGGAATCTCCTGAGAGGAAACAGGGCCAGAAAAGGCGAGGAGAAGCCTCCATGGGGCCTCTCTAGGAATCTCCTGAGAGGAAACAGGGCCAGAAAGGGCAGGGAGAAGCCTCCATGGGGCCTCTCTAGGAATCTCCTGAGAGGAAACAGGGCCAGAAAAGGCGAGGAGAAGCCTCCATGGGGCCACTCTAGAAATCTCCTGAGAGGAAACAGGGCCAGAAAAGGCAGGGAGAAGCCTCCGTGGGGCCTCTCTAGGAATCTCTTGGGAGGAAATAGGGCCAGAAAAAGTGGGGAGAAGCCTCCGTGAGGCCACTCTAAGAATCTCCTGGGAGGAAACAGGGCCTCCACCCTCCTTATGGTTTCCCCAATTGCACCCATTATTTGCTTTTACATTGATTCCTATGGGAAAAATTGCTTCTTATAAATTTTTCTTAAGAACCTGGTCACGGAACGAATTAAGTTCGTAAGTAGAGGTACCACTTTACAACTATAAACCCACTCTTTCATGCCAGAGGCTTCACTAACATGTTACCCCTTGGGAACAATTCAGCTTGGACTCTGATTTGACGGTATCTACAAACTTCCATGAACCCAAGGGAATAACCAATCATGCTACTATAGGTTTTGAGGTAGCCAGGCTGCACTGTTTTAATCATTCTGTTTAATGATTGTGAGCCAATCATGACTACTATGGTGTTCAGTAATTTGATATTTTTCTCTCTGTACATATGACAATGAAGGGTCATGTTTTTAGAATAAATATAGCAGTTTTATGAGTTTCCACATTGTTTTATTGGCTGGGATTAATATTGCTGTACTTTTTCGTATGTTCCAGTTAGCTTCCTTTGAAGAAAAGGTGGTTACAAACAACACAGAGATAATAAAAACCGAATCACTGTGCAGATGCTCATACTAAACGCTTTTAGCATGCCAAGCCTGGTCTTATCATGGAACATCAATGTCTAGGAAGAGAGCCATGTTCCTCCTCTCTATGTATTGTTTGAAAAAGAGAAAAATGCCACTTTCACTTTTTTTATTACAGCTACAGAAACAATCCAAATTTTCAATTGATGCATATACTCTTCTACAGCACTAGCAACATAGGCACTACAGACCATAGCCAGAATGTTATGTAAACCGCCAGGATGTTATGTAAATGCAGTGTTCAGTTCTCCAGATAGTGTTATTCATACTTATTAGTCATGTAGCATCAGTCTGGTTTTCTGCTGGTACTTAGCTTACAATTTTGAGCTCTCTCTTCCAAAGTAGAAGCCAACAAAGCCAAGAGTCTTGAGATTTTGTCAGGGAGGGTCACTTCCAAATTACACAGAACAAATATAAGGTGACAGGAGGCACCACTGAATTAAACAATAATCCTCGCAAAATAAATGTATGCTCCGAACTAACAAGGCATCACTCAACAGGCATTTAATTATTTACCCCTTCTGTCATTTTACAAATTATAATTTTGGCATGATTTGGAGGAGCTCCATAAGACACACTTAAAAGTTTGTGGGAGTGTGACCCTGGGCAGAAATTGTGCTCTTTTGTTCTAGGTGTCTCAACTATGGGTTACTTTAGGCATTTTAGGTATACAGTGTTCCCGCGAAAGTTGAATTTCCGCGAAGTAGAAATGCGGAAGTAAATACACTATTTTTGGCTATGAACAGTATCACAAGCCTTCCCTTAGCACTTTAAACCCCTAAATTACAATTTCCCATTCCCTTAGTAACCATTTAGGTTATCACTCACCATGTTTATTTATTAAACTTTATTTAAAAAAATATTTATTAAAGGCAGACAAAAGTTTGGCAATGACATATGACGTCATCGGGCGGGAAAAATCGTGGTATAGGGAAAAAACCTGCAAAGTATTTTTTAATTAATATTTTCAAAAAACCATGGTATAGACTTTTTACAAAGCCGTGAAAATCGAGGGAACACTGTACAGTACAAATTAGGCGGCGTACAATTTTAGGTATACAAATTTAGGCGGCATACAAATCTAATAAATAAATAAATAAAATATATTAAGTATGTTGAAAACATATAAAACAAGGGAAGTTTCAATCAATCCACTAGTTTATGTAGCCCAGAATACACAAAATGCACACTTCAAAATAACAACAGCATTTTGTAGATGGAGAGGCATTTTGCACAGGGTGGCAAAGTATATGGAAGCATGAATATATATGACCAGTGCTATGAGGGCACTGACTCCACAGTCAAGTGTCATCACAAGATCACAGAGTAGTAGAACTGGAAGAGACTACAAGGATCATGAGTTCGAACCATGACATGGGATCATTTACCATGTCCATTAGGAAGGTTTAAAAAAAAAAATCAAGAGAGCAGCCAAACTACTCAACAAAAACCCCATGCCATTTTATGTGCATCCAGAACACACATTAAAAAGGGACAAGACTTCAGTTGCATGATTGCAGCCACCATCTTGACCTTTAGTGACACTCTGGATACCTTTGCTCATGGAGGGTTAGACGAGATCATTATCATGACTTCTGTTGTGAGCGATCTTTGTCAGCCTCAGGAAATGTCAGATTCTGAAGACGAAGAAATAGAGATCTTAGTGTATCCTGGGTTGCAGAGGTTAAGAGATGACAGAGGAGACGAGAGCAAAAAAGATAGTGACTCAGGACAGTCCCATGGGGCTGAAGTTACTATGGAAAGTAGTTCCTTGTCAGACAGTGATTTATCAAACAGTGAATGGGTGAACCCAAAATACAGAAGATTAACAAAACGCAGGGAAGAAGTAAAAGGTTTTGAACTCTGCAGTTATTAGATCTATGTTTCTGGACATGTCCTTTGCAAAAACACCAGAAAAGGAAAGCTTTGTATGCAAACAATTTGCCAATTTGAATCATGAAATGTTTTATTTAGTCTCCTGAAGAGAAAGCTTAGAAATACATCATGAAAGACCCTGCAAATGAGACAGAAGCAAATCCGCTGTTAGTTTCAAGTTGCTGGTAAGCTGTCTGCTTAAGTGGAATTTATATCTCCTGCCTTGCTGTTAATTTGAATGAGAAATTCATGGGAGTCGTAAAGCTCTCAACTTTGCCGTGAGAAAACATTTCCCCACACTCTGCCTGATGGTTTGTTAGCATTTGAAGAAGCATATGTGTGTGTGTTTTGAACTGCTGAAGAGAAAAATAAAGCATTTAATGTTTTGAATATCAAAGGTTTAGGTTTAGGTTTATTGGATTTATATGCCGCCCCTCTCCGCAAAGCCTTGTGAAGATCTGTGTATTCCAGCAGCTGGGACCAGAAAAATTTCCATCTTCAGAATTCTACAATAAAATACTACTGAGTTGTTTTGCTTATTGTTTAGGGGCCTCCAGCTGACATTAAAATATTAAACATGGTGAAACCTAATCAGGTCTTGGGAAGAAACCACGAATGAATCTCAGAGCTGTAGATTAAATATATACAGTATTATTATCTGGTCATTTTAATGGGGAGCTTCTCTTTTTATCATTTTGACTACAGTTCTGACAACACTGTCAACCACTAAGACACAGAAATCAAATCAGACAACGACACATCCCAGATGATTAGAATAACATAATAAACTTCTGTACTTTTTGCCAAAAAATTGACAAGGATATGACTTTGGTTTCTGCAGCTGTCAACCTCCCATGAATGGGGCTCTGCAGTTCTATTTTACAGAGATTTGAAGGTGTTTACTGAGGAAGGCAACTGCTATTATCTGTTAATGCCCCTCTTTGCATTTTAGAACTGATCCACAAATGTCAATATCAATATTTTAATAAAACAAGTATTTGCACTGTGGTTTTCTTATATAGATCCTCTATTACAGTGCCAAAAGCATGCATGCAGAGGTCAATGCCCCCTTTGCGCCCCACTCCCTGTGCATATTGTTGTGTCCAGAGGACAGTTAGGCTTTGTACCCGCCCCATATTCCTTGGGCAGGAAAATACTGCAAGGTGATTGGTTGGCTCAGCCTGGCAGCCCGGGATATATATAGCCGCCAGGCACGGCCATGTTTTGTCTTGTTCAGTTCTGTAAACCGTTACTTCCTGTTGAATAAAGAACCGTTACTTACTACAAGATTGCAGTCCTTCATTCCAGTAAGGATATAACACATATGATCCCCCCACTCCCCTGCGCATGCACACAGGACACCCCCACTCACGCTCCATTTTGGGCCTATCAGGCCTTCCTCTAACTTCCAGAGGCCAGAAATGGCCGTTTCCTGACCTTTGGACAGTAGGCCTGTTTCTTATCCTCTCCAGGCTACAGAGGTTTTCTTGGAGCTTGGAGAAAGTGAAATCAGCCTCTGGAGACCCCCCAGAGGCCAGAAACAGCCTGTTTGCCAACTTCCGGTGGGCTTGGTAAGCCTGTTTTTCACCCTCCCCAGGCTCCAGAGGCTTTCATGGAGCCTAGGGCAGGCAAAAATGGTCTCCCCCCTACCCAGAGGCCTCTGGAAGCCAAAAATGCCCTGCAAGAGCTTCTGCACAGGCCCTGTACTTACCTGGCATTCAAAATAAGCCATATGGGGACTCCTGGGAGGGGCGGCATGGGCGGGGCCAGTTGAAAATTAGCTGGCTGGTGTGCGCATGTGTGCTGAAGCTGAATCAGGGCAATGGCTAGTGTGCCTGCAGATCTGGCTCCATGTGCCTCCTGTGGCACATGTTCTATAGGTTGGTTTGCCATTATGATTCTATTATTTATTTATTTTTCATCTGCCGCAAATTCTATAGATGCTTTCCATGATTACAGCATTTGCCAAAAGCTTCATGCAATCAGTGATAAAACACCAAATTGAAAGCATGCCCTTGAAAAAAAAAACACGGAGGGGGAAAAAAGCACAGAATCTAGGGAACTCACACTTCAGAACATCACGAAATTATGCTCTCCGCTTGCATAATTGCAGGTCAGAATCCTGCAGCAATGAACACAGCAACAGCACACAAACAAAACACACATTGCTGGCAGTGATTAAGGAGACAGAATAATCAACATTGGTGATTAAAACTGGCTATACCCACTGACTGAATTTCGGAGAGCAATTAATAGACGCATGGGAAAGAGATGACAGGATTTGCAAATGCAACGTCAGAGATGGTTAAATATTATTATTTTTGCTGCTCGATTCAAATCCAAGTGCAACTATCTCTAATAATTTCCACTAGTCCAGAAAAATCAATTAAGGCAGGGCGCACTTTGCGCTCTTTCAATCAAACCAAGTCATCTATGATAAGCTTTATTTATTAGACTTTCATGCCGGCACTTCTTACTTGGAAATCTCAAAGGTGCTATTTTCAAAATGCAGCTGTACTTTGATTTTCCTTGAAAACATTTTGCTTCTCGTCCAAGAACCTTCTTCAGTTCTGACTGAATGATCGAGGAAGGACTATATCGTATTTTTGGGAGTATAAGACACACCTTAGATTTTGGGGAGGAAAATGGGGAAAAGAATCTGCTTACCAGATATTCATCTGGCTAGCGTCCTTTGTCTGGTCAGCTTCAGAACATTATTTTATCCTCTGGTTAGGGCTTTAAAAAAAACCTTATTTGGAGAGAGTAACAATGAAAGAGCTTGCAAGCCAGTAAGAGCTGGGAACATCATTAGCACCTGGAAAGAAACATTCGTAGCAAGTAGAGCAATGAAAAAAACCCTGCAAAGACTTAGGGCTTGGAAAACATTCTTTGCAGAGAGAAACAATGAAAGAGCCCGCACAATAAAAGTGGGGAAGATCGTTAGCAGCTAGTTCGGGCTGGAAAAAAAAGCTAAATTCAGAGTATAAGACGCATGCAAATTATCAGCCTCTTTTCGGCAGGAAAAAGGTGCGTCTTCTATGGTAAGGTGCGTCTTTATAAGAAAAATGCAGTAAATCCTGTAGCAATAGCAGAGCCAATGTTCAGATCTAAACTTCAGCTCTAGTAGTGATTTTCCATCCAAATACAGATAATCCTCAACTTCTGAGCACAGTTGAGCCCAAAATTTATATTGCTAAGTGAGGAATTTGTTAAGTGAGTTTTGCCCCATTTTACAACTTTAGCAACAGAAAAGTTTGGCTCAATTGTGGTCGTAAATCAAAGATTACCTGTACTATGCAACCACTAGTTTGCAGATTATGAGGGTCAGGTCTTTATTTTTATTCAATTTAATCACTGTTTATTTTAATTAATCACTCTAGTTGGTCCTAAAATTATTTTCAGTATATATAGTGTTTAAGAATAAGGAGTCTTATTCTTAAACATTTAATAACATTTAGCCACTTCCAAATCCAGGCATGGGGTAACTAAGATACCCTGAGTACATATAGTTTTATGAATGGTATGATTGTATTGAATTGTTCTTAATGATGGGCTTTTTAAATGTTTTGTTTCTTTTTAAATATTGGATTTGTATATTGTTGTGATTGTCTCTGGAGAGGGGCAGCATACAAATCTAATAAATTATTATTATTATTATTATTATTATTATTATTATTATTATTATTATTATTATTATCCAATAACAAATTCTGTCTCTTTAATCGGTATCCCACATCATACATTTTGTTATTCTTGTCCAATTTTGATGTTAGTATTTTTCAGTACCTGGAGCTTTGCTACCTACTCCTTTGGACTGAACTTTGCGTTCTGTACCTCTTTCATCTGTAGCCATTGTTTGCTAAACGTTACTGGAACAAAATGTACAATACAACAGAGTCACATAGATTAAATCACAGAAATCAACTTTATCTTTGGTTAGATTGCATGGTTTCTTTAATAATGAAGTGAATCACATCGATGCATCCATCTAGTACAAAAGAAACATTCAAAGCTACTTATAGTACTTTTTAAAAATCCAACTCCATAAACAATTCTCCAGACATTTTTTAACCCACATAGCAAGATGACCCTTAGAAAATAAGATCAGCCTGACATCTTTCATTTAGACTGCCGCAGGATTGTCCCTTTCTTTTGGTCCTTAAGCTCTGTCTTTTGGGTGGGGCTGTGGTAATTAGTGAGGCTGCTATAAAGAGCAGCCTGTGGGTTTGGCCATTGTGGAGGATTATCTGATCGTTGTGTTTTGTGACTGCTTTACTGACATTGACCTTTTGTGTGCTGATTTTTCCCCGCTTTGAAACTAAACCAGGGCAAAGTGTGTTTCACTTTGTGAAAGAAGAAGGACTGTGAATTGCCTCACAGCTGCAAGCTAAGTATCACAGGACTGATAAGGGACTTGTACCAATTACCAGTTTGTTTGGAGACGAGTGCTCTTTGCTATACCAAAAGAGGGCTTAGTTTAAGTGACTTTTCATTATAAAGAACATTGTTTTGAATTTTCAAACGTGTGTGTGGCCTTCTCCAGGTCCCGTCGACAAAACAATGTCGTATGGCAGGACCCAAGGGAAGAACCTTCTCTGTGGCGACCCCGACCCCCCGGAGATTAGGACTGCCCCCACCCTCCTTGCCTTTCACAAACTCCTCAAAACCTACCTCTGTTGTTAGGCATGGGAAAATTGATTCCCCTGGGCTGTTTCCACTTTATGTATGATCAGCATGAGATGTATGATTGTTTTTATGTTAAGGGTTTTAAACTGTTTTTTAAATATTGGATTTGTACTGTTTTTTCTTGTGAGCCGCTCCGAGTCCTCGGAGAGGGGCGGCATACAAATCTAATAAATGATGATGATGATGATAATAATAATAATAATAATAATAATAATAATAATAATAAATAATAATAAATAATAAATAATAAATAATAAATAATAAATAATAAATAATAAATAATAAATAATAAATAATAAATAATAAATAATAATAATAAATAATAATAATAATAATAATAATAATAATAATAATAATAATAATAATAATGATGTTGCGTGCATAGCTCAATTTTTATTACCGGTGCAGTGTCCTTATCCGTACCAGTAGAAACCCGCTACTGCCTCCGTGGTGCAGGAAGCCATGTAAGTATGCCCACTATGGCCATGGCCATCCAGCAAATGGGCAGAGAACCCCCTTCCTAAATTTTGGAATTCCACCCCTGGCTGGTATCAACAAATAGAATAGTCAGAGTGAGGCAGATGGCTAAACTTGCCAATCCATCTGTTTTCCCACTGGCTGATGAATGGAGAAGGAAATAAAAACAGTAGAATCTAACAATTTCTGTCCTCCATGTACAGATATTCCTTGACTTGCAACAGCTCATTCAGTAAACATTCAAAGTTACGACAGCACTGGAAAAAGTGACTTATGACCATTTTTCACACTTATAATTGTTGCAGCGTGATCAAAAAGTAGATGCTTGGCAACCGATTCATATTTATGATGGATGCAGTGTTCGGGGGTCATGTGATTTTCTTTTGCGACCTTCTGACAAGCAAAGTCAATGGGGAAGCCAGATTCATTGAACAATCGTGTTACTAACTGAACAACTGTGGCAAGGAAGGTCATAAAATTAGGCAATGCTCACATAACAAATGTCTTGCATAGCAACAGAAATTTTGGGCTGGCCTCAGATCATTAAGTCGTGGATTACTTGTACAATGTACATTATAAATAAAGCCAGAACCATTTGCCGGTATCAACCCTCTGGAAAGTCAAAAATTGAACACTGGATAGCTGTATTATGGGGCCATAACCTGGAAAACAGTTGTTAAAGTCACTGCTCAGCTGATGTCAAGGGAAAGGCTAATAGTCTTGCCCAATTGCGTTGTTTCCTAGGGTCTGCTAAGGAAGGAACTCGGATGGGAAAACCCATTTTCTTCCTCAAACCCCCCCCAAAAAATAGCTCCCTAAGTAAGCAGTAATTCATGAAAGCAAATTCAAACAAGGAAGAATCCTTGCCGTTCTGGCATGGAGTGATAAAAATAAAATTAGAACTGTCATCATGTGCCCCAGTATCCTGACATCTAAAGAAGCTAACATCTGGCAGAGATGATCAGGGCATAATTCCATCTCTCTCTCTCTCTCTCTCTCTCTCTCTCACACACACACACACACACACGCACGCACACACACACACACACACACACACAGAACAAGCTTCCTATCACCTGGTATGTGTGTGTGTATGTGTGCCAGGAGGAGACCAATCTAGCACTTAAGAAAATAAATAAATTGCAAATTAGATGATTTGCTTTTTCTCTTATCTTGCCCCCTCTGAGTCTGGAGGAGGGATAATTAGGAAAGGCTGAAGGAGAAAAGATATTAACAGAATAAAAGAAAAGGCCCGATTATCAATGAATAACACTGATTTAACAGAGAAAGAAATGAAAGCTTTTCGAATTCTATCCCATTCTGATTTTTATTTATTTATTATTCAAGCTGCAATGAGGCTGCAAACAGAAAATAAGGCCTTGGGGAAAACCACATACAGCTCAAATTTACAAAAAAATGTCAGACTCTATTAACAGGTTAAGATAAAAAAAAGGACAACAAATGTGTGAGATACTATAAAATAGAATAAAACACATTATAACTACCGTAAACAGTGAGGACTACAATAAAGAGGCTATTTAAATGCACATCAGATAGTGGTACTGGTGGTTTTCAACCACAAAACATTTGAGGTGAGTAAAAAGCAGGAAATTACCAATTTATTTTGAGGGGGAAATGCTCTGGATGCTTCAGGATTCTATTCCTCAATTCCTAGCAGTGAAATTCAGGACCAGTTCAACAGTTGTTATCACTTGTTATAAAAAGGCCAAAGACTCAGAAACTGCACACAAAACATCGTGTGCAAATCTGCTCACCCACTTTCCCTCCATCTGACCAAAACGTGGGCTCTGTATTGAGTTTTCACCCTTGAATTACTCCCAGTTATGAAAGCAAATAAAGTTATTTCACTCTCACGCCATACAAAAAAGATAATAAAATAAAGATACAAAAAAGATAATAAAATAAAGATACAAAAAAGATAATAAAATAAAGATACAAAAAAGATAATAAAATAAAGATACAAAAAGGTAATAAAATAAAGATACAAAAAAGATAATAAAATAAAGATACAAAAAAGATAATAAAATAAAGATACAAAAAAAATAATAAAATAAATATACAAAAAATAATAAAATAAAGATACAAAAAAGATAATAAAATAAAGATACAAAAAGATAATAAAATAAAGATACAAAAAAAGATAATAAAATAAAGATACAAAAAAGATAATAAAATAAAGATACAAAAAAGATAATAAAATAAAGATTCCCTTCACTCTAAGCCAGTGATGGTGAACCTTTTTCCCCTCAGTTGTCAAAAGAGCGTGCTTGTGCACTATTGCGCATGGGCAAGTGCCCACACCTATAATTCAATGCTTGGAGAAAGTGAAAACAGCTTCCCCCACCCCAAAGAGGCCCCCTGGAAGCCAAAAACGCCCTCCCATAGCCCAACTTTCCCAACTTTCCAGATTACTTCCGGAACCGCCTGCTACCGCACGAATCCCAGCGACCGATAAGGTCCCACAGAGTTGGCCTTCTCCGGGTCCCGTCGACTAAACAATGTTGTTTGGCGGGCCCCAGGGGAAGAGCCTTCTCTGTGGCGGCCCCGGCCCTCTGGAACCAACTCCCCCCGGAGATTAGAACTGCCCCCACCCTCCCTGTCTTTCGTAAACTACTCAAGACTCATTTATACTGCCAGGCATGGTGGAGTTGAGATAGCTCTTCCCCCTAGGCCATTACAAGTTATGCATGGTATGTTTGTGTGTATGTTTGATTTTATAATAGGGGTTTTTAGTTGTTTTTTATTATTGGATTGTGCATGTTGTGTTTATTATTGTTGTTAGCTTCCCCGAGTCTACGGAGAGGGGCGGCATACAAATCCAATAAATTATTATTATTTTTTATTATTATTATTATTATTATTATTATTATTATTATTATTATTATTATTATTATTAACAACTTCTGGTGGGCCCAGTAGTCTCATGTTTTGCCCTCTCAAGGCTCCAAAGGCTTCCCCAGAGCCAGGGGAGGGTAAAAACGCCCTTCCCCATCCCCCTGGAGGCTCTCTGGAAGCCAAAAACACCCTCCCAAAGCCTCTGCGAGCCAAAAATCAACTGGCCGGCACACGCATTCATGTTGGAGCTGAGCTATGACAACAGATCGCGTGCCAGTAGATATGGCTCCGTATGCCACCTGTGGCACCTGAGCCATAGGTTCACCATCACTGCTCTAAGCAATTCATATTTGTCAGTAGAAATATTTCTCTGCATTTATCTGGTGGGTTGCAAAAAACAGAAATAAAGTGAGAAGCTGCTATCTTTTATTAGAATCTGTGTGAAGGAAATAAAGTATAGAAAATAGAAATCAACACATTGAAATCTTCTCAGGCATTGCCAACTGCCATGTCACCATACCTTAGCTGAATTTAAAAGCCCTTAAGAGAGATGGAAATAACATGAGAAAATTCCTTTGTTTACCCTCAGACTATATTCTGACTATCATTACATGTACTGGATTAGGGCAAGTTGCTAACCAGTGTTTTTCAAACGTGACAACTTTAAGATGTGTGGAATGGAACACTTATTTATTTATTTATTTATTTATTTATTGGATTTGTATGCCGCCCCTCTCCGGAGACTTGGGGCGCCTAACAGCGACAATAAAACAGTGTACAATAGTAATTTGGTATTAGAAATGATTAAAAATCCATTAATATAAAAACCAAACATACATACATACATACATACATACCATGCATAGAATTGTAAAGGCCTAGGGGGAAAGAGGATCTCAATCCCCCCATGCCTGGGGGCAGAGGTGGGTTTTAAGTTGTTTACGAAAGGCAAGGAGGGTGGGGGCAGTTCTAATCTCTGGGGGGGAGTTGGTTCCAGAGGGCCGGGGCTGCCACAGAGAAGGCTCTTCCCCTGGGTCCCACCAGGCGACATTGCTTAGTTGACGGGACCCGGAGAAGATCCACTCTGTGGGACCTAACTGGTCACTGGGATTCATGCAGCAGAAGGCAGTCCCTGAGGTAATCTGGTCCGGTAACTTAGAATCCCTTACTCGGGTGGTTCACAACCTGAGGTCCACTGACCCCTGGGGTGAGGCCCACATGTCATCACAGAGGATCTACAAAATCTTGAAGAAATGTTATGATTTAAATCTTGAGTTTCGAATAAGTTGAAGCAGAATCAGAAATTCAACTCCTGAAAGCAAATCATGTTACGAAATTTCCAATTGTCTCGCGCTCCCTTCGCAACCGGCTCTCCAACGATCAATAGGCATGAGCAAACCGGAAGAATTTTAACCCTGGTAGAGAGGTTTAAAAGAATCAAGATGGCGCTAACAATGAAACTCCTGCTCCCTTTTTATGCATACAAAAAGGGGCAATGACATGGTTCTGTTAGATATTTGCCTGGGTGACCTACCCAGACAGGGTAAAAGTCAAAAGTTCAGATTTGTTTATTGCATGTTGATTGGTTGCCTTCTTTTGGTGCTTAAAATGTATCTTTGTAAAACTGCCCTGTTTCTGGGCTAGACTGTATAAATAGGAGAACTGTCATTGTATAGAGCTCTCAATACTCCATTGCTTCTTGACTGAATTGACTTCCTTGTCCTGTTAGCGAAATAAACCTTGCTTGATTCAACCTTGCTTTGAGAGTTATTACATTGGCGACGAGGAGACCGACCCTCCGTGTGCTATCATGGCTACTCCATCGGTAGTCCAGCCACCTGAATTCTTTGACCCAGAAAGAATGACCTGGACAGCCTACATGGCGAAGTTTGAAATATTTTTGGAAGCGGCCGGCATGAAAGACGCCGACAGCGGCCGCAAGCGTGCTCTTTTCCTCAATTACTGTGGCACACAGATTTTTGAGCTGGCAGAAACCCTCACTGACCCTGAACCAGCGAACTCAGTTTCCTGGGACACTCTCTCATCCAAGCTAGCCGCTCACTTCAAGCCTACGAAGCCAGCTAGAGTTTTTCGCCATCAATTCTCCTGGATGTCACAAGCAGAGGGGGAAACGATCAATCAGTTCGCGACTCGCCTCAGAACTGTTCTCTCTAAATGCCAATTCGATAATCCAGAGGTTCCACCTTCCATCTTGACTTTATTTATTTCCCCTCGCCAGCTGATTATTTTTTAAAGAGATAGTGGTGAATATCTGTAGCTTGGGTGTAGGATGATGGTGGAGGTTTGTTCTCCAAGCTTGTGAGTTGGTTTCCCAATATTTTGTTACTAGGTAGGCAACATCTTCAGCGGAATTTAGGGGATGTTAGTTTTTAAGCTTACAAGGGCTTTGTATGGTCAGTGGGTCTTGGGATGGAGAGGTCATGTCAGGTGAGGGTCATTGAGAGGTGAAGTGCTGGTTGGGGGGTGGTTGGTTGAAGTTTGGTGCCATTTTGGTTGGCTGTGTGGTTGATTTGAATTCTGAGGAGTTTGTAGACTGGTTGTAGGTTGATGTGTCTGTTGATGGAACTGCTTGTGGAATGCCTGATTTTTAAAAATAGGTTATTGCAATGTGTGAACCCCATAGCAAGGGGAGAGCCATATTTTGAACAGGGGACAAATCACTTTTTAAAACCATGATGGTTTATCTACAAGGTTTACTGTTATTTTTTAAAAAAATTAAAAATGGATTGTTTATGTATTCTACCTGTAATGTTAGAACTTTCCAAAGAATGTGATTTTTTAGAATTCAAAATCATGGCTTGGATTATTTATGTATTCTACCTGTAATGTTGGAACTTTCCAAAGAATGGAAGGAAAACCAAGACTTGGCTGTACAAATTATAACTGTTTTTTTCACTTGAAAAGTGAATTATTATTTTTTTTAAAAATTCTACTGACGAATATATTTATTATAGTACTAGAGACAACAGAAGCAAAATCTAAACAGGGAGGAAATCTCTCCTTATATACTCCTTATATACTCTATATACTTAGATTTCTCCAAAATCTAAACAGGGAGGAAATCTCTTCTTATCTCCTTATGTACTAAAAAGGGAGGAAATCTCTCCTTATATACTAGAATATGCATACGATTGTCAAAAATAATTGAATTAAGCATGTATGTGATGGGTGCCTTGGTTAGTGAAGAAAGATATGGAATCCAGGAGGCAATGGAACAAAAATAATAATGTATCTGAGCGAATAATGTAATTATATGAACATAATAAGTTTCTAAGGATGTTTTTATAGATTGTCTATACAGTATTCGAGCCTCGCTTCCCATATCCTCTGCAAAACTAATTCTGATTGATTTAAAAAAAGGGTTGTGTTAAGTTTTCAAATAAAGTTGAAATATTCCTTACCGCTGTCAAATGTAATCTTATATTCCTCTACTCAGGCTTCTTCTAAACATCAGAATTTTGCATACAATCCGTGGGTAGCACCCGTTAATGGTTAGGTTTCCAGCTGTTTATGAAGAAATAGCAAGAGAATTATAATTTAGTAGAGAAAGACAATTCTTTAAGTGACAATTTGCAGCAGAAACTCACACTTGCCTTCTCAGCAGTAAGCCCTGTTATGTTCAAGTAGGTTTTTAACTCAGAATATTAATTCAGTCTTATTGATTTCGGTATTTTTTCACCTGCTTTCGATTGCCTTATTCTGTGATTTTGTTACAGCTTTAAGCAGTTATATGAAAAATCTCCATATGTTATAGGTAAACCCTGGTGGCTTTGGGTTCTTGACATAATTGTTATACTATTGTTATCAAGATCACCCAAACTCAATCACCAATTAACCAAACTAAAATTGTAGTCTAAGGTGCTTCCAATTTCTGCACGATTTAAAAAAATAGTAAAGTGAAATTTAAATGTTATTTTAAATGCCATGTTATATCATTGAAATTCGGGACCCATATACAAGTAATCCTCAACTTATAACAGTTCATTTATTTATTTATTGATTTATTTATTGATTTATTGATTGATTGATTGATTTATTGATTGATTGATTGATTTATTGATTGATTGGATTTGTATGCCGCCCCTCTCCGCAGACTCGGGGTGGCTAACAACAATGATAAAAACAGCATGTAGAAATCCAATTAATAAAACAACTAAAAACCCTTATAATAAAACCAAACCTACACACAAACATACCATGCATAACTTGTAATGGCCTAGGGGGAAGGAATATCTTAACTCCCCCATGCCTGGCGGCATAAATGAGTCTTGAGTAGTTTACGAAAGACAGGGAGGGTGGGGGCAGTTCTGATCTCCTGGGGGAGTTGGTTCCAGAGGGCCGGGGCCGCCACAGAGAAGGCTCTTCCCCTGGGGCCCGCCAAATGACATTGTTTAGTCGACGGGACCCGGAGAAGGCCAACTCTGTGGGACCTTATCGGTCGCAGGGATTCGTGCAGTAGCCATTAGTAACCATTTGAAGTTTCAATGGCACTGGGGGAAAAAACTGACTTCTGATTATTTTTCATTCATTGCAGCATCCCCATGGCCAGATCAGGGGTGGATCCCTCCCGGTTTAGACCAGATTGCCCGAACTGTTAACAACCCACTGATGACATAATTTGGGCATCACGGATCTGGTTCTGTTTGTGCCAATCCATGCTTGCCGCCACCCTTTTTTCTGAATTTCAGGCTGATTTTCCTATATTTGGATGGTTCTCTTCGTTCTGTGCTTTGAAAAAAGTCTGCCCGCCCGCCCCTGGGTTATTACTGAACTTTATTTCTTCACCCGAAGCACAGCTGATCAGCTCCTCAGCAGTGTTTCGGGCAGAATCCACCTTCTGAGCATGTGCGGAAGTGAAATCACATGGATGGAGGCGCCCAAAACATTATGATTGCGAACCGGAGACGAAAGTAAATGGAACCCACCCCTAATCCGGATGCTTGACCACTAACTCACATTTATGATGATTGCAGTGTCCCGGGGTCATGTAGTTGTCTTTTTTGACATTCTGACAAGCAATGGGTAAGCCAGATTCACTTACTGATTTAACAATAGCAGTGATTCACTTAACAACCATGGTAGGAAAAGTTATAAAGCAGGGCAAAGCTCACTCAATACTAACTTTGCAGCCTAAATTTTGGGCGCAACTGTGATAGTAAATTGAGGACTACCTGTATTTTCTATCGGCAGGAGAAAAAAGGAGGGGGGGTGAGCACTGAAACAAAATGCAAAGATATTTATTTTACATTCAAAATTAGCTATTGGCTAATATGGCATCATTTAGATCCAGCCCAAAAATGATATGAATGATTTTTTAATGGGTTTTAGATTGTCTTTTATTTTGTTTTTATATGATGTATGCCACCCAGAGTCCAGAAGGAGTTGGGGGGGTATAATTATGGTAGGTAGGCAGGCAGGCAGGCAGGCAGGCAGGCAGGCAGGCAGGCAGGCAGGCAGGCAGGCAGGCAGGCAGGCAGGCAGGCAAGCAGATAGATGATAGATAGATAGATAGATAGATAGATAGATAGATAGATAGATAGATAGACAGACAGACAGACAGACAGACAGACAGACAGACAGACAGACAGACAGACAGACAGACAGACAGACAGACAGACAGACAGCCAGCATAGAAATCTGATAGATAGGTATGTAGACAGACAGACAATAAAAACATACTTTCAGAATAATACATAGATGGCTGCATTTTTAATGGGAACCGTTTAACTCTAAATGAATGGGACAGAACATGGTACTTTTGGGTAAGACAAAATGATTCTAAGAATGGGGGTGGGAACTAGTTTCATTATGTATAACAATATATAGGGTTTGATGTTTTTTTTAATGAAGGGTAACAGACTGCCAAATAGCACTCATTGAAAAGATACACATCTGTTTTCCCCAGCTTGCTTTCTTCATATGCAAATTATGGCCTTTGGTGAAGAAAGCTGGATGAGTTCATCCCCACCATAGATTTTTTTGAGGCTGCGTTTGGGCTTTAATTTTTCTGATAACAGCTATTTTCCCTTGGGAAAAATTTGGCTGGGAAGCACCAGCCTAAAATGGGTGGGGCTCCACCTCCTCCTCTTCAGAACTGCAGAAAAAACAACTACTGTACTGCCAACCTGCCTTCCATTGAGGACCTGTATATTGCATGAGTCAAAAAGAGAGCTGTGAAAATATTTACTGATCCTGGACATTGTTAAATCCTACCCTCAAAATAATGCTATATGGCATTATACACCAAGACAACAGTTTTAACCTGAAAGCCATCACTCCGCTACACAAATAATTTCCTCAACTCTGTCAAATATTCAGTAAGGCTGCATTACTACTGTATACAGTGGTACCTCTACTTAAGAACTTAATTCGTTCCGTGACCAGGTTCTTAAGTAGAAACCTTTGTAAGTAGAAGCAATTTTTCCCCATAGGAATCAATGTAAAAGCAAATAATGCGTGCAAATCCATTAGGAAAGAAATAAAAGCTCAGAATTTGGGTGGGAGGAGGAGGAGGAAGAAGAGGAGGAGGACAGTCACTGCTGAAGGAAGAAGGTGAGGTGAGGGGAATTTTAAAAAATCTGAAACTTTAAGGATTAAAAAAAAAGAGGAACTCTGAGGAGGCGAGGAAGAGCAGGCACCTCCCATACTCCTAGCGTGAGGCTGCCTCCCATATACTGCGCCAGAGAAAGAAACCCAGGCGGGCGAGAAGGGGGAATCTCCCGTTCCTTTGACCGAAAGGCTGTTGCTGCTGCTGCTACCTGCTGCCTCTTCCTTCCCATGCTGAAGGGCTCCCCTCTCCTCTCACTCGCTTTGTAGCCGGCGCCTTTCCTTCACTGTGGTGACTCCTCGGTTTGGCTGAAGCCGAGTTGATCCAGCCAGGGCAAAGCGCCCCTTTTTGCCTTTCCGTGCCCAGACAGTCCGGGAGGCAACCTCATGACAGGTGTATGGGAGGCAGCGCGAGGGAGTCACCACAGCAAAGTGGTTTATTCCCTCTCTAAGCGCCCATAGAAAGGAAAATGCTCCATTCACTCTGGACTGCCAAAGCCTCCTTAAGCGCCACCGAAAGGCTCCTCTGGCAGCCCAGGTAAGCCCAAGATGGCCGGGATTAAAGGGGGAATGGCAGGAAACTGGCTGGGCCTTCGTGCTGCTGTCAAATTTCCTGGGAAATTTTTCCGGGCTCGGGTTCTTAAGTAGAAAATGGTTCTTAAGAAGAGGCAAAAAAATCTTGAACACCCGGTTCTTATCTAGAAAAGTTCTTAAGTAGAGGCGTTCTTAGATAGAGGTACCACTGTATTAGTCTTCTCATTGTTCCTATCATCCATTCCTATCCTCCCACCAATGACTGTATGACTGTGACTGGTTGCTTGTATCCTTATGATTTATATTAAGATTGTTTCCTGATTGATCATTTGTACCCTACTATGATAATCATTATAAGTGTTGTACCTCATGATTCTTGACAAATGTATCTTTTCTTTTATGTACACTGAGAGCATATGCACCAAGACAAATTCCTTGTGTGTCCAATCGCACTTGGGCAATAAAGAATTCTGTTTTATTTTGTTTTGTTTCATTTCGGTTCTGTCTGTCTATTAGATTTCTATGCTGCCCTTCTCCTGAGACTCAGGGCAGCTTACAACAAAATAAATACACAATATGCAACATTTTATTTTCATGGCATCTCTTTTCCTGCTTTATTTCCAGCTTTTTCTTTCCTTTTCTTCTTTTATATGGAAAAAAAAATACCATGTAGCTGGAGGCTTAGTGGGTCACTTGAGAAGGAGAGGTGGTGGTATTGAAATTAAACAAGGACCCAGCAGAAAACTTTTTTTTCTGCCCTCAGCTTTTTTCTCCAAAATCGACTTACGACCCAGAACGGAGCCCAACATTTACAGTGCTAAGCGAGACACTTGTGGAAGTGAGTTTTATTTCATTTTTACAGCTTTTCTTGCTACTGTTGCTAAGTGAATCAATGCTGATGTTAACTTAGCAATACGGTCGCTAAAATGAACCTCAGTTCCCCACCGACTTTCTTTGTCAGAAGGTCACAAAATAATAGGATGACCCCATCATAAATATGAACCCGTTGCCAGATGTCTGAATTTTGATCACGCGGTCATGAGGACGCTGAAATGGTCGCAAGTGTGAAAAATGGTCGTAAGTCAATTTTCTCAGTGTCTTCATAACTTTGAATGGTCACTAAATGAGCAGCTGTAAGTCAAGGACTAGCTGTGGTTATTTTCCAATATCTTTGCACACACGGATGGAGCATTACTAAGTAAAAATGATAACTTCAACCAGAAAAATAAACTGAAAAGTTAGTAACTGCAACCGCACCTGGCTTGCTCTAGAATGATAATTCTTACACTATTTGAACAAAGTATTCCTTTTCCAAGACTCAGATAATGCCATTAAGACACAGAGAGAGAGAAAAGAGAGAGAAAAAGAGAAAGAGAGAGAGAGAAACCAAGAGAAAGAGAGAAAGAGAAAAAGAAAAAGAGAGTGAGAGAGAAAGAGAAATGAGAAATGAGAAAGAAAATGAGAGAGAGAAAGAGAGAAAAAGAGAGAAAGAGAGAGAGAAAGAGAGAGAAAGAGAGAGAAAGAGATAGGATGAGAGAGAGAAAGAAAGAGAGAGAAAGAAAGAGGAAGAGAGAGAAAGAAAGAAAATGAGAGAGAGAAAGAGAGAGAAAGTGAGAGAGAAAGAGAGAGAAAGAGAGAGAATGAGAGAGAGAGAGAGAAAGAGAGAGAAAGAAAGAGAGAAAGAGCATCTAAAAAACAATAACTTATTGGACCCAAATCAGCATGGCTTTACTGAAGGCAAATCGTGTCAGACTAATCTCATTGAGTTCTTTGACTATGTCACAAAGGTGTTGGATCAAGGTGGTGCCGTGGATATTGCCTATCTGGACTTCAGCAAAGCCTTTGATACGGTTCCACATAAAGAGCTGATAGATAAATTAGTGAAGATTGGACTTAATCCCTGGATAGTTCAGTGGATTTCAAGCTGGCTGAAGCATAGACATCAGAGAGTTATTGTTAATGGCGAGTATTCTGAGCAGAGACAGGTTACAAGCGGTGTGCCACAAGGGTCTGTTCTGGGTCCTATTCTTTTTAATATGTTTGTGAGTGACATAGGGGAAGGTTTGGTAGGGAAGGTTTGCCTATTTGCCGATGACTCTAAAGTGTGCAATAGGGTTGATATTCCTGGAGGGGTCTGTAATATGGTAAATGATTTAGCGTTACTAGATAAATGGTCAAAGCAATGGAAACTGCAGTTTAATGTTTCCAAATGTAAAATAATGCACTTGGGGAAAAGGAATCCTAAATCTGAGTATTGCATTGGCAGTTCTGTGTTAGCAAAAACTTCAGAAGAGAAGGATTTAGGGGTAGTGATTTCTGACAGTCTCAAAATGGGTGAGCAGTGTGGTCGGGCAGTAGGAAAGGCAAGTAGGATGCTTGGCTGCATAGCTAGAGGTATAACAAGCAGGAAGAGGGAGATTGTGATCCCCTTATATAGAGCGCTGGTGAGACCACATTTGGAGTACTGTGTTCAGTTCTGGAGACCTCACCTACAAAAAGATATTGACAAAATTGAACGGGTCCAAAGACGGGCTACAAGAATGGTGGAAGGTCTGAAGTATAAAACGTATCAGGAAAGACTTAATGAACTCAATCTGTATAGTCTGGAAGACAGAAGGAAAAGGGGGGACATGATTGAAACATTTAAATATGTTAAAGGGTTAAATAGGGTTCAGGAGGGAAGTGTTTTTAACAGGAAAGTGAACACAAGAACAAGGGGACACAATCTGAAGTTAGTTGGGGGAAAGATCAAAGGCAACATGAGAAAGTATTATTTTACTGAAAGAGTAGTAGATCCTTGGAACAAACTTCCAGCAGACGTGGTTGGTAAATCCACAGTAACCAAATTTAAACATGCCTGGGATAAACATATATCCATTGTAAGATAAAATACAGGAAATAGTAAAAGGGCAGACTAGATGGACCATGGGGTCTTTTTCTGCCGTCAGTCTTCTATGTTTCTATGTTTCTAAGAGAGAGAGAGAGAGAGGAAGAGAGAGAAAGAAAGAAAGAGAGGGAAAGAGAAAGAGATAGAAAGTGAGAGAGAAAGAGAGAGAGAGAGAAAGAAAGAAAGAGAACGAGAGAGAGAGAAAGAAAGTGAGAAAGAGAGAGAGAGAAAGAGAAAGAGAGAAAGAAAGAAAAAAGAGAGAGAGATTCTGGTGTTCCACACAAGCACCTTGACAAATGTCACTGCCAAACAGGATCCTCAACTCATAAAAAAGCAATTTAGTTGCACACCCAGAACAGGAATTGAATTTGCCTGCAAGTACTGTCACCTGGAAGATTGCAAGAAAGAATTTTATCTCTGACCTCAGCACGATTGGATCAGAGACTCCAATTTGACACAGTAAAATGTGGGCTTGCAACTTGCACTGTTCATTTTCGGAATGAAATGGTCTACACCTACCCCAGGGGTGTCAGACTTGCAGCGCAGGCTGCGTCCACCCCAGCTCTGTGAATGGGACAACCACCGCAATATGTCACATGACGGCAGCGTGATGGCGTCAGTTTGACACCCGGGATCTACACATATCTACCCCAACTAAGTCAGAATCTAATTCACAGTTTAAGTCAGGAAGTGTGAAGCCTACACAAAACACTTGTTCCAGAATAGGTCAGGGCAGCGGTGGGTTCCTCTTATCTCTATACAGGTGCGCTGCACCAAAACTCACATGCAGGTGAGCATCCTCTTGTGCAATTTTGCTTCCGCAAATGTGCAGAAGCAAAAAAAAAAAGGCAAAAATTATTTTTTTTAAATAGTGCCACGCACAGACCGACAAAGACAGCACCCGAGCTGTCGCATGCAAATTGCACAATCGGTGGGCCACTATCAGACTACCGCAACAGGCCGCACCGATAGGAACCAATCTCTGGATCAGGGGTGGGGAACCATGGCCTCTTGACGACCAGTGGACTTCGACTCCAAGAATTCCTGAGCCAGCATGGAATTCTGGGAGTCGAAGTCCATAGGTCTTAAAGGGGCCATTATAACCTATCCCTGTTCTTAGATGACTCCAAACTCCGACCTTTCCCGTAAGCGTCTTATCTATCACAACAAAGGCTTCTCAAAAACAGGAGCGTTTCCATATGAACTGGAGGAGGAAATGATGAAATGTGCCAAGTTGGGAGTGGTTTGCTCTTGTTCTGAGAAGCTATTGTTGTGTCTTCTTGGCTATCTGTGCTCTGCTTTTTTCCCCAAATGCCACCTGACCTGAAATTTTCCACCACAAGTCCTGCTCCCTTTATCTTCTCCTCTGAATGGGCCACATAACTTCTTATCTTTCATGCATATCCACTTCACACAAATACATAAAAGGCACAAGCAGTGATGGGCTCCTACGAGTACGGTCAGGTACACAGTACTGGTAGCAAAAGTTTGATTTTTTTTTCTTTGGGTATGTTTTTCCTATTGCAATAAATGAGTTTGAATGTGTATAATTTTAGAAGCGCTCTGCATGCGTGTGTGTGTACATATATAGTAGATAATCAGGGATGGACTATTGCCCGGACAGGGGAGAACGCAGTAGGGTAGCAAAAATGGAGCTCCAGAGCACCTAATTTGCAATGAAGGATGTTGAAACAAAATGCATAAACCACATCCACATTGTGGAAGTAACAATTTTGGTAGCCCATCACTGGGCACAAGGCATAGATACAGAAATCACAGCTGAACATATTGTCTTGAACGTTCAACTACAAGCAGTCCTTGACTTACAACAGTTCACTCAGCAACCGTTTGAAGTTACAACATTAAAAAAGTGATTTATGACCATTTTTTCACTTATGACCATTGCAGCATCCCTAAAGTCACATGATGTACATCGACATGTGACAAGTGACTCACATTTATAATGGTTGCAGTATGTCCCTTTTTACAAATAATATTTAGACTTATATACCGCTTCACAGTGCTTTACAGCCCTCTCTACGCAGTTTACAGAGTCAGCATATTTATTGTTTATTTATTTATTTATTATTTGGATTTGTATGCCGCCCGTCTCCGCAGACTCGGGGGGGCTAACAATAGCAGTAGACAGTAAATAACAAAATCCAATATTAAAAAAACAGTTAAAAACCCATTATATAAAAAACCAATCATACGTACAAACATACCATGCATAAAATTGTAAGGCCTAGGGGGAGAGTGTATCTCAATTCCCCCATGCCTGGCGGCAGAGGTGGGTTTTAAGCAGTTTACGAAAGGCAGGGAAGGTGGGGGAAATTCTAATCTCTGGGGGGAGTTGGTTCCAGAGGGTCAGGGCCACCACAGAGAAGGCTCTTCCTCTGGGTCCTGCCAAGCGACATTGTTTGGTTGACGGGACCCGGAGAAGACCCACTCTGTGGGACCTAACTATTGTCTCCCAACAGTTTGGGTCCTCATTTTTCCCACCTCAGAAGGATGGAAGGCTGAGTCAACCTTGAGCTGGTGGTGAGATTTGAACTGCTGAACTACAGCTAGTTAGCTGAAGTAGCCTGCAGCGCTGCACTCTAACCACTGCGCCACCGTGGCTCTTTTACGATTCTTCTGACAAGCAGAGTCAATGGGGAAGCCAGATTTCACTTAACCACCCTGTTACTAATTGAACAACTGCGGTGATTCACTTAACAAAGAGAGGCAAGAAAAGTGGTAAAATAGGGCAAAACTCACTTAACGAATGTCCCACATGGCAACATAAATTTTGGACCCCATTGTGGCAGCTGTAGTCCTCGACTTATAACTGTTCACTTATTGACCATTTGAAGCTACAACGGCATTGAAAAAGGTAACTTACGACCATTTTTCACACTTACGACTGGGAATTGATGTCCACACATTTTAAAGTTGCTGGAGTTGAGAAAGGCTGAGCCCCAGGCCCTGCTTCCTCCACTTCCACCCCATTTCTCTAAGTCAGTACTTTTCACACATTATGAGCCAGGGTGGCGCAGCAGGAAGAGTGCTGTACTGCAGGCCACTGAAGCTGACTTGTAGATCTAAAGGTCAGCGGTTCAAATCTCGTCACCGGCTCAAGGTTGACTCAGCCTTCCATCCTTCCGAGGTGGGTAAAATGAGGACCCGGATTGTCGGGGCAATAGCCTAGCTCTGTTAAAAAAAGTGCTATTGCTAACATGTTGTAAGCCGCCCAGAGTCTAAGGAGAAGGGCGGCATAAAAATTGAATGAATGAATGAATGAATGAATGAATGAATGAATGAATGAATGAATGAATGAATGAATGAATGAATAAATAAATAAACAAACAAACAAACAAATAAATAATCCTTCCTTACCACATAATACATAATGTAGAAATAACATACATACTATAAAAAACATGTTGAGACTCTAGAAAAAGTGCAGAGAAGAGCAACCTCGATGATTAGGGGACTGGAGGCTAAAACATACAATGAACAATTGCAAGTACTCAGCATGGCTAGTTACTGAAGAGAAGGACCAGAGGAGACATGATAGCAATGTTCCAATATTTGAGGGGCTGCCACAGAGAGGAGGGGGTTCAAGCTATTTTCCAAAGCACCCAAAAGCCATACAAGGAATAATGGATGGAAACTGATCAAAGAAAGATTCAATCTAGAATTAAGAAGAATTTTACTGATGGAACAGCTTGCCTTCTGAAGTTGTGGGAGTTTTACCCCTGAACATTTTTCAAGAAATGGTGTAGGGTTTCCTGTTTGGGGGTTTGGAGATGACCTACAACAGTGATGGTGAACCTTTCTTTGCTCGGGTGCCAAAAGGGCGCGCATGCATGCCCACACCCATAATGCAATGCCCTCATTCTCCCGCATGCGTGCACAACCACTCCCACCCCCCATGCTACCCCCCCAACTTATGCACAGGCCTCAATTAGGTCTCCGGATTTCCGGTAGACCCGTTGAGCCGTTTTCCACCCTCCCATGCTTCATAAAAGCCTCCTGAAGCCTGAGGAGAGTGAAAAACAGATCCAATGGGCCTACTGGAAGTTCATTCCTGAACTTCTGGTAGGCCCGTTGCATCTGTTTTTCACCATCCACAGGTTCCATAGCCTTTCCTGAAGCCTGGGGAGGGTGAAAACGGCCTTCCCTGCCCTCCGGAAGGCTGAAATTCAGTTGGCCATCTGTGGCACACATGCCATAGGTTCGCCATCACGGACTTACAAGCTCCCTACCACTTCTGTCAATCTGTATCTTTTGTTGGGGGACTGAGACATGCAGCAAATAGTTGTGCTTAATTTAGAAAACAACTCTGAGTCACTTGCTATGATAATAAGACAGTGATGGCGAACCTTTTTCCCCTCATGTGCTGAAAGTGCATGCACATGCGCTATTGCACATGCGTGAATGCCCAAACTCATAATTCAATGTTTGAGGAGGACGGAAACAGCTTCCTCTCCCCTGGAGGCCCTCTGGAGGCTGGAAATGGCCTGTTTCCCAACTTCTGGTGGGACCAGTAGGCTCGTGTTTTTTTTATTTATTTATTTATTTATTCATTTATTGGTCTTATATGCCTCCCCTCTCCGTGGACTCGGGGCGGCTCACAACATTTCAATAAGAGATACAATATAAAACATTTCTAAGCCAATTAATAGAATAATTACTGTAAAAAAATAGTTTCGCCCTCCCCAGGCTCCAAAGGCTTCCTTGGATCCGGGGGAGGGTAAAAACACCCTCCCCCTTAGAAACATAGAAACATAGAAATCTGACGGCAGAAAAAAGACCTCATGGTCCATCTAGTCTGCCCTTATACTATTTTCTGTATTTTATGTTAGGATGGATCTATGTTTATCCCAGGCATGTTTAAATTCAGTTACTGTGGATTTATCTACCACGTCTGCTGGAAGTCTGTTCCAAGGATCTACTACTCTTTCAGTAAAATAATATTTTCTCATGTTGCTCTTGATCTTTCCCCCAACTAACTTCAGATTGTGTCCCCTTGTTCTTGTGTTCACTTTCCTATTAAAAACACTTCCCTCCTGGACCTTATTTAACCCTTTAATATATTTAAATGTTTCTATCATGTCCCCCCTTTTCCTTCTGTCCTCCAGACTATACAGATTGAGTTCATTAAGTGTTTCCTGATACGTTTTATGCTTAAGACCTTCCACCATTCTTGTAGCCCGTCTTTGGACCCGTTCAATTTTGTCAATATCTTTTTGTAGGTGAGGTCTCCAGAACTTAACACAGTATTCCAAATGTGGTCTCACCAGCATTCTATATAGCGGGATCATAATCTCCTTCCCCCTGGAGGCTCTCTGGAAGCCAGAAACACCCTCCCAGAGCCTCTGTGTGAGCCAAAAATCAGCTGGCCGGCACACACATGCACGTTGGAGCTCAGCTAAGACAACGGCTCGTGTGCCAGCAGATGTGGCTTCCTTGTGCCACCTGTGGCACCCATGCCATAGGTTTGCCATCACTGTAGTAAGGCTTGTTCTGGGCAGTTCCTTTCTCTCTCTCTCTCTGAAATGGCTTTGAGTCAACCCTGGAAAAAATGCTGGATGAGTAAAGGCAGATGTAAGTCTACCACTAAGCACAAAGTAGACTCTTTGACTCGCACGCTGGTGGTCCATGACAACAGCCCTCAACATGTTACCATCCATAAAGCAGGTTGGGCAGAGGGCCATCTGCATCTCATTTCTTTGCAGACCCATAAAATACCAGCCAAAGTTTTATTTTCTTATCTGGAATCCGATATCACGATAATACAAACTGGTGGTAATTGCAATGAAATTGGAAAAGCTGGAGGATACAAATCAGCCTGCCACTAAATGGATTACTAATTTAATATCCTGCTTTCAACAATCGCCACAAATAGCACTCACGAAAATATACTTCAGGCACAGACTTCAGGGCCCTTATTGACACACAACAGAGAATTCAGAGGAATTTTCAAACTATCTTTTTTAAGGGGCAGAGGTACTCTTAACACTGTGAAAAGTTTTATGGCAGAATTAAATGAACTAAGTTATTCCTAGGTGCCATTGAATACAAAGATTCTTTTTTTAAAAAATGATTTTTTTTAAAAAAATGGATAGAAAATATAGCCATGCTAGTTCCCATTAGCAAAAGACAGAACGTGCTAAAGTACTTTAAAGCAATTGCCTCCATAACACAAGAAAAATCAGTATTATACCTCACTTTAAAGATGTTCTGATGAGATATAAAACACAGCTTGGCTGTTTATCTAATCTCTCTTTTCTCCCTTCATGAAAGAAACAGGGATCAAAAGCTTTCATTGGTGAACCAGCCCATTATTTATTGCATATGCATATTCCAGGAGCACTAATTTAATTGAAAATCCCCAAAATGGGATTATTGATGTTCCCTTCAAATATGCCTTCTTCAAAGATGATTTTTAAAAATAAAGCTTGATATTAGGTGGACTGGACGGATCCATCATTATCGGCAACAATATATGGAAATGACTTGGTGCTATCTTTTCTGGGGCTGTTCCCTTTTGTTTACTTATAACTCACGACATTTACTCCCCATCCAAATATTAACAAAGTCTGACTCTGCTTAAATCTGGAAGAAGCTATTGGTGGCACATTGGTTAGAATGAAATACTGTATTGCAGGCCAACTCATTGCCCACATTCAGCAATTCAATTGACCCATTCTTCCATCCTTCCAAAGTGGGTAAAAGGAGGAGCCAGATTGTTGGGGGCAATATGCTGACACTGTAAACCAGGGGTCTCAAACTTGCAGCCTGCAGGCCAACTGTGGCTCTCAAGACAATAGTTTGCGGCCCCCACCTCAATATCAATGTTTAATGTTAGTGCGGCCCGAGTTTGATACGAATGGCACTTTTCAGTGTTGTGTGCAGAGTTGAATGAACCTACCAGTAACGGTGGGGTATATTTATTTATTTTATTTATTTATTAAATTTGTATGCCGCCCCTCTCCGCAGACTCGGGGCGGCTCACAACAGCAACAGAAAACAATATATAATACAAATTCAATAATTAGAAAGCTAAAAACCCATAATTTAAAAAACATGCACACAACATACCATACATAAACAGTATAGGCCTGGGGAAGAGGTGGGTTTTAACGAGTTTGCGAAAGGCAAGGAGGGTGGGGGCAGTTCTAATCTCAGGGGGGAGTTGGTTCCAGAGGGTCGGGGCCACCACAAAGAAGGCTCTTCCCCTGGGATCCGCCAAATGATTGCTCTCGGAGGCAGGACATCAGCCAGGCATATTGCGAACTTGCGCCATTACCCCAGGCTCAGAAGCGGAGGAGGAAATTGCTACTCAGCAGGACAGAAAAAAAGGAGAAAAGATGCATCGGCTAAAGTTTAGCCTCTACACACTGAAACAGTGACACCAACTGGAATTATACTGTATATTACACAGCCCCAAACATGTCTTTTTCAAAGCCTGCAGTGAAGAGAAGGGTTGGTGATGAGCACAGACAATTTCAGGTTAAGTGGGAAGTGTAATATTTCTTTGTTGAGCACAGGGGCATCCCGACGTGTCTTATTTGCACAGAGAAAGTTGCGGTGCACAAAGAATACAATTTGAAACGTCATTACACAACTAGACATGCTGAGGAGTGTGCAAAATACCAGGCAGATGAGAGAGCAAACCGGGTTGCTAATCTTAAAAGATATCTACTGAGGCAACAAGATTTCTTTAAGACAGCAACCAAAGAGAATGATGCAGCAGTAGAAGCTAGCTACGTGGTTAGTGAGATGATTGCTAAAGCAAGAAAGCCATTCAAAGAAGGTGAATGTGTAAAAAGTGCATATTGCAGGCTGCAAGTATTGTCTGTCCAGAAAAGAAAGGTCAGTTTAGCAACATCAGCCTTTCTGCCAACACAGTAGCAGAGCGCATTTCTGACCTGTCAAGTGACATTTATGATCAACTGTGTGAGAAAGCAAAATGTTTCAGTGTATACTCAGTTGCTCTTGATGAGACCACAAATATCACCGACACTGCCCATCTCGCAATCTATGTCCGTTAAATGTTAAAGAACTGTTAATAAAGACATTATTACCGTGTTTCCCCGATAGTAAGACCCCCCCGATTGTAAGACATATGCGGGGTTTCAGGGGGGTCGGCTTATATAAGCCATACCCCGAAAGTAAGACATATGTCTTACTTTCGGGGAAACACGGTAGTATAAAAGGAATTAAAGGGGGAAAAAACTAGACAAATACTATTGCTGCGCCCTCCTTCACTAGCCTCCTTTCCGGCAGCTCCCTGCGCGCCCCTCGCCTTCGCTCGCCGCGGCGCCACCGCCTCTTCCCCTGCCGAGGCTCAGCTGCAAGCGGCCAGCGAGGCCGATCGGCTCCGAGGCGAGCGGCCGGAGCTGCGCCCTCCTTCGCCCGCCTCCTTTCCGCTCGCCTCGGAGCCGATCGGCCTCGCTGGCCGCTTGCAGCTGAGCCTTGGCAGGGGAAGAGGCGGTGGCGCCGCGGCGAGCGAAGGCGAGGGGCGTGCAGGGAGCTGCCGGAAAGGAGGCTGGTGAAGGAGGGCGCAGCTCCGGCCGCTCGCCTCGGAGCCGATCGGCCTCGCTGGCCGCTTCCCCTGCCGAGGCTCAGCTGCAAGCGGCCAGCGAGGCCGATCGGCTCCGAGGCGAGCGGCCAGAGCTGCGCCCTCCTTCACCAGCCTCCTTTCCGGCAGCACCCTGCGCGCCCCTCGCCTTCGCTCGCCGCGGCGCCACCGCCTCTTCCCCTGCCGAGGCTCAGCTGCAAGCGGCCAGCGAGGCCGATCGGCTCCGAGGCGAGCGGAAAGGTGAGTGGCGCGGTCAGGCGCCCTCCTTCGCCCGCCTCCTTTCCGGCAGCTCCCCGCGCCCGAAGACGAGCCGGCCCCAGTGCCCGGGACAATGTAAGACATACCCCCAAAGTAAGACACAGTGGGGCTTTTGGGGGTAAAAAGATAGTAAGACACTGCCTTACTATCGGGGAAACACGGTATTACAGAATCTGAATAATGATAATTACATTTCTCTAGTCAGCAACTATATGTGGTTTCTTCAGTCTTCTATATCTGCTGTATTATTATTATTATTATGTCAGTACAACACAGCAAACGAGATCACTATGCTGGATTTCGTATTTCATCACCAGTCGGGCGCTTCCCAAGCACCTAGGACTGCGTGATGTTGCGGCGAATTATGTTTGTCGATCCCAGTAAAGCGGCCTTTTGCAATTGACAGATGGAGATTTTGTCAATTCCGATGGTTTTCAAATGTCCGCTGAGATCCTTTGGTACTGCGCCCAGCATGCCAAGTACCACTGGGACCACTTTCACGGGCTTATGCCAAAGTCGTTGCAGCTTGATTTTTAGATCTTCGTATTTCACTAATTTCTCTAGCTGCTTCTCCTCAATTCTGCTGTCTCCTGGGATTGCGATGTCGATGATCCATACTTTCTTTTTCTCCACAATCAGGATGTCTGGTGTGTTATGCTTCAGAATTCGGTCAGTCTGAAGTCGGAAGTCCCACAGTAGTTTTGCTTGCTCATTTTCGACCACTTTTTCGGGCTTATGATCCCACCAGTTCTTTGCCACTGGTAAATGGTACTTCCGGCACAAGTTCCAGTGGATCATCTGTGCCACAGCATCATGTCTATGCTTGTGGTCAGTCTGTGCGATCTTTTTGCAGCAGCTGAGTATGTGATCGATTGTTTCATCTGTTTCTTTACAGAGTCTGCACTTTGGATCGTCTGTTGATTTTTCAATTCTGGCTTTGACAGCATTTGTTCTAATGGCCTGTTCTTGTGCCGCCAGTATTAGTCCTTCTGTCTCCTTTTTGAGCGTTCCACTTGTAAGCCATGACCAGGTCTTTTTTTTATTATTATTATTATTATTATTATTATTATTATTTATTATTATTATTATTATTTATTATTATTTTATTTATTTATTACTGATTGATTTTTTTTTTCTTATGAATTTTTTTATGAATTATTTTTAACACAAAATAAGTTGAAAAAATAAAGACATTTGATAACATTGGAATGTTTTTGTAAGAGCTTTTCTTATGGAAAAACCTAATGCAGCCCAGCCTCACCCAGACTCTACCTCCAGCAGCCCCTGGGTAAATTGAGTTTGAGACCCCTGCTGTAAACCATTTTAAAAGGCTGTAAAGCACTGTGAAGTGGTATATACCGTAAATCTAAGTACTATTGCTAAGCGCAATTGCCAAAGGACCACATGGCCAGATCAGGATTTTCCATTCTTTCCTCAGAAACAACCAATTTTTCCCCAAACTGCCAACCTCCTGAGAATTTGGAAGGGCAAATTTATTTGTATGTTTGTTTATTGTTTATATTTATATACTGCCCACTCCAACAGGACTCGGGGATATGTGGTGGCAGGTAGATAAGGCTAATTTTGACGTAGTCAGCAATGAATTATAAAGCTGAAATTTGGGATGCATGCAGTTTGGAAGCAAATCTTTTAAAAATGCATAAAAACTGGATAGGAAACATTGCCATGTTGAAAAAGGATAAATCGGAGGTCCCAATAGCTGCTTCTTAAATGGGATAATTTTTCTAGGCAGAACATAAACTATATTACAGATCGTCCCCGACTCACAACTATTCATTTAGTGACTGTTCAAAGTTACAACAGCTGTACTGAAAAAAGAGACTTATGACCATGGTCAAAATTAGCACGTCAAACTTAACGTTGGCAGCCTGGCACTTTTCGCTGCTGGAGAATGTGGAACCTGCTATCAAATATGTGAAAAGCTTTTTGTTTCCCCGGATGTGAGGCAGGAGACCGTCCCATAAATAATCTGGTCCTATGCCATATAGGGCTTTATAGGTCTAGCCAATCAGCAGTCAGTATTTTCCCTCCAGAATGAAGGACCTGACTGAAGCCTATGTGCTTCTGAGATTGTAACCTGCAGCAATTCACTTAACAATGGTGGTTAAAAAAAAAGGTCGTAAAACAGGGAAAATTCACTTAAGAACTGTCACGCTATAGAAGTATCAGCAAGAAGTAGATGCATGTAAAAGGGGGTGACACGCACCCACACCCCTTCCACGGATGCCTATTATTATTATTATTATTATTATTATTATTATTATTATTATTATTATTATTATTATTTGTTCTGTCGGGCGCTCTGGTAGAATCCTTCCAAAAATTCACAGGTACAAATTTCAGACACACACACGTTTGAAAATTCAAAACAATGTTCTTTATAATGAAAATTCACTTAAACTAAGCCCTCTTTTGGGATAGCAAAGAGCACTGGTCTCCAAACAAACTGGTAATTTATACAAGTCCCTTATCAGTTCTGTGATACTTAGCTTGCAGCTGTGAGGCAATTCACAGTCCTTCTTTCACAAAGTGAAACACACTTTGCTCTGGTTTAGTTTCAAAGCGAGGAAAAATCAGCACACAAAAAGTCAAAGTCAGTAAAGCAGTCACGAAACACAATGATCAGATAATCCTCCACAATGGCCAAACCCACAGGCTGCTATTTATAGCAACCTCACTAATGACCACAGCCCCACCCAACCACAGGTGGCCTCATTTTCTTTGATAATAATCTCTCAGTTGTTGTTGCCTATGCATCGCTCTCCGCATGCGTGGCTGTATCATTAACTCTTGTTCTGAATCCAAGGAGGAGCTAGATAATTGATCTCCTTCTGAGCTGTCTGCCACACTCTCCTCCTCCCTGTCACTCATGTCTTCTTGGTCAGAGGAGCCTTCATCAGCAGATTCTCCCCTACATCCACAATCCTTGGGGCAGGAGCTGGGTCAGAGCTAACCACAACTATTATTATTATTATTATTATTATTATTATTATTATTATTATTAATTAGATTTGTATTCCGCCCTTCTCCGAAGACTCGGGGCGGCTCACAGGATACAAAAGCAACACAACAACAAATCTAATTAATTAAAAGTTACTACTAAAATCCCATATATGATAAAATCAGTCAAACCTCAGATGGCATTGCCACCTTTGGGTGAACCATGTGGTTAGAAAGGAATCTCCATTCTGGTTGCACCAGAGGTGGGTTCTACTTACCTCCCCTGCCCGTTCGCATCGCTTTGAAAGTGCGTGGTTTGTGACGCCATGTCACGCAAATGACTCTCTGCGAATGTGCAAAAGCCTCTGCGCATGTGCTGAGGGTTCTTTGCCAGCTGCTTGTAGGAAACAGCGACCGAAGGACCAGTTTGGAGGCATGGCTAGCCCACCATCATTACCAATTCGGCAAGCGGGGGCAAATTTCCATCACCAGTACAGGCAAACCGGTCCAAACTAGCAGCAACCCACTACTGGGTTGCACCTGAAAATGTGTCTATGCTTGATAACACAAATGTTGTGTGTGTGTGTGTGTGTGTGTGTGTACACAAAAGCAGCTAAAAGAAACCAGAGAAAGGGCATGAACTTGAACCGGCAAAGACAAAAGGAATCATTTATATTAATCGCTGCTTCTTTTGCCACAGCAAGATGTCTCATTTTAACCAGCCGGGGAAACAAAAAGCTTTTCACATATTCGCTAGCGGGTTCCACATTCTCCAGCCACGAAAAGTGCTGGGCTGACAGTGTTAATTCTGGCAACAAGGAGGTTTTTCACAACTGCTTTCTTCAGCATCTGGAGCAATGAATGCGGCCGTGCTGTACGTAATCCCAGGAGTGAGGAAATATCCCCAAGCGAAAATATAGGCACATTGGGTACACTTGAGGATAATTATGAAGTTACGTAAAATATAACATAAAAGAAAAAAATAGGGTTTCCTACACACAACTGAGTAATCAGTGGGATATAATGATGACTAGATCTGGATCAAAACAACCAAAATTTTATCCCTAGGTAAGGTTCACCTGTCCTTACCCCACATCTACTCAGTCTCTGAGCTCAGTGAGCAGCATTGCTATTAATTAATTAATTAGTTAGTTAGTTTATTAGTTAATTAATGAGATTTACCCCACCACCATCACCACTACCACATTCTAGCACCCTACTGGAAATCTGCATTTTGTGAACATCACATTCATTCATTCATTCATTCATTCATTCATTCATTCATTCATTCATTCATTCATTTGATTTTTTTATGCCGCCCTTCTCCTTAGACTCAGGGCGGCTTACAACATGTTAGCAATAGCACTTTTTGACAGAGCCAGCCTATTGCCCCCACAATCCGGGTCCTCATTTTATCCCCCCCCTCGGAAGGATGGAAGGCTGAGTCAACCTTGAACCAGTGATGAGATTTGAACTACTGACCTACAGATCTAACATTCAGCTTTAATGGCCTGAAGTACTGCACTCTACGCACTCCGCCACCTCGGCTCATGTATAAAAAGTGGTGGTCCTTCAATCACATAGTCACAATTACCCTCTGGAAGTCATTTTTTTAAGATTAATTGTCTGCTTGAGCGATATTCATGGATTACAGGTAATCCTCAATTTATGATTACAATTGAACGGAGAAGCAAAAAAAAAAGTTTTTTTGCTTCTCTGCATACGAGGAAGCAAAAAAACTCACCGAAATGCACACACATTTATTTATTTATTGGATTTGTATGCCGCCCCTCTCCGGAGACTCGGGGCGGCTAACAGCAACAATAAAGCAGTGTACAATAGTAGTCTGATGTTAGAAACAATTAAAAACCCATTAATATAAAAAAACCCAAACATACATACATACATACATACCATGCATAGAATTGTAAAGGCCTAGGGGGAAGAGGGTCTCAATTCCCCCATGCCTGACGGCAGAGGTGGGTTTTAAGCAGCTTACGAAAGGCAAGGAGGGTGGGGGCAATTCTAATCTTTGGGGTGAGTTGGTTCCAGAGGGCCGGGGCCGCCACAGAGAAGGCTCTTCCCCTGGGTCCCGCCAAGCGACATTCTTTAGTTGACGGGACCCGGAGAAGATCCACTCTGTGGGACCTAACTGGTCGCTGGGATTCGTGCATATGCATATGCACATATGCATCGGCTTGCAAGATTTTGCTACCTGCACAGGTGCGGGAAGCAAAATTGTGCTCGATTCCTCACTCATGCGCCAGAGTTGCAGAGCTGCATAAAATTAGCCGTACCGACAGCAGCCCACCACTGTTGCTATTGCTAAGTGCTATGCGAGGAGGAGGAGGAGGAAACAGAAGATTGACGGCAGAAAAAGACCTCATGGTCCATCTAGTCTGCCCTAATACTGTTTCCTGTGTTTTATCTTAGGATGGATATATGTTTATCCCAGGCATGTTTAAATTCAGTTCCTATAAATTTACCAACCACGTCACCTGGAAGTTTGTTCCAAGAATCTACTACTCTTTCAGTAAAATAATATTTCCTCATGTTGCTTCTAATCTTTCCCCCAACTAAACTCAGATTGTGCCCCCTTGTTCTTGTGTTCACTTTCCTATTAAAAACACTTCCCTCCTGAACGTTATTTAATTAACCCTTTAACATATTTAAATGTTTCGATCATGTCCCCCTTTCCCCTTCTGTCCTCCAGACTATACAGATTGAGTTCATTAAGTCTTTCCTGATAAGTTTTATGCTTAAGACCTTCCACCATTTTTGTAACCCGTCTTTGGACCCATTCAATTTTGTCAATATCTTTTTGTAAATGAGGTCTCCAGAATTGAGAACGGTATTCCAAATGTGGTCTCACCAGTGCGCTATACAGCGGGATCGCAATCTGCTTGTTATACCTCTAGCTATGCTTCCTGCTTGTTATACCTCTAGCTATGCAGCCAAGCATTCTACTTGCTTTCCCTACTGCCTGACCACGCTGTTCACCCATTTTGAGACTGTCAGAAATCATTACCCCTAAATCCTTCTCTTCGGAAGTTTTTGCTAACGCCTAAGGAGGACCTAAAAAAGCTCTTTGATCCTGTACTCTGTTTAGAGATACATCCAGTGCATGGTCCATGCTTTGTTGTTATTCTCTGTTATTTTAAAATTCAGACAAATTATCTGAAATGAATACTTTAGGGATATTTCCAAAGCGTGATAAAAACAATCCCTGCAGACATCACACTACATATCTTATGTTTCAAAGAACTGAATCTGTCTCAGGTTCAACAACAACAACAACAACAACAAAATCATTAATCCACCTTCAAATCAACCATGAAATTCTTACAGGAAAAGGGATAAAGAATTTGGAATGCCCTACATAGCCCCCAGGACTGAAATGGCATTAAACATCTATAGAGACATATAAAACATACAATCCCTGTGAGAAGACCTAGCACTCTATCTGAGCCAGAAGGAAAGCAAAAGCAAAACATTTCAGAAATATAAACATTTTAGCTAATCTCAAAAAATGTTTGGAAGCTGTTATTTCCTCCAAAAGAAGCATTCCTAAATATTGTCCCCAAGGGCTAAACTTTTACACCTACTATATTCATTGCTTTTTAGTTTCAAATCTATAAACAAGCGTGTAAATTGTTTGTTTGTTTATTATTTGGATTTCTAGGCCACCGTTCTCCAGGGCAGTGTTTCCCAATCTTGGCATCTTGAAGAGATCTGGACTTCAACTCCCAGAATTCCCCAGCCAACAAATGAGCCAGGGTGGTGCAGCAGGTAGAGTGCTGTACTACAGGTCACTGAAGCTGACTGTAGATCTGTGGGTCAGCGGTTCAAATCTCATCACCGGCTCAAGGTTGACTCAGCCTTCCATCCTTCCAAGGTGGGCAAAATGAGGACCCGGATTGTGGGGGCAATAGGCTGGCTCTGTTTAAAAAGTGCTATATGTTGTAAGCCGCCCTGAGTCTAAGGAGAAGGGCGGCATAAAAATCGAATGAGTGAGTGAGTGAGTGAGTGAGTGAGTAAGAAAGTAAGTAAGTAAGAAAGTAAGAAAGTAAATAAGTAAGTGAGTGAGTGAGTAAGAAAGTAAGTAAGTAAGAAAGTAAATAAGTAAGAAAGTAAGTAAGTAAGAAAGTAAGTAAGTAAGAAAGTAAGTAAGTAAGAAAGTAAATAAGTAAGAAAGTAAATAAGTAAGAAAGTAAGTAAGAAAGAAAGTAAATAAGTAAGAAAGTAAGTAAGAAAGTAAGTAAATAAGTAAGAAAGTAAATAAGTAAGTAAATAAGTAAATAAGTAAATGCTCTCTGGGGAATTCTGGGAGTTGAAGTCCAGATCTCTTCAAGTTGCCAAGGTTGGGAAACACTGCTCCAGGGGATTCAGGGCGGCTTACAGCATAAAAAGAATTCAAAATAAGCAGTTATAAAATCTAACCCTAAAAGCTACATTTGAAAATCAAAACATTTTAAACCTAATTTTTAAAACCCCAAACATTTCAAACCAGTCAACTGACATTCATCTCATCACAGTCATACTATTCGGCCAGAGCAGAGTGTCAACGCTCAGGGGGCCCACTTTTGAAAGGCCGGAAGTGTGGGGGCAGTGTGAATCTCTGGGAGGAATGGATTCCAAAGGACCGGAGCCACCATAGAGAAGGCCCTTCCCCTGGCACATGACATTGCTTGGCTGATGGGACCTGGAGAAGGCCGACTCTGGGATCTGACCAGCCGCTGGGATACATGAGGCAGGAGACGGTCCTGTAAGTAATCTGGGATATGAATTATAAAATCAAATTTCTAGAAATACAGTGGTACCTTTACTTATGAACTTAATTCATTCTGTGACCAGGTTCTTAAGTAGAAAAGTTTGTAAAAAGAAGCAATTTTTCCCATAGGGATCAATGTAAAAGCAAATAATGTATGTGATTGGGGAAACCACAGAGAGGGTGGATGCCCTGTTTCCTCTCAGGAGATTCCTAGAGAGGCCCCATGGAGGATTCTCCCTGCCTTTTCCGGCCCTGTTTCCTCCCAGAAGATTCCTAGAGAGGCCCCATGGAGGATTCTCCCTGCCTTTTCCGGTTACAGTTTCAGAGACTCGGTGTTGTAAGTGGAAAATGGTTCCTGAGAAGAGGCAAAAAAATCTTGAATACCCAGTTCTTATCTAGAGAGGTTCATAAGTAGAGGCATTCTTAGGTAGAGGTACCACTGTATTTCATGTTTCGTCTCCTACCCTACAGAGGTTTTGACAGGGCAGGGGTGTCAAACTCGAGCTCCATTTCCATTGGCAGGGGATTGCAGGATGTCATCGCAACCAAAAACACTCAGGCCACCATAACATGAGTGACATCAAACTGGCCACTCCCATCCCGGCCCGCCCGAGGTCAAACACAACATTGATATACCGTTAGCATAGAAACATAGAAGTCTGACGGCAGAAAAAGACCTCATGGTCCATCTAGTCTGCCCTTATACTATTTTCTGTATTTTATCTTAGGATGGATATATGTTTATCCCAGGCATGTTTAAATTCAGTTACTGTGGATTTATCTACCACGTCTGCTGGAAGTTTGTTCCAAGGATCTACTACTCTTTCAGTAAAATAATATTTTCTCATGTTGCTTTTGATCTTTCCCCCAACTAACTTCAGATTGTGTCCCCTTGTTCTTGTGTTCACTTTCCTATTAAAAACACTTCCCTCCTGGACCTTATTTAACCCTTTAATATATTTAAATGTTTCGATCATGTCCCCCCTTTTCCTTCTGTCCTCCAGACTATACAGATTGAGTTCATTAAGTCTTTCCTGATACGTTTTATGCTTAAGACCTTCCACCATTCTTGTAGCCCGTCTTTGGACCCGTTCAATTTTGTCAATATCTTTTTGTAGGTGAGGTCTCCAGAACTGAACACAGTGTATTCCAAATGTGGTCTCACCAGCATTCTATATAGCGGGATCATAATCTCCCTTTTCCTGCTTGTTATACCTCTAGCTATGCAGCCAAGCATCCTACTTGCTTTCCCTACCGCCTTAGCAACTTTAAGACTTGTGGACTTCAACTCCCAGAATTCTCCAACTAGCATAGTTGCCAAGCTTGGGGACCTCTGCATTAGAGATTGATGTTTGTATGTATTTTCAGATACGATTGATTATGATGATACACTGTATGTGTTTCCATTTATGTATGTTTTAAGGTGCAGAAAAATAAAAAAATAACTTATACCCCCCCAAAAAACAAAACAGCATTGATGCGGCCCTCAATAAAATTGAAATATTGAAATATACAATTTGACTAGAAGGTGTTTGAACCTCAAAATCCCAGTATGTGCACAAATCTGGAGCTCCGGTGCTTAACAGTGAAATAAATTGCTTTGCTAAAAGATTAAAACAACTGCCAAGAGCTTTTAAGAGCCCTATAATTAAGGGCAAATTTATTCAAATCAAGTCATCATTTCTTAGCTCTATGAATAAGATTTGTTTTTGTTAAGATTTCTTTCATCTGTACAGATGTTGTTCTGCAGGGTTGAGCATGAGTGTTTAAAATTTCTCTCTAAGATGACTTATGTTATATCACAGAATTACACAGAATCAGAATTGGAAAGAACGATTTAGGGCACCAAACGAAATGATCCACAACAGATGGCTGTCCTGCCCACACAAACACTTCCAGCAAAGGGGAGTCATCTATTTCTCATCGTTGCTTTTAATTTAGGATAAAAAAAATAATTCTAATCTGCTGCAAAGAAATAAAAACAGCGCTTTGTCATGACCCTCTAGTGGTCTTCTATATTCTTGCAGCCCAAATACAGCAGCACCGCTATAATTTAAATAGATTATTCTATATCCTAAGATAATAGTCTTCGGAGAGGGGCGGCATACAAATCTAAGTAATAAATAAATAAATAAATAAATAATAGAGAAAGCGAGTGGTGAAATCCAAAGTTTTTTACTACGGGTTCTGTGGGCGTGGCCTGGCAGGCAAGATGTGGCTTGGTGGGTATGGCTTGGTTGCAGGGGAAGGATACTGTAAAATCTCCATTCCCACACCACTCCAGGGGAAGGAAACTGCCACTGATGGGTTGCCCAACACCAGCGCTACCGGTATGCTCCCATCGGCGGGCAGGCGTGGGCAGGCACAGGCACCCCCATCATGAGATTTGGTTTCTCTGTGTTCTGCATGGTTTCTAATCACCCAAGAGCAAAGTAATAAATCAAACACACAACCTGGGAGCAATAAAACAAAAAGGTTTCCTTTATATACAGAGGGCTGTACACCTCTGGGAATGCACGAGCAATACTACGTTATTAGTCCAGAAGGTCAGAGTTACTCACTCAAGTCCACACAGTACTTCCTGCTTGAGTGTCAGAAAGTTCACAGAAATCCAAAATCCAAAACGAAACCACGATGCATCAATGTCTCTTTTTCAAAGCTCAAATGATAATCTCCCACACAGCTCACTCCAACCCTCCCTTTTTTATCAAGGTTACAGCAGCGTCATTAAATCTTATCAGCTGTGTCGTATCATTTGTTTCTGCGCTTGCACAGCTGCTCTTGCCTTCCCAACATTCTTCGTACTCGAGGATTCAGAATAGGGTTACTCATTAATTCTTCCCCTTCTGATTCCGAGGAACCTCTGACTGGAGGGCTGGCTAAATCCATTCCTCTCTCTGTCTCTGCTGTTCCTTCCTGCTCCCTGTCTCTCCCTGTCTCAGCTTCTGATTCCCTGTCTGACTTGTACTGCAGCCAGACTGGCCTTTTGGAAACAGATGGCTCTCACAACTCTTCGTCAAAATCCCCAGCCACAGGAGCTGGTCTGAAGCCAACCACAACACTCTGCATGCACACAGAAGCAAAATCTCATGCAAGGATGCTTGCACGCACAAGATTTTGGCAATTTTTTAATGATTTCTTTCTTTTTGTGCATGCGCAGAAGCAAAAAAATCCTGAAAATTGCTGAAATCTCATGCGTGCAAGCGTCCTCGCGCAAGGTTTCACTTGCTGCGCATGCACAACAGCCAAATCTCATGCGGGGTGCATCAGGGGGGTGCAGTTGCACACTCATCACCGTTTTTACTAACTAGTCGTACCAGCTATGGCCCATTACTGGATACTACTGCAAAATCTCCATTTTCTCCCCACTTCCAGGGGGAAGGATATTGCAAAATCTCCATTCTCAGCCCACTCTGGGGCCAGGCAGAGGTGGTATTTTGCTGGTTCTCCAAACTACTCAAAATTTCCACTACTGGTTCTCCAGAGCCCGTCAGAACCTGCTGGATTTCACCCCTGCCTACACCTATTCTTTAATGTTTTCAAGTATTTAAAGAGAATATCTCAGTGGAACATTCCCGGATCCTTCCAGCTTTCATAGATTTACTTTTGAGTCAGCCAATCATCGCCATTCTCTAAATGTGTTCCATTTTTAATGCCCGATCCAGAACGCGTTCGGTTTGCTTGGATCCTTTCTAAAATAATACCCAGAAATTGATTCTATTCTTTACAAAATAAAGTAAAATGATTATTTCTTGTGACGTGGAATTTATCCGTTGATAAGCCTAAAATTGCATTTGCCTTTTCTGCAGCTATAACGTCCTGTCAGATCATATTCTGTAGGAGAAGAACAAGCAGAGGTGAAGGTGGAACTAAGCATGACATCAGCTTGGAAACATTATGTTCCTACAAGCAGTCCAAGTCCAACCCCTCTGGGATTTTGTTGAACCTTATCTGGCACCAAATTATTGTTGAACTTTTGTTGACTAGATTTTTCCATACAGGATTGAATAAATTTTCTATGCTACAATCTAAGGTAAGGGTTCCCAACATCCAGGCCATGGTGAACCTGTTAAGAACTGATCTGCGCAAGTGAGCAAAACTTTGTCTGTGTGTATGTAGGATCTAGATAGTGTGGGAAACCATCTCACACATCCCGGTCCATGGAAAAATTGTTTTCCATGAAACCTATCCCTGGTGTCCAGCAAGGTGGGAACAGCTGATCTAAGATCTTGATTGTGCCTGATATATTCTGTTAGTAATCAACTATTTCACTTGAGTTTTTTGACGTATGATTGATAAGTTAGTTCTCCATTTTGTGTGTGTGTGTGTGTAACATATTTTTGCTAATAATGAAAAGGAAGGGAGACTAGTACAGATCCATTTCAAGCTATTTTGCTCTCATCAGCTAGTCATACCCTTACCGGCATTTGAACCTGGGGAGTCTGTCTGTAAGGCAGTAGCTTTAACCTCTAGACCACAGGTGCTCCTTCTCTCAGCTTGTACCAGGGAAGAGTTATACCCAAATATGGGAAGGAGCATAAGGAGCATACTGATTCCTTTTTGCCTCTCGGCCCCTCCAGCGGCCATATCCAAGGCAGTTAATTTTTTTATAGGTCTTGGCATATTCAGGTTTCTTCCCGTGTAGGATTTAGAGATTTAGAATCCGTGTAGGATTTAGAGATTTTTTTATAGGTCTTGGCATATTCAGGTTTCTTCCCGTGTAGGATTTAGAGATTAGACGTTTTGACGAGGTCCCACTCGTCATCTTCAGGCTGGTGCTTCTGTCCTTGTTCTAGGGCGAACAAAGCGAGACCTGAGCTGCCTTCCCTCTATAAATACGGGTGGGTGGGTGGGTGGGTGGGTGTGGTTTGATGGCTCAGCAGCTGCAAGCTGTGTTGAAACTTCCTGGTGAGTCAGTGGGGTAACACCTGGGGTCGTTGGTGTAATTGATGTATACTGATTAGTTGATGTTTCTGGATTGGGGGTGATATCCTGAGTAGTTGGAGCTTGCAGGCTACTTAGCTGTTTTGTAATGTGTGTCTGGGGTGTAACAATTTTTTTTTGGCTGTGGTATGATCCTGTGTTTATGGTGTTTGTCGAAACGTCGCCAGAAATCTCTAAATCCTACACGGGAAGAAACCCGAATATGCCAAGACCTTCATATATATATTTCTGGCGACGTTTCAACAAACACCATAAACACATGACCAGACTACAAACTCACAGCCAAACAAAAATTGTTACACCCCAGACACACATTACAAAACAGCTAAGTAGCCTGCATATATATATATACAGTATTTGATTATTATGCTGCCCTTCTCCTTAGACTCAGGGCGGCTTACAACAAGTTAGCAATAGCACTTTTTAAACAGAGCCAGCATATTGCCCCCACAATTCGGGTCTTCATTTTACCCACCTCGGAAGGATGGAAGGCTGAGTCAACCTTGAGCTGGTGATGAGATTTGAACCGCTGACCTTCAGATCTACAGTAGGCTTCAGTGGCCTGCACTACAGCACTCTTCCCGCTGCCCCACCCCAGCTATGTAGTAAGCTACCCCAAATCCTTGGAGAGGGGCAGCATATAAATCAAATAAATACATAAATACATAAACAAACAAACAAATAAACAAATAAATACCAGGGGAGGGTTGCTTACATTTTCCTACTGATGCGCTGCATGCACATCGCAACGTTTCATGTGCATGCCCCCAGAGCAATTTTGCTTCAGTACATGTGCAGAGGGACAATTTTCCTTCTGCGCATGCTCAGAGAGCCCAAAATCACAGAAAATTCTATTTTAAAAATAGTGATGTGCACAGACTAGCAAAGACAGACCACAGCCATCGCATCAGAATTACACAATCGGCAGACCGCTACCAAAGTGATGCACCAGATTGCACCACTAGGAACCCACCATTGATATATATATGCAATTATTTCCCATTTCTTAACTAAATAACATTGCTGTTTTCAACTGTACATATCCTGTTCAGCCAAACTGCAACTAATATTAATATTACTACATTTTATCACTAGCTATTTTGCACATGATTTATATTCTGGAAATATCAAGAATATAAACCATCTAAATAAAACAAATGAAAGGCTGTAAAAACATGGCTCTGCCGGCAGGCCTGGGGGCACCGAACAACTAGCTTGGCCCCAGACAGATGTTATTGAATGCATGTTGCACATGGGTTTTTTTAGTGGTTTACATTTATTATTTGTTACATTATTCATTATATTGCCTATAACTGTACGCCGCCCAGAGTGCGCAAGGAGTTGGGCAGTTTAAAAGTTAAATAAATGTAATTTAATTTAATAAGGTCTTTTGAAATAAATAAACCCAGTTTTTCAGTAGTCTGACCAATACATAAGAATATATTAACTTCATTAATATGGACACTATATGTAGACATATACACATATACAGGCACAGGTCAACAAAACAATGTCATTTGGCGGGGCCCAGGGGAAGAGCCTTCTCTGTGGCGGCCCCGACCCTCTGGAACTAACTCCCCCCGGAGATTAGAATTGCCCCCACCCTCCTCGCCTTTCGTAAGCTCCTAAAAACCCATCTCTACCGTCAGGCATGGGGGAACTGAGATAATCTTCCCCCCTAAGCCTTTACAATTTACCCATGGTATTCTTGTTTGTATGTATGTATGTTTGGTTTTACAAATAAGGGGGGGGGGGGTTTAGATATTTTTAGGATTGGATTTACATGCTGTTTTTGATGCTGTTGTTAGCCGCCCCGAGTCTGCGGAGAGGGGCGGCATACAAATCCAATAAATAATAATAAATAATAATAATAATAATATCCTTTCAAGTTTTTTTTAAATTTAAGTTATTTATTTTACTTTTACCATTATTTATTTTTTGTTTATTTTTAATTTCAATACGCAAGAATATAAAAAAGAATGATACAATAAGTGTTTTTGACTTGCTAAGCAGACAACTGTCAACACATGACAAATTAATATAGCATTTACCATGATTGGGTATCCTACCATCTATTCCATCTGATTTGAAATTTATTGAGTACAGTACATCCAAATGGTCCAATGCTGATAGCCTAATATTTTATATTCGCCTCAAATAAATGGCATGGCTGTTGAATAAATGGCATTTCTGAAGAGATCATTTTGAAAAAGCACTTGCTGAACCCTTGTGAACACTAAGTGATAGTTTCTCACAAATTATTAAAGAGATGCAGGTAAGTGACCTTTTTCTTTCATCTCAATCAGAGCGGTACATTATAGCGAGAGAGAGAGGCCGTCTCTGCTGAATAAATCAAACGAAAGTCTTTTGTTCACGCTCTCTGCACCAATGGTCCACAGCGCGCACACAGGCAGCCACACACACTCATCCTCGTGCTAAAACAGATGGAGAGCATTTTATGAAATCCTAATTTTAATCCTGTCAGCCTCTGATCTATCAAAGATCGGACTTGCAAAAAAATCTGTGTCACATCGGAAACTGTGGAAGGCAAATTCTGACTTTCTAACAGAGCAATACTCTTGGCCTGAGGTAAATTAGGGTCAGAATTCCCCTACTTTTCCAAATTGGCGGTTCGGACTGGGGGAAAGGTGGGGAAAGAGGGGTGATTTTATGAGAGGGGCAGCTGTATGGGCACGCACCATTCATACAAGTGGGGAAGCAGGCAGGACGGGGTGGAACGCAATTCCACTGGTGGAAATGAAGATACATGTGCAGCTCCAGCTGATCAGCGGCTGTCACTTCTTGGATTACTGCTCTCGGCTCTGCTCTCCTTTTTTCCTCTGCAGCTGCTGCTGCATCTGCGCTCCTTGCTTTTTTCCTCTTTCCTCCTTCCTGGCCTCGGAAGAGCTTCCCTCACTCCTGCCCGGCTTCTCTCACGAGGCCACCTCCCACCTGAGGTGCAAGCAAAAGGCGTGGGTGGAAGCGGCACTGGCAGCATTTATGCTTCTGGCAGCACCCGTTCGCATAGCTACCCAGTCTGAGGTGGGGGGGCTGACCCAGGAAGGAGAGCGCAGGAAACGCTAAGCAAATTGTCACCCCAGCGAGCGACACTGGGAAGGTTGTCAGTCAAGGATTTAACAGTTCACTTGAATGAAATGATGATGATCGTTCAAGCCACTCCGACCTGGTCACATGATTGGCAAGCCACTCCTACCCATTAAGCCACACCCACAAAATAAGCCACACCCCCAGTGTGGCAGTAAAAATTTTGGCTGCCCATTACTGGGCCAAGAGTGTCTGCGACACTCATACGAGTGTGGCTGGGAGCCCCTGTGACACTCGTGCAAGTGGAGTTGTAGTGCGTGCACATCAGCCAGCCACTCATGTGGCTCAGTTGCGAATAGGCCGTGGCCCAGTAGTGGACCACAGCCCACAGCCCATATTCTCAAATTCTATAGGTCTGTTCACACTTATAGATACAGATAATCTTTGGCTTATAACAGTTCATTTAGTGACCATTCAAAGTTAGAACAGCACTGAAAGAAATTATGACTGTTTTTCACACTCACGACTGTTGCAGCATCCCCATGGTCACACGACCAAAATTCAGTTGCTTGGCAACTGGTTCCTATTTATGTGGTGTCCTGGGGTTATGTGATCAGACAGGGGTCCCTACTCACTGCTGCTACTAGTCCAATGCGCGCACAGCTGAGTGACTGGCAGGTGGGGGCGTGTGTCCCAGCGAAACTTTGTAGAAAGCAAAATCCTGTGAAAGAGCAAGCGCCTGTGAGATTTCGTCTATTTTTTTTTTTGCTTCCATACGTGCGCAAAAGCAAAAAATGCCCAAATCTCTCACGCGAGCGTGTCCTCTCACAACATTTTCCTTTCTGCACATGTGCAGAAGCAAAATATTGTAGGGACATATGCGCCCACATCCTAAATGATTCACTTAGAACTGAAGAAGCTTCTTGCATGAGAAGCGAAAAGTTTTCAAAGAAAAAACCCAAGAAAGTTGAGTTGCCTTTTGGGAAAAGCACCTCTGGGACCCTGATGGAATATAATGCTTACATAAATACATACAACTTTCTATGCTACATCTGCAGCAGGGTACTGTAGCTCACGAGGGTCAAACTCAAGGTCCGGATGCCAGATTCAGCCTGCAGTGTGCTTAGACCTGGCCCGCGGGGCAGGAATGGGTGCCAACTTACCAGGCTGCTGGTTCGCTTCCTCCTATGCCATGTGGCCATGTCTCGTGTCCATGAGTGTGCATGTACAGTGCAAAATGCCCAATTTTTTATAAAAAAATAAAATTGCCAAAAACAAGATCACAACTGCATGCACAGTGCCGGAAACTCAGCTTCTGCTTATGCGCAGAAGAAGAATTTTTTTAAAAAAAAGATGGCAGTGCCCACCGAACGGCACTAACTGATCCAGTTTGGTGACATCATTGTGACTTCACCAGCAGGTTACTACCAATTCAGGTGAACCGGTTTGAACCAGGAGGAATGCACCGCTGTCATGGGGCCAGCCTATAAACAGCAAATTTATTTATTTTTATTTATTGGATTTATATGCCGCCCCTCGCCAAGGACTTGGGGTGGTCACGGTGCCTTAGCCAGTAAAATGGAGCAAAAATGGAATGAAAGTGGAGCTCGGGAAGGCTGTGCAGGGCTTTCAACTGTGATAGCCTCCTGTTGCCCTCTGCCAGTGAAAATGGAGATCAGGGAGGTTGCGCCTATTTTCACAAACTGAGTGCCTGGGCCACCACAGGCCCAGGCCCTGACACAAGTGGCGTCAAGCTAACCTCACCCACCTAGCCATGCACATCCCAGCCCGAGGTCAAAAACAACCCTGATGCAACCCTCAATGAAATTGAGTTTGACATCCCTGGTGTAACTTGTAATATAAGGAGTATTTTAAACAAACGAAAATGTCATTAAAATGTCATTTTTTGCCATTAACGTACTGCACCTTTTTCTGAAAATAGTTACAACGGTTTTAGATCAAGATTATTAATAAATCAGGCCAGCAGGATTTGTGTTCTATGAGGAAGGTGTGACCAATGAGTAGAGGAGTCTGCCCTTTTCATGTAAGTTCTGCCTTTCATGTAAGAAACTATGATTTCATTGAGATTACAGCAAAGATAAGACATAAGTAGACTACATACTTTTAATAATCAGTTTTAATCAATACATCACTGATTCTCAAACTTTGCAGGAGGGCAACCAATCATTTAGACAGGCAAATTTACATAGCCAAAGCAGCTTGTTTATTTTACACACAGCAAATATTTCCTTGCACTGTACGTCATGTCTATATTAAGTAGCATTTGTGTTTTGGAAAAGTACCGTCACTGGAGCATCGCACACAAATTTCCATTCATAAATATCCCATTTAATGTCCCTCCTGCAATAGAAATAGCTCCGGGGGGCAGCACCCACCGAATTAAAAATATTGTTAAACTGCAATATTTTAATTGGAGTTACCAGAGTGTAATCAGAATAACTAGATTTAATTAGCTTTATCCATACATCAGATCAAAGAAACTTAATATTACTCATTTTAGCAGAAAGTGTTGCAAAAGGGAAATTATGAAATAAACAGCATAGCTCTTTATGATTAACATGAATCCATTTTAACAAACATGTTATTAAATCCATGACGGGGAGTAATTATTAATATTAGTTAAGAGTCAAGAGACATGAAAAGGGCTTGTCTTGATTGTATCTGGAGCGAGCTTCCACCACATCATTCAACAAGAATAATGCAGGAAAAAAATGTCTACCCAACTTAGTTTAGTTCACACTATGGACATGACCATTATGGTAGATCAGGTTTTAGAATCCTGGTCAATGTTCCCTCTAATTTTTTTTCGGTGTGGGCGTTAAAGTATAGTGTCTGAGTGGCAGTCCCTTTGGGACTGGGCGGCATAGAATTATGTGTGTGTGTATGTATGTATGTATGTATGTATGTATGTATGTATGTATGTATGTATAAATAAATAAATAAGAAAAAAATCCTTCTTTTTAATTAAAAGAAATTAATAATAAAACAAAACCAAAATCTATTACTATTATTACTATCTTCTTCTCTTTTTCCATCCCTGTCTCTTCCCCCCTTGTGTGTGTATGTGTATGTGTGAACTCTTGAACCATTTCCAATAACAGGTGAGCTATTGGAAATGGTTCAAGAGTTCACACACACACACACACACACACAAAACGGCTGGGGTTTTTTTTCTCTGTTATTATTTGGGTGCTTTTTACCATATGCTTTAAATCAAGAGTCATTTCTCTCTCTTTCTCTCTCCCCCTCTTGCTCTCTCTCTCTTTTTCTCACTTTCTCTCTCCCTCTCTTTCTATCTCGACTCTGAACAACCTCATTTGCATAAGCATTCTCTCCCCGAGTCATTAGTTATGACAAAGAGGGTTAGGGAGGGAACAATCTCTTCTGTTTTTAACAACCTTGTAAAGCAAGGCATTTTTCATTTTAATTACACCAGGAAGTGTGTTAACAGTGCCTGTGACTCACATGATGTGTAGTGGATGTGAACAGGAGGTAATTTGAAATCTGAATGTTTCCTGGATAAAGGAACGCATGTGCCTTGGCATATCGGCAGGCCTGTGTTGAAAGCCATTGTATCAAACAGTATAAATACAGGCATTTCAAATGGGGGATCAGTCAGACACAGAAATCAATCCATGCAACTCATTTAACATACATCTAATTAGAAAATCACTGTTGAAAATTTGGTACAAAATTAAGAAAAAATATTACATTAAAATCCCAGGGTTCCATCCACGATGGAAGCCTGCATATATCCAAATCTAATCGACCCAACAAAAACCCTGAGTTACAAGGACATATTATATCCAGACAGTCTCCTAAAACCAAGAGAAGCCCTAAATCTTCCAAACTCCAAGATGGAATGGTGGACATATATGCAGATTAGTACTAGATACAGAACAGATATGAAAGAAAGGGGCATTGAGCTAACACCAAACCCTTTAGACAAGATCCTCACAGGGCCAGATGAGAAAAATATTACAAAATTATATAATTATATGTTAGAAAATCAGAACCCAGTGGAAATTGTTAAGGGTCCAATGTTGGCTTGGGCAAAAAATATAGGACAAAATATACACCTTGCGGAGTGGGAAAGAACATGGTTGACAACCACTAAAATCACACTATCCGCAACGTATAAAGAAAACTACTATAAAATATTCTATAGGTGGTATCTCTAACCCTCCAGGATAGTGAAAATATACCCTAATGCAAACATAAATTGCTGGAAATGCAAAAAGGAAATAGGCACATTCTACCACATGTGGTGGACCTGCCAAAAAGCAAAAACATATTGGAGCACTATACATAAGTGGCTATTAGAAATTACTCAAGTAGAAATAGAATTTACCCCGAAAGCCTTTTTATTAGGAATTTGGGACAAGAGGTACTCTAAACAAACTCTTCATATAATGACGCATGTAATTACTGCCGCAAGAATAAAATATGCTCAAAGTTGGAAAAGACAAGACACTCCATCAGAAAAACAAATAATAGAAAAAAAAATGAACTGTGCGGAAATGGATGAGACGTCAAGAGACATCAAAGGTATACAAACAGATGAAGAAGATAAACCATGGGATAAATGGCATCGCTGGATCCAGAATAAAATGACACTAGGAGAGGGCAAAAGACACAAAGCTACCCAGATGACTTCAGACATAAGATACAAACCATAATGTTCAATAAGATAAAGGAACTTTATTTCTACTCTTTTCTTCTTATTTCTCTTCTTTTCAATGATGTAATTAAACAGAAATGGAATCGTAATACAGTACAGTGGTACCTCGAGATACGAGTTTAATTCGTTCCGGACCTGGGCTCTTAAGTCGAGCAGCTCTTATCTCGAACGACTTTTCCCCATAGGAATTAATGTAAATAATTTTAATTGGTTCCAGCCCTCAAAAAACTCACAAAGTTAGTCTAAATTATGCAGAAAGACATGTTTTTAATGAAGAAATGTACATGTACATATAAATGAATAATGAAGTTTCTTTCACTTAACTTGTAAACTTTCTTAAACTTTTAAATTTACATATGTTCAACTTCTCTGCCACCCAATCCTGTAGGACAGAGGTCCCCAACCCTTTTTGCACCAGGGACCGGCTTTAAGCGATCAAGAGAGGAATGGGTGAATGAATGGACGGAGGGTGGGAAGGAAGGAAGGAAAGAGGGAAGGGACAGGAACAGAGGAAGGAAGCAAGGAAACTTATGAAAGGGGAGAGTAAGAGAGGAATGAGAGAAGGGAGGGAGGGAGGGAAGAAGGTGGGAAGGAGAAAGAAAAGAAGAAATAGAGGAAGGGAAGGTAAAAGAGAGAAAGAAAAAGAGCAAGAAAGAAAGAAAGAAAGAAAGAAAGAAAGGGGGAAGGGACAGGAACAGAGGAAGGAAGCAAGGAAACTTATGAAAGGGGAGAGTAAGAGAGGAATGAGTGAAGGGAGGGAGGGAGGGAAGAAGGTGGGAAGGAGAAAGAAAAGAAGAAATAGAGGAAGGGAAGGTAAAAGAGAGAAAGAAAAAGAGCAAGAAAGAAAGCTGCAAGCACCCCCCCGAGCCCCCCAGGCCGGCTGCAACCTTTTAAAACACGCGCGCCGCTTCGCAGCTGTCTCCTGAAGCCGAACGCGGAAGTTAGCGTTTGGCTTCAGGAGACAGCTCCTTGGCGCTTGTATCTCGAATTTGGGCTTGTAAGTAGAACAAAAATATCTCTCCCCTCCCAGCTCTTATCTCGAGTTGCTCTTAAGTAGAGCAGCTCTTATGTCGGGGTTCCACTGTATATGAGAACTGAAATGGGCTATGATCTGCAATGTACAATAGATATTTTTACTTTTTTATTGTATTTGAAAACATAAATAAACTTGGGGGGGGGGAAATCAATCCATGCAGTCAAGCACTGATGATGTTACCTAATTTGGGAAACGAAATGGCTGCAAGAAAACAACCAAGCTCAGAGATGAAGAGTTAACCAGGGAAACAGCTTCTTTTCAATGAAGTTGTGGGTGCTTCATCACTGGAGGTTTTTAAGAAGAGACTGGACACCCACTTGACTCAAATTGTATAGGCCAGTGATGATGGACCTTTTTTTCCCTCGGGTGCTGAAAGAGTGTGGGTGTGCACTATTGTACATGCGTGAGTGCCCATACCCATAATTCAATACCTGGGGAGGGCAAAAACAGCTTCCTCCTGCCCCCTGGAGGCTCTCTGGAGGCCAGAAATGACCTGTTTACCAACTTCTGGTGGGCCCAGTAGGCTCGTGTTTTGCCCTCTCCAGGCTCCAAAGTCTTCCTTGAAGCCAGGAAAGGATAAAAACACCCTCCCCCAACCCCCTGGCAGCTCTCTTGAAGCCAAAAACACCCTCCCAGAGCCTCTGTGCAAGTCAAAAATCAGTTGGCATAGAAGACCTCTAACGTCCAGCTTTATTCTGGTTGAGTTGGAGATTAAGGTTGAGAGGACCAAAGAGCCTTCAGTCCAAACAATACATTCAAAGAAATTAGTGAGTAAATATTTACAATATTATTGATTTGACTTTATTACTTTACAAGTACTGTACACTGGTACCTCTACTTACGAACTTAATTAGTTCTGTGACCAGGTTCTTAAGTAGAAAAGTTTGTAAGAAGAAGCAATTTTTCCCATAGGAGTCGATGTAAAAGCAAATAATGTGTGTGATTGGGGAAACCACAGGGAGGGTGGAGGCCCTGTTTCCTCCCAGGAGATTCCTAGAGAGGCTCCACGGAGGTTTCTCCCTGCCTTTTCTGGTTACAGTTTTGGAGGTTCGGGTAAGTGAAAAATGGTTCTTGAGAAGAGGCAAAAAAATCTTGAACACCTGGTTCTTATCTAGAAAAGTTTGTAAGTAGAGGCATTTGTAAGCAGAGGTACCACTGTATTAGGTTTACCAAACTGCTGTGTGATTTGTTTAAATAAACAACTTTCAGCACTTCTATTGTTACCAAAAAGGGTTTGGCAGAATTGGATAGCTCCACGGGTGTAAAACTACACATCCCATCGTTCCTAGCCACAAGGCCATTGCACCAATATTGCTTCTACTGTAGATACATCAGCAACTATAATGTTTTCTTAGTGCCAAATATGATCATTTAAGAAACAATGTGCATTTTTATGAATTTTGTAGGTATTTTGGTGATTCATTTGGGAGACATAATCCTCGAAAGAACCTACAACAATCAAATGAAAGAAAATAAATCCTATTATTTCAGAACTTCAATATAGTCTATTTGTCAAAGCTAAAAGTGATTTATTTCTTACTAAATATATTTAGAAAAATATATTTATTGCCATAGATTTTTAAAAATAACATGAGATACTCTTTTTTGAAAAATAATCAGACCTTACACATAGAATCCCAATAAATCACTATAGTTACTTATTAAACTGTTATCTGTTGTTAAATGTAAAGCTTAAAATATACGCCAGGGAAAAGATTTCATATCATATTACTCCCGAGAGAGCTTTTTTTTGCTTACTATTCATCCTCCACTCTACGGAGTACAAAATTCAGAATCAATAAATTGAGCAAGAAAAAAATTAACAGGGCATTTTAACTGAGTCTCCAGAGAGAACAGCCTAAATATTAATATTAATCTAATCCAAATTAAGCACAATGGCTGGATCAATGCCTCTGTATCTATCACAGTGAAGGGCTACCAAATTTTTTACTATCACACTGTGGGCGGGGCTTATGCAGGATGCCCTGCATTTTCTTTTAACATCTTTCAGTGCAAATTGGGTGCTCTGGGGTGGAGCTCCATTTTCGTTACCCCACTGCATTCCCCCCACCCACCCGATCCGGGCAGCAGCCCACCCCTGATCTTTCATTATTACTATGCTATTTGTATTGAGATACTATGACATGCGGTATACATCATTGATTTCTATATAACAAAATGTCTTGCTGAATCTCATTTCACCATTCAATATGATTGGTGCGCAGATGATTTCATATAATTTTCAATTTGGCCAGATATTAAACATTCTTGTTTTCGTATGAAACGGTGAAGGACATCAAAAATCTGAGCATTTGATCTATATATGGAATTGAATAAAAGATGGAATAATATATGCCACATTTTAATGGTTGGTTGGTTGGTTGGGTTGGTTGGTTGGTTATCTGTCTGTCTGTCTATCATCTATCTATCTATCTATCTATCTATCTATCTATCTATCTATCTATCTATCTATCTATTTGGCTAGCTAAGCTAGCTAGCATATGGCAAATACATGGATTTATAGTGATTCAAATGAAAATGTCCAGTTCTATATTGAAATAAAAAATCAGATATTGGGCCGGTGTAAGATCTTGTTGGACATTCGGACACAATGTGATGGACATTTTGTGGAGGATCAGCTCAATCAGTCTCACAATGATGGGTAAAGACAAGAGATACTTCAGGGGTGGGTTCCTCCTGGTTTGGACCAGATCACCCAAACTGTTAGTGACCTGCTGGTGATGTAATTTTGGTATCACATATCTGGTTCTGTCTCTGCCGGTCCGTTCTCACCGGCATCTTTTTTTCCTGAATTTTATGCCAATTTTACTGTGTTTGGATGGCTTCTCCTCATTCTGTGCTGTGAAAAAAGTCCTTCCGCCTGCCCCTGGTTTAGTACTAACTTTTATTTCTTCATCCGAAGCGCAGCTGATCAGCTCCTCAGCTGTGTTTCGGGCTGAATCCACCTTCGGAGCATGCGCAGAAATGAAATCACGTGAAGGGGATGTGCGTGTGAAATGTCGCAATGTAAACTGGTCACAAAGGTAAGTGGATCCCACCTCTGCCCCATTTAAACAATGAGTTCTGGCAGACCCTATGTTGGGTACGTTTTAAGGTATATACTATGGATAAAATAAAATCTGCAATAAAACTGAATATAAACTGAATGCTACAAACAGGTTTGGAAAGCTGCCAACCCTTGGTTGATATGCCACCCTTCTCTGAGTCCTCAGAGAAGGTGGCATACAAATCTAATAAATAAATTCCCTTTTTACTGTTTAAGGGACCTAGGTTCCAGTCCTCCCTTAGACACTGTTTCAACCTGGGGAATTCTGGGAGTTGAAGTCCACATCTCTTAAATTTGCCAAAATTTAGAATCCCACCCCAGGCATTAAGGGACTTTGGACCAGTCCTTCTCTCCCAATCCAATCAGTATTGGTTTCTGCAAGAAGATGGCAGAAAAACAACTCCCTTGTTGTGTCATGGGTTGGCAAGTTGGTTGTGTAAACTAGACAAATGCAAATCCTGAAACCAAGCAGAATGTTAGGAAGAATGACGACATGCGTTTATACTCCAAAAAATAGGGTCACAAACTGCCTCGAAACCGCATTACAAAATTGCATTAAAACCAAAAAAAAAACCCATACTCTGTTAATCACCTAAATTTTCAGCAATTACTTTATTCACTAATGCATCTTTCTTGACAGTGTATTATCCTGGATACAGATTTGCTGCTTTGTCATCTCTCTGAGCTTCTTTATAGGGGCTTTGAGTCGTTGGAAAATGCCAAGAGCATAAAAAGTATCATGCCTTTAGGGAAAGTTATTATTTTAAGGAAAGACAGCTGCTCTTTATAAGTCTAATCCGTGTTCTATACGACTGCATCCCTTTGAATCACAGTTGTGTGAACATGAGCCCCAGTCCATCTGGCCAGTGCTGTGGGATGCGGAGAACCATTTTTCAGAAGCTTCTGTTCTTCCGCTCATTATTCTCCAACCCTAACCGTAATAACTATGCTAACCTTAGAACTATGCCACCTTCGGTCTGACCTAAGCGTAGTACACAAAATTATCTGCTACCATGTCCTACCTGTCAATGACTGCTTCAGTTTCAACCATAACAATACATGAGCACACAATAGATACAAACTTAAAGTTAACCATTACAAACTCGACTGCAGAAAATACGACTTCAGCAAGTGGTCAAATGCCAAGGAATCACTACCCGACTCTGTGGTTTCATCCCCCAATCCTCAAAACTTTAACCTTAAACTGCCTACTGTGGACCTCACCCCATTTATTTATTTATTTATTAATCAGATTTGTATGCCGCCCCTCTCCGCAGACTCGGCTAAAAGCAATAATAATACAATGTAAACAAATCTAATATTTAAGTTAATTTAAAACCCCAATTTAGAAACCAATCATACATACTTACATACCATTCATAAATGTTATAAGCCTAGGGGGAGGGAAAGTCTCAATTCCCCCATGCCTGACGACAGAGGTGGGTTTTAAGGAGCTTACGAAAGGCAAGGAGGGTGGGGGCAACTCTGATATCTGGGGGGAGTTGGTTCCAAAGGGTCGGGGCCGCCACAGAGAAGGCTCTTCCCCTGGGTCCCGCCAAACGACATTGTTTAGTTGACGGGACCCGGAGAACGCCAACTCTAACTGGTCGCTGGGATTCGTGTGGCAGAAGGCAGTCCCGGAGATATTCTGGTCCGGTGCCATGCAGGGCTTTATAGGTCATAACCAACACTTTGAATTGTGACCGGAAACTGATCGGCAACCAATGCAGACTGCGGAGTATTGGTGTGACATGGGCGTATTTAGGAAAGCCCATGATAGCTCTCCCAGCTGCATTCTGCACGATCTGAAGTTCCTAAGAGGTCTGTAAGGGGGCGTGTATAAGTGCACCAACATGCCTACTGTCTCTGCCTTACTGTCCCCCATTTATTCATACTCATTTCCTGTGTTCATGTCCATGTTTATTCTTATATCTGTTACCTTCTACAGTGGTATCTCTATCTAAGAACGCCTCTTTTTGCCTCTTCTTAAGAACCATTTTCTCCTTAAGAACCCGAGCCTCTGAAACTGTAACCAGAAAAGGCAGGGAGAAGCCTCCGTGGGGCCTCTCTAGGAATCTCCTAGGAGGAAACAGGGCCAGAAAAGGCGAGGAGAAGCCTCTGTGGGGCCTCTCTAGGAATCTCCTGGTAGGACACAGGGCTGGAAAAGGTGGGGAGAAGCCTCCGTGAGGCCTTTCTAGGAATCTCCTGGGAGGAAACAGGGACTCCACCCTCCCTGTGGTTTTCCAAATTGCAGGCGTTATTTGCTTTTACATTGATTCCTATTATGGGGGAAATTGCTTCTTCTTACAAACTTTTCTACTTAAGAACCTGGTCACGGAACGAATTAAGTTCGTAAGTAGATGTACCACTGTACATGCTTGACAAAATAAATAATAAAATAAAATAAAATAAGCCTTCTCTGACATAAAATACACTGCTGAAAAAAATAAAGGGAACACTCAAATAACACATCCTAGATCTGAATGAATGAAATATTCTCAATGAATACAGTGGTACCTCGGTTCTCGACCATAATCTGTTCTAGAACTGTGGTTGAGAAACGATTTGGTCGAGAACCGAATTAATTTATCCCATAGGAAATAATGGAAATGTATTTAATTGGTTCCCAGCCCATTGACTTGCTGGGAACCAATTAAATCTACAGTATTTCCTCTATTCCCTATGGGATAAAGATCTCAGGGAACTGGATGAGAGGGACGTTCCTGACGCTGCTGTTGCTCCTCGAAGGGAAGCCGACGGAGCCGCCACCGCCGGGGGGAAAAAAATTGGTGCAGCTGCTTGTAGGTAACCGACTGAACGCTGAGGAAAGTAGCCCCCACGAAGCTGCCGGTATTGTAGCCAGCCCTACCCTTCCTGCTGCGTAGAGAAGTTACAAGGTAGAGACTGGAAGGCTATTAAGAGGGCGGCCAGGAGGGGCGTTCCGACTCCCATTCCCTCTCACCTCGTCCCTCAGATCTTACATTTCGGATAGAAAACAAAATTTTCTGTTCAGTATCCGAATTTTTGTTCGGATACTGAAGCAAATTTTTGCAGAAAATTTTGTTCGGTATCCGAAATGTACGAGAAAGGAAGCGTTCGAAAACCGAGGTACCACTGTACTTTGTTCTATATAAAGTTGAATGTGCTGACAACAAAATGAAATTGATTGTCAATCAGTGTTGCTTCCTAAGTGGACAGTTTGATTTCACAGAAGTCTGATTTACTTGGAGTTATATTCTGTTGTTTAAGTGTTCGCTTTATTTTTTTGAGCAGAACTTTGTCATTCTGGAACTTTTCTTGGGGTTTTCTACAGCCCTGTCCTTCCACCTGTACTTCCCTATTTACTCAGTTCCCTCTTGGGAGGAACCTGATAGGAAATACTTGGCATTACAGTGATTGGTCAGTAATTCTAGTATCCTATCATTACATTCTCATATGAATGCAATCATATTTACCTTTGCAAGATTGGGACCAATTAGGTCAAGATTCGAGTCTCCGGAGAGGGGCGGTATACAAATCTAATAAATAATAAATAAGATTTTTCTTTTTGGTTGTCTATTTTTTTTTTTGCTTGTCCTTTTGAAATAAAGATATTTTGAAAAGACAGGAAAGATTAATGTGGTAGCTGTTCCCTAAATCTCGTGGCCTGTCTGTCAAGCTCTAAGATGGAACCACTCTTCCTTTCTCGGAGCCAAAATCCAGAGCCAGACACATATCTGAATATGTATCCAAGCCACGGCTTTGACATTCGGAATGTTATATGATCACCATGGGAGGACAGGAGATAGATATTAAAATATTGAAGGGTGAACTTCAGAAGAACAATGCTCGATTGTGATGTTCTTATGAAAAGGTCACTGAAAAATTTATCAGCAGTCTCAATCCAAACCTTAGGCTTTGTTTTGTACGACAGCACTTGCTTCTTCCAATTTATGTCAGACATGTCTTCCTACAAAAGAAAACAGAACTGGGAGACCAGATGGAAAAGATGGTACTGTTACCGGCCGCTGCTACAGGTGCCTGAAGCAAGTTTTACAGTTGTTCTTACATTCAAATCCCAAAGTACGGGAGTGAAAACTCTGCTGAATTTCCTTCCTGGTCTAGAGGAGACGATATTGCTAAGAGGAAGTGTAAATTATGTGGAAACCCACCATTCATTTCTTGCTGTCTTCTGGTTGGTAGTCCTTGAGGCTATTATTCAAAGAAGCATAATACAGTGATACCTCATCTTACAAACTTAATTGGTTCCGGGACAAGGTTCTTAAGGTGAAAAGTTTGTAAGACGAAACAATGATTCCCATAGGAATCAATGGAAAAGCGATTAATGCGTGCAAGGCCAAAATTCACCCCCTTTGCCAGCCGAAGCGCCCGTTTTTGTGCTGCTGGGATTCCCCTGAGGCTCCCCTCCATGGGAAACCTCACCTCCAGATTTCTGTGTATTTGCGATGCTGCAGGGGAATCCCAGCATCGCAAAAACGAGCGCTTCGCTGGCAACAGAGGTCCGGAGGTGAGGTTTCCTAGCGAAGGGATCATCAGTGAAATCGCAGCATCGCAAAAACACCAAAGTCCTCGAAACCCTACTTCCGGACCTCTGTGTTTTTGTGATGCTGCGATTTCACTGAGGCTCCCCTCACTGGGAAACCCCACCTCCGGACTTCCATTGCCAGCGAAGCGCCCGTTTTTGCACTGCTGGGATTCCACTGAAGCATCACAAAAACACGGAAGTCCGGAGGTGGGGTTTCCCATGGAGGGGAGCCTCAGGGAAATCCCAGCAGCACAAAAATGGGTGCTTTGCTGGCAACAGAAGTCTAGAGGCGAGGCATCCCAGCGGCGGCGGTGGGTTTGTAAGGTGAAAATAGTTTGTAAGAAGAGGCAAAAAAATCTTAAACCCCGGGTTTGTATCATGAAAAGTTTGTATGATGAGGCGTTTGTAAGATGAGGTATCACTGTATTGTAGGAAAGAGGTTTCCTACATAGTAGACAACACAGTATCTACAGTAGAGACCTTCAAATTTCTAGGTTCTATCATATCTCAAGACCTAAAATGGTCACCTAACATCAAAGCCATCATCAAAAAAGCACAACAAAGAATGTTCCTTCTGCGCCAACTCAGGAAGCTCAAAGCTGAGTCTGTCATCTGTACCTCTATAACTGTCTGGTTTGGTTCTGCAACCCAACAAGACCGACACAGACTTCAGAGGATAATCAGAACTGCAGAAAAAACAACTGCTGCCAACCTGCCTTCCATTGAGGAGCTGTATACTGCACGAGTCAAAAAGAGGACAGGGAAAATATTTAATGACCCCTCACATCCTGGACACAAACTCTTTCAACTTCGACCCTCAAAACGTCACTGCAGAGTACTGTACACCAAGAAAACTAGACACAAGAACAGATTTTTCCCGAACACCATCACTCTACTAAATAAATAATTCCCCTCAACACTGTCAAACTTTTTACTAAGTCTGCACTTCTATTTCTGCTATTTTTTTCTCATCATTCCTATCACCCATTTCCTCCCACTTAGGACTGTATGACTGTAACTTGTTGCTTGTATCCTAAGATTTTTATTAATATTGATTGTTTCTTCATTGCTTATTTGACCCCGATGACAATCATTAAGTGTTGTACCTCATGATTCTTGACAAATCTATATTTTCTTTTATGTACACTGAGAGCATCTGCACCAAAGACAAATTCCTTGTGTGTCCAATCACACTTGGCCAATAAAGAATTCTATTCTATTCTATTCTATTCATCCTTTTCTTTTCTTTATCCTCACTGGAAACTTCCAACCACTTTAATTATATTTATTAGAGTCTACGGAGAGGGGCGGCATACAAATCTAATTAATAATAATAATAATAATAATAATAATAATAATAATAATAATAATAATAATAATAATAATTTATTTCTAAAATTCTAGAAAACTATAAACCACGGTATTATTATTATACACATATATGAGTATATATGCATGTATATCAGCGGTGAAATCTACTTACCTTCCTTACCAGTTCGGAAGCATGCGTTTTTCACCCTCTGCGCATGCATGAGGGTTTAAAAAAAAGAGAATGGCAATATTCAGGTGGATGGGCGGAGCCTCACTCTGCCACGCCTACCAGTTCTCTGAACCACCGATGGCCACCACTACCGGTACACTCAAACCAGGCCAAACTGGTTTGCATTTCACCACTAATGTATATATACCCACTCGGTCTATTAATGAATATTTATAGGTTACAAATAAATAACTATCCAGAATAAATGGTGAAAATTAATGTTATGAAGAAATCATAACTTATAACTATAGAAAGACTGTGAAGACCTGGCTTTGCTGGCAGGCCTGGGGGCCATGAATATTTACATCTGTCACGGCCGAATTGGGTTGGGTTGGTTGGTATGCATGTTGTTTGATTGGACTGCTTTGCTTGTGGGTTTTTATAACAGGATTTTTATTGTTTTAGTATTTAATATTTGACTTCTTTTTATTATTGTACAGTATTGTATTTTTATATTGCTGAAAGCTGCCCTGAGACCCACTGGGATTGGGAGGCACAGAGGTAGAATCAAATAAATAAATATAAAATATAACATTAATATAAGATGTAGAAGGTTATGTAACAATTAATCACCTTTCTGCTTAGAAAGCTTCCTGATTATTTTCAAAAGCATTTTTTAAAACTGCTCTCACCAACTGGATTGGGGTTTTATCCTGATTCTCCACTTCCTGATTCAAATTAAATTGAACGAAATGATGTCAGTGTAAGGCTAAAAGTATAATCCTGTATCCCACTGACAAACACAGGAAAATGTGAAATATCTGTTGCTTTTTCACTTTTTAAGAAAACGGAATGGAATGGGACTTGAATCAACTTTGATGAAGGTTATCCATAGGTACAACATTGTTTTGAGACCAAATGAGATAGTGTAAAAACAGTACATCTCCCTTCTCTGCAAAACACAGCCAAACTGATAGAAGTAAGCGAAAGAATGTATTAACATCCCCCAAACTCCCAATTCTTTGATAGGAAACGCTGTAAAAAATGCTGGCACTGGCATAGAAATCTCTTGTTAAGAAACTTTCTAAATTAGAAAAAGATACGTACAGAGATTTTGGTGCAAGGCTCCATTTGGTTCTAAGGTGGGGTTGTTGTTTTTTTTAAAGGAACTGCCAGTGATTTTACTTTTTTGGATCGAACCAAATGACATTTTTGGTGGGCATCACAAATTCTCCTTACGATTACATGGCAACAGCTATTAGACAGTCATTCCTCTGCAATTATAGATATATACCCACTAAAACCCTCATTGTGTATTGGACTAACTAATTAACTAACTAACTAACTAACTAACTAACTAACTAACTAACTAACTAACTAAATAAATAAATAAATAAATAAATAAATAAATAAATAAAAAATAAAAAAAATAAAATAAAAAATAAAATAAAATAAAATAAAATAAAATAAAATTCCCATCTTGGTACTTTATGGAGAATCAGGAAAATAGCATTCCTTTTGCAATGTCCACCTTTCTACATGGAAAAACAGTCACAAAATCAATGCAATGCAATCCAAGTTACACAATTAACTTTCAGATTCTCCTTATCCAAGTAAGGCTATCCAAAATTACCTTGGAAGCTTCTGGAGAGAAGAAGCGCTGTCCGTACGGACTCTTGCCTATCCAGCACCTCCCTTATTAAGTCAAGAAAAGCAAGTTCAAAGCCACATGTTTGTGGAGATAACATTCCACCTGATTTAGGGCGTTTGCTTTCAATGCAAAGCTCTGCTTCAATCTGTGGGTTAGAGATTAGGGTGGAGATTAAGATCACACCGTGCCATGCTTTGAAGACGGGGAGATGTTCTCATTTTAATGCTTCATGAGTAATCCAAGTTCTTATTAGCATCACACCGTGAAATCATAACACTCTTACTTTGCGTCAAATCCTTGGAATATTGCACTCTGGGTTAAGTTTCCTGTGAGAACATTTGTTGTGAAGAAGAGATCTTTCTTATTGGTATGTTAACCAGGTGAATTATAATCCAATACTTTTTCCTAAGCACCCTGCGAATGCAGCTATAGTCCGTGAATCTTTATTTGCATTACCTATCAAATAAATTCTCTGGAAGCCACAATGAATAATGTGTTATAAAAACACATTGTTTATAAAGATTGCCAGGCCTTCTGGCTTCTGCCTTGTTGCTCCTGCCCTGAGGTTTATAGCCATATCCCCAAAGGTCAATTATTTAAAATTGAATTGATTGAACTATTTATTTATTAATTTATTCATCATCAGCATGAATCCCAATGACCAGTTAGATCTCACAGAGTCGGCCTTCTGCAGGTCCCGTCAACTAGACAACATCAATTGATGGGACCTAGGGTAGAGCCTTCTTTGTGGGGGGCCTGGCCTTCTGGAATTAGCTCCCTCTGGAGATTCGTACTGCCCCCCCTTGCCTTTCATAACAGTCTGAAGACTCATTTATGCCACTAGGCTTGGGGTCATTAAACACTACCCTCTGGTTGATGAATGTATGGTGAGTTTGTTAATTGAACGGATATGAGTGTATATTAATTGGTTTTCAGGCTTTTAGATTTTAACTTTAATTGGATTTGATGTATATTGTTTCTTTTTATATATGTTGTAAGCCACCCCGAGTCTTAGGAGAGGGACAGCATATAAATCCGATTAATAATAAATAATAAATAATAAGTAAATAAATATGTATAGGTGCAGGAGCATCTCACAAGATCATAAAATAAACAATATTTAATGTAAACATTCCACAAATTAAAAACAATCATCAACAGATTAACAGAGTGGCTTTGGTGCTATAGGCAATGTAGTCTCCTCCCTACATCATTAGTGCGCCAACTCAGGAAGCTCAAACTGCCCAAGGAGCTGCTGATACAGTTCTACAGAGGAATCATTGATTCCTCAGTCTGTCATCTGCACTTCTATAACTGTTTGGTTTGGTTCTACAACCCAATAAGACCGCTCCCCTCCATGGGAAACCCCACCTCCGGACTTCCGTGTTTTTGCAATGCTGCAGGGGAATCCCAACAGTGCAAAAACGGGTGCTTCGCTGGCAACGGAAGTCCAGAGGTGGGGTTTCCCAGCGAGGGGAGCCTCAGCGAAATTGCAGCATCACAAAAACACGGAAGTCCGGAGGTGGGGTTTCGAGGGCTTCCATGTTTTTGCGATGCTGCAATTTCGCTGAGGCTCCCCTTGCTGGGAAACCCCACCTCCAGACTTCCGTTGCCAGCGAAGCAACTGTTTTTGCGCTGCTGGGATTCCCCTGCAGCATCACAAAAACACGAAAGGTGGGGTTTCCCATGGAGGGGAGCCTCAGGGGAATCCCAGCAGTGCAAAAAACGGGCGCTTCAGCTGGCAAAAGGGGTGAGTTTTGGGCCTGCACGCATTAATCGCTTTTCCATTGATTCCTATGGGAAACATTGTTTCGTCTTACAAACTTTTCGCCTTACAAACCTCGTCCCGGAACCAATTAAGCTCGTAAGACGAGGTATCACTGTATATCAAACTACTTATGAGTTGGAGAAAACACTACTGGATATAATTATTTAGATAGAAAATACTTTTCTGAGAATAAACCAGGAGTGGGCAGCAGGCAGGACGGGGTGGAATGCAATTCCACTGGTGGAAATGAAGATGCGTGGGGAGCTCCAGCTGATCGGCGGCTGTCACTTTCTGGATTACTGGTCTTGGCTCGGCTCTCCTTTTTTTCCCTGCTGCTGCTACTGCATCTGTGATCCTTGCTTTTTTCCTCTTTCCTCCTTCCTGGCCTCGGACAAGCTTCCCTCTCTCCTGCCCGGCTCCCCTCGGCACTCATGCAGCCAACTCCCGCCTGAGGTTCAAGCAGAAGGTGTGAATGGAAGCGGCGCTGGCAGCATTTATGTTTCTGGCAGCACCTGTTCACCTAGTTACCCAGCCTGAGGTGGGAGGGGCGACCCAGGAAGGAGAGTGCAGTAAACGCAAAGCAAATTGTCACCCAAGTGAGCGACACTGGGAAGGTTGTAAGTCAAAGACTTAACAGTTCACTTGAACGCTGATGATCATTTAAGCCACTCCCACCTGACCACATGTCTGGCAAGCCACTCCTACCCAGTCACATGACCATTAAGCCACACCCACAAAATAAGCCACAACCACAGTGTGGCAGTAAAAACTTTGGCTGCCCATTACTGGAATAAACCCATACAATTCAAGGGAGCTTATGGCTGAGTTGATATTTATTTATTTATTTATTGCATATGCATGCAATGAACTGTAACATTCCTTCTAAAAACTCTGGAATGGTTGGGAGAAAGAATATTAGCAGAAATGAGTCTCCCAGAGAAAACAGTTAGAAAAAAAAATATGCTAGGCCATATTTTTTGAAATCGTTCTAAGTAGATTGGCAATTCCTGGTTCTGTGTCTTTAATAACTTATTATTGGGGAAAATACACCAGGGTTTCTTTTTCTTCCCTAATACAGAGCATTAAACATATTCCAATTAACATTCTGGCAAAAATGAATATAGCCCAATTACATCCAGGCAAAAATGAATATCCTTTTGCATTATGCAAGAGATATGTGCAACGAACTGTGGTTAACAAACCTAAATGCCTATATGGAAGCTCCAATATACAGATGGAGCATTATTATTTTAGTATGTGCATGAAGTTCTGTTATTCCTGCTCCCTTTAATGGAAAGCTCTTTGGCTATGCAGTGTGGAAGAGCTGGATAGTGATACTGCAATAAAAACGTCAATTATGGAGTTTGAAAAAAAAAAATTTAAATGTCAAGCTAGCCAATTTTCTATCACTAGAACTTTGCCGCTTGATTAGTGGTTCATGAATTTCTTTTTTGAACAAAACAAATTTCAGTGATTTAAATCAGGGGTCAGCAAACTACGGCTCTGGAGCCGCATGTGGCTCTTTCATCTCTCTACTGCGGCTCCCTGTCGCTCAAAACATGCGTCACAACTGCCAAATGTGCGACAACCACTGGTGTGCAATTTATTAAGCTTTTCAAGCCCTGGTAGGCCAACCATGGATAAATCCAAGAAAAGAAAAATTTTAGAAGAAAACAGAACCTTTAATTTAACTGTTTTGTGGCAGTTTGTTTATTTTATTTGTTTGTTTGTTTGTTTGTTTGTTTATTTATTTATCGGAGTGGTTCACAGCATATATAAAAAAAGAACAGTAATATAATCCAATTAGTACTACAATATTAAAAACAATTAGAAAGAGAAGATTAACCTAAAAAATTAACTTATTAACCAAACATTCAGCAATCATACTTAAGGCATTCAGTGGTCAGGGGAAGATCTAAGAGTCCCAAGCCTGGCGGCAAAGATGAGTTTTTAAGCTCTTTCGGAAGGCAAGGAGGGAGGGGGCAGTGCGAATCTCTGGGGGGAGTTGATTCCAGAGGGCCGGGGCTCCCACAGAGAAGGCTCTTCCCCTAGGTTCCGCCAACCGACATTGTTTGGTCGACGGGACCCTAAGGAGGCCAACTCTGTGGGACCTCACCGGTCGCTGGGATTCGTGCGGCACAAGGCGGTCTCGGAGATAATCTTGCCCTGTGCCATGTAGGGCTTTAAAGGTCATAACCAACACTTTGAATTGTGCCCGGAAACTTTAGCTAATAGTCAGGCACAGGAAGAGTTTTGTGGTTCCTGGTGTTTTCTTTTCTGTGGAAAACAGGTCCAAATGGCTCTCTGAGTGTTTAAGGTTGTCGACCCTGATTTAGATGATCAAGTCCACTCTTTGTAGGAACACAAACTTCCATTTGCTCAACTGAGGAAGAGACCAACCTAATTCTGACCCAAGACAAAGATTTCCAGTTGGATCCGTTACAAGGATAACATGAATGTATCGTTACTGCGTCTTGTCAAAAGGGATCCATTTCTTCAGAAGTCCCGAAGATGCTTTTTCAAAAGGCAGCTGGACTTTGTCCTTGAAAATGTTTCACTTCTCATCCAAGAAGCTTCTTCAGACTCAGAACTGAAGAAGTCTCTTGGATGAGAAGCGAAACGTCTTCAAGGAAAAACAAAGTTCAGCTGCCTTTTGAAAAAGCACTTCTGGGACAACCCTGACCTGGATGACTGAAAATTTCCATAGACATATTTATTTGGAATATTGTGTTCAGTTCTGGAGACCTCACCTACAAAAAGATATTGATAAAATTGAACGGGTCCAAAGACGGGCTACAAAAATGGCATAAAACGTCAGGAAAGAGTTCATGGACTCAATCTGTATAGTCTGGAGGACAGAAAGGAACGGGGGGGGGGGGACATGATCGAAACATTTAAATATGTTAAAGGGTTCAATAAGATTCAGGAGGGAAGTGTTTTTAATAGGAAAGCAAACACAAGAACAAGGGGGCACAATCTTAGGTTAGTTGGGGGGGAAAACAGAAGCAGCGTGAGAAAATATTATTTTACTGAAAGAGTAGTAGATCCTTGGAACAAACTTCCAGCAGACGTGGTTGGTAAATCCACAGTAACTGAATTTAAACATGCCTGGGATAAACATATATCCATTGTAAGATAAAATACAGGAAATAGTGTAAGGGCAGACTAGATGGACCCTGAGGTCTTTTTCTGCCGTCAATCTTCTATGTTTCCATTCAGAAGTTAGCAGGTCTATTTGTCATGTCTGACAATATGCACAATTAGAAAAACAGGAGAGAAGGAGAAGGCAAAAGGGAACAGTGCATCAAGAGATTATAAATTACCACTGCAGCATAATGATTAACAATCCCTCAAATATGGGGTGCACCGTTGTTATGCCATACCAAAGAAAAGGGGCAAAGCTAAGAACGGATCAAGGACGATAGGCAAAGCCATTATAACAACTCACAAAATAAGCTGAGTTATGGCAACTAGTGAAAATCACAGAGCCATATTGGCTGGAAATTCAGGGTATTGCATCCAACATCATTCTTAAGGTGCCAGCAGAGCACTCTTTATTTATTGATAACAACATGGGAAACACTATTTCTTCCTGAAACATAGAAGACTGACGGCAGAAAAAGACCTCATGGTCCATCTAGTCTGCCCTTATACTATTTCCTGTATTTTATCTTACAATGGATATATGTTTATCCCAGGTATGTTTAAATTCAGCTACTGTGGATTTACCAACCATGTCTGCTGGAAGTTTGTTCCAAGAATCTATTACTCTTTCAGTGAAATAATATTTTCTCATGTTGCCTTTGATCATTCCCCCAACTAACTTCAGATTGTGTCCCCTTGTTCTTGTGTTCACTTTCCTCTTAAAAACACTTCCCTCCTGAACCTTATTTAACCCTTTAACATATTTAAATGTTTCGATCATGTCCCCCCTTTTCTTTCTGTCCTCCAGACTATACAGATTGAGTTCATGAAGTCTTTCCTGATACGTTTTATGCTTAAGACCTTCCACCATTCTTGTAGCCCATCTTTGGACCCGTTCAATTTTGTCAATATCTTTTTGTAGGTGAGGTCTCCAGAACTGAACACAGTACTCCAAATGTGATCTCACCAGCTCTCTGTATAAGGGGATCACAATCTCCCTCTTCCTGCTTGTTATACCTCTAGCTATGCAGCCAAGCATCCTACTTGCTTTTCCTACCGCCCGACCACACTGCTCACCCATTTTGGGACTGTCAGAAATCACTACCCCTAAATCCTTCTCTTCTGAAGGATAAATGTAGTCACTGATGGGCTGCCAAAAAATTTTACTGCCACACTGTGGGCGTGGCTTATTGTGTGGGTGTGGCTTGCTGGCCATGTGACCAGAAGGGAGTGGCTTGACAATCATGTGACCAGGGGTGGCTTCAAGGTCATGTGACTGGGAGGGAGTGGCTTACCGACCAAGATAAGTTTTCAAAATAGGTGCTTGGACTCTTTTTCAGTTGATTAAGTCACATTATTTGAATAGCCACAAAAAGGACAAATGATAAACTGCATTATTTGTTGAGGAGCACAGTAACATTTTAAGGTTTTGTACTGAATCCACAAGGTTCAGTATGATAACAGATTAGGCGAGTAGCTCAATTTTCTTTAACTGCTATAAAAGTTCAGTTCTAGATAATGATTAAAATGATTAAAGTATTTATGGGTAAAAACATACTACAGTAATTATTTCCTATTTTAAAAGGAATTAAGGATCATACTATCGTACCAGAGAAGGAAGAACAATAAAAAACTATTAAGTATTCAATAAATAGTGCATAAACTTACTACCCCACTGGCACAGTAGTTAGAATGCAGTACAGTATTGCAGGCTAATTCTGCGGACTGCCAGCAGTTCGATTCTCACCAGCTCAGGGTTCACCCAGCCTTTCATCCTTACGAGGAAGGGGTGGGTTCTGCATCCTTTTGCTTGTTTGCTCAAGGTTGTGCTGTGTGTGTTCATGTGCTTTGCGCTTGCCCGCAGCAACTAAAAAATAGCTTCTGCGCATGCACAGAAGCAAAATCCAAGATGGCGATGCCCTCGGAGACACCGACAGAAATTGCTCTGTGATTTCATCACCAAATTACTAATGGTTCTAAAAAACTGGTTAGAACTGGTAGGAAACCACTACCGTTCCGAGGACCCAGATTGCTGAGGACAATGTGGTGATTGCAAACCACTTAGAGAGAGTTATAATGCATTATAAAATGGTATATAAATCTTATTGCTAATGCTACTGTTCAAACTATGAAATCATCTCCATATATTTTAGGGAGATGATTTATTAATTTGAACAACAGCTACATCTATCGCATATACTTTATGAGACATGTATATAAAACTTTATTGGCTAGCTGCAGTATGTTCATTGGCCAAGACATATGTTTATAGGCAGAAATTCCTCGCATTCCCACTTTGTGCTATGATTTTGCTGAATAAACCTCAACTGACTGGTTTGGATACATCATACGAAGCCATAAACATGCAAATCATGTTACAGCTTAATTATCGCACACACAAGGCCCACTCATTATGTTAGTACGGCAAGACACAAATATACAGATTTCAAGCTCAGCTTTCTTTCCAAAACAGACTCTCATTTAGTAGATTTAGCAGAAGATAATGAATGCCACCATAAACACAGCTGGGCGTTTTCTGCTCATCCCTTATATTAAAAATAATAGATTTCTAGCTAAATGGGAAGAAATGCAAGCCGAGATATCTTGTGTTATCCAAGGCGTACCTTTTAAGGATATAATAAAGAACTAGTGACTCCTAGCTTTCTGTGTAATTTCTAATTGTTACTTGTGTATAGGTCAGTAATGGCAACCCTTTTTTTTTTTGCTTGGGTGCCAAAAGCGGGCACATGCATGTCCACAACCATAATGCAATGCCCTCACCCCTGCGCATGTGTGTGCAACCCCCGTGTTCTACCTCCGCACATGGGCAGGCCACATGGAAGCCTCTGGACTTTCAGTAGGCACATTGGGCTGTTTTTCATCCTTCCCAGGCTTCAGGAAAGCCTCCTGAAGCTTGGGGAGGGTGAAAAACGAAACCAAGGGGCCTACAGGAAGTTTGTTTCCAAACTTCCGGTAGGCCTGTTCGATCCATTTTTCGCCATCCACGGCCTCCGGAGGCTTTCGTAAAATTTGGGAAGGGTGAAAACGGCTGGTGTACCTGTTGCGGCCCTATCTAGATAGGAAGTCTCTGCTCACAGTCACTCATGCCCTTATCACCTTGAGGTTCGACTACTTTTGAAAAGCGTTCAGAAACTACAAACTGTGCAAAATGCAGCCGCGCGAGCAGTCACGGGCTTGCCCAGACATTCGCACATCTCTCCAGCACTCCATGATCTGCATTGGCTGCCAGTTGGTTTCTGGACCCAATTCAAAGTGTTGGTTATGACCCATAAAGCCCTACATGGCATGGGACAGAATACCTCCGAGACCACCTTCTGCCGCATGAATCCCAGCGACCAGTTAGGTCCCACAGAGTTGACCTCCTCCAGGTTCTTTCAACCAGACAATGTCGTTTGGCGAGACCCAGGGGGAGAGCCTTCTCTGTGGGGGCCCCAGCCCTCTAGAATCAGCTCCCCCCAGAGATTCGTATGCCCCCCCCACCCTCCTTGCCTTCCGTAAGAGTCTGAAGACTCACTTATGCCACCAGGCATGGGGCCATTAGACCTTTTGCCCCCTGCCCAATGAAAGTGGTGAGAGAATGTGGAGTGAATGGAATGATTTTTTTTAATGATTTCTTGGGGGGGGGGCTGTTTCTAGATTTTTAATTAGTTAATTGGATTATATTATGTATTGTATATTTGATATGTTGTGAACCACTCCGAGTCCTCGAAGAGGGGTGGCATAGAAATCCAATGAATAAATAAATAAAATAAATAAAATCAGCTAGCCAACAGGCACATGTGTGCTGCAGCAGACATAGGGCAACGCCTTGCGTTCCTTCAGATAAGGCTCCTTCACCATCACAGCTATAGGTTAAGCAGACGTACAAGCTATTCTAGCTTTCCTTTGCCCATAGTCTATCAAACTTATTCCTTGGAAAGGAAATCACAGCTCATGTCAAATTTCAAGACGTTTTTACACTTAACAGCAAATTTTAAGAATTTAAAGAAGCAAACATGGCCTTGACATAGAAAGGAGGCTTGTTGCCTATCTTTCAGTAATGCATATAGGCCTCAGTTAGTACAAACATCATCTACCCCTGGGCCATGGCCCATTACCAGGCTATGGCTTATTTGGAAGCAGGGGTAGGTGCATTCACACTGGCCCACCACTTGCACAGCTGAGTTGCCAGGGCCTCCTACTCAAGCAGCCAGTTCCCCTCTCTCTCTCTCTCTCTCTCTGCGGGTTATGATGGTCGCAATGTCCCAGGGTCACGTGACCACCTTTTGCGATCTTCTGACAACGCAAAGTCAATGGAGAAGCTAGATTCACTTAATCATCGAGTTACTAACTTATCAATTGCCACGATTCACTTAACAATTGAGGCAAGAAAGATCATAACGTGGGTCAACACTCACTCAACAAATGTCTCCCTTAATGACAGAAATTTTGGGCTCAATTGTGGTAAGTTGAGGACCACCTCTAGAGTACAGTGGTATCTCTACCTACAAATGCCTCTACTTACAAACCTTTCTAGATAAGAACCAGGTGTTCAAGATTTTTTTGCCTCTTCTCAAGAACCATTTTCCACTTACAAACCTGAACCTCTAAAACTGTAGCCAGAAAAGGCAGGGAGAAGCCTCCGTAGGGCCTCTGTAGGAATCTCCTGGGAGGAAACAGAGTCAGAAAAGGCAGGCAGAAGCCTCCGTAGGGCCTCTCTAGGAATCTCCTGGGAGGAAACAGAGTCAGAAAAGGCAGGGAGAAGCCTCCGTAGGGCCTCTCTAGGAATCTCCTGGGAGGAAACAGAGTCAGAAAAGGCAGGCAGAAGCCTCTGGGGGGCCTCTCTAGGAATCTCCTGGGAGGAAACAAGGCTGGAAATGGCGGGGAGAAACCTCCGTGGGGCCTCTCTAGGAATCTCCTGGGAGGAAACAGGGCCAGAAAAGGCAGGCAGAAGCCTCTGGGGGGCCTCTCTAGGAATCTCTTGGGAGGAAACAGGGCTGGAAATGGTGGGGAGAAACCTCCGTGGGGCCTCTCTAGGAATCTCCTGGGAGGAAACAGGGCCAGAAAAGGCAGGCAGAAGCCTCTGGGGGGCCTCTCTAGGAATCTCTTGGGAGGAAACAGGGCCCGAAATGGCGGGGAGAAACCTCCGTGGGGCCTTTCTAGGAATCTCCTGGGAGGAAACAGGGCCGGGAAAGGCGGGGAGAAGCCTCTGGGGCCTCTCTAGGAATCTCCTGGGAGGAAACAGGGCCTCCACCCTCCCTGTGGTTTCCCCAATCACACACATTATTTGTTTTTACATTGATTCCTGTGGGAAAAAATGCTTCTTCTTACAAACCTTTCTACTTAAGAACCTGGTCACGGAACGAATTAAGTTCGTAAGTAGAGGTAACACTGTATTGGTAAAGTGTGATTCTATCTCCCGCTGATCTTCTCTTCTTACTACTAAACCTACTCAAGGCAATGCCTCTTGAAAGGATTTAATTCCTAGTCTCCCGTTTCGTCCCTGTTCGATTCCGTTTCAGCTTGCCTGGATCCTATGCACACAGAAGTGGACGCAGTTCTCAAGGTGGGATTTGAACAATGAGGAATCAGCTAAAGCCGTATTTGCCATTTGCTGATGCAGCCCAAAATTGCTCTTGGTTGTTTTTCTGCAGTACCTTCTCACTGCTGACTCATATCCATTCTGCAATTAATTAGTATTCCCAGCTCTTTGTCACACGTACCGTTGCCTAGCCAAGCACGCTCCATTTCATACCTGTGCACTGGATTTCTGTTTCCGAAATACATAAATTGGATTTAGTCCCTGTTATATTTCATCTGTCTGGCCCAGAAAAGGTAATAAGCGATGTTAAGGGTTTAAGTTTTACTTTTATTTTTTTAAATTGTTAGCCACTGATTTACAGGATGTGGCAGACAAGCAGTCAAATCAATAATATTGTATGCATAATAAATAGACATGTCTGAGATCATCTAGGACAGTGATGGAGAACCTACGGCATGGGTGCTACAGGTGGCACGTAGAGCCATATCTGCTGGCATGCAAGCCGGTGCCCTAGCTCAGCTCCAACATGCATGTGTGTGCCAGCCAGCTGATTTTTGGCTCACACGGAGGCTCTGGGAGGCCATTTTTGGCTTCTAGAGAGCCTCCAGGGGGGTAGAGGAGGGCATTTTTACCCTCCCTTGGCTCCACGGAAGCCTTTGCAGTCTGGGAAGGGTGAAACACGAGCCTAGTGGGCCCACCAGAAGTTGGCAAACAGGCCGGTTCTGGCCTCCAGAGTGCCTCCAGGGATGGGGAAAACTGTTTTCTCCTTTCCCAGGCATTGAATTATGGGTGTGGGCATTCGCGCATGCGCAATATTTATTTATTTATTAGATTTGTATGCCGCCCCTTTCCGCAGATTAGCATTCGTTCACACTCTTTCGACCACCCAAAGAAAAAAAGATCTGCCATCACTGATCTAGGAAATACATGTAGTCCTCGACGTACGGGCCCCAACGTTTCTGTGGCTAAACAAGACATTTGTTAAGTGAGCTTTGTCCCATTTTACAACCTCTCTCGCTACAGTTGTTAAGTGAATTACAGCATAACTTGGCTGGTAAGTGAATCTGGCTTCCTCGTTGACTTTGCTCGTCAGAAAGGGGTCACATACAAGTAGGGGCTGCTACCGATGCGCTGCAAGAGCAACTTTGGGTTTCTGCTGTGTGTGCGTGCCTGTCTCAGTGAGATCTTGCTTCTCTGCATGCGCAGGAAGCAAAATCTCATGAGGGGATGCGCATGTGCAGAAGCAAAAAACCACGGAAATCTTACACACACATGCGCAGAAGCAAAATCTTGCTGGGACGCATGTGGGCGCATGCCAAAGACCCAAAGCTTTGCGCACAGCTCCAGTTTTACTACTGGTGTGGCATCCTCATCCGTACTGGTAGGAACCTGCTCCTGCTCACATGACCCCAGGACACTACAACCTTCGTAAGTATGAACCACTTGCCAAGCATCTGAATTTTGATCACATGATCATGAGGGATGCTGCAAAGGTTGCAAATGGAAAACGGTCGTAAGTCACATTTTTCAGCACCGTTGTAACTCTAAACAGTCTAAACTCTAAACCAGGAGCGGACTACCATTCCCGGCCCTACCAGAATGGGCCGGGAGCGCACCCCTGCTTCCTTCCCCTTTGCATGAGCAGAAGTGAAAAAACCCAGAAATGGGCAAACAAGTAAGTGCCCGCTTGCCGCTGCCTATCGCCGTTTGGCCCCCCCCACCGCCCGCTTGCCGCCATTCGCCTCACTTGCCTCTCACTCTTGGGGTGAACGGCGGTAGCACAGGCGGTGGAGGGGCCGGCGCAAGAGGCAAGAGAGGGACGAACGGTGGGGGAAGGCATTGCTCGCAGCGGGGCAGGGTAGGCGTAGGTCTGGGGAAGTGCCAGTGGTGTGTGCACACACGTGCACGCCTGGCATCGCCACCGCCGCTAGACTACACACTACATGGCCGTGTTCCCCACGATTTAGGCTCGTGCCCACCACTGCTCCAAACTCTAAACAAACGTATAAGTCGAGGCTAACTTGCAATTGGCTCTCCTACTGTGGGAAATAGATCTCAGAATCTCTAAAGCTCTTGTGTCTGGCACATGATGAGGACTAATGAGCTAAAAGAAAGCAACCTAACTTTCAAAGTTAATAGAGAGTCATCAACAGGAATTAGGATAGCCGATTATAGGAGTTGACTTTGCATAACTGAATTATTGAGGAAATGTTTGTTAGCATGCCAAGAGTAGAATAGAATAGAATTTTATTGGACAAACAAGGAATTTGTCTTTGGTGCATATGCTCTCAGCATACATAAAAAAAGTTGTCAAGAATCATAAAGTACAAGACTTAATGATAGTCCGGGTACAAATAAGCAATCAAATCATATTAGGAACCAGTCAATATAAATTGTAAGGAAAGCATAAAGCATGAAATTATAGTTTCCACCGCCCGATCTACTTGCAACTCAGTGTGTAAACAGAGTGTAAACACGTTCTGTGCAGAAATACTGCTTGGAGGAGGCTTGTAATATAGCAAAGGTCAAGGAAATACCAGATGAATTACTGCTCCATTATATTGCTAGGAAAGAGCCCAGCAGAGGAGGCAAAGGTATTTACTCAGCAAACAAAGAGGGAAATATTTACCAACTAGACATTTAACACAGGGTGTTAAAAAGTCACTGTGGTTAAATTACAAGCCGCTCACATCATCATCATCCTATCAAATGCTTTATTCCCCATCTTCTTTTAAAGCAGAGATGTTGAACGCCAGGATGAGTGAAAAATCATACTGCTGGAAAAACTTGGCAAATAAGTCCTGTCATTTCTGCTACTGCTTAGATGTTTAGGAAGAAACATCAATTCAATTCAAGGGATAGGTTTGTTTATTAAACTTAAGTGGTTGCAGCGAAAGCGAAGTTAGATCTGAATATTCCTGCACAAGGTTTCACCTTTCCCTTGTCCCTGGCCCTCCCGTATAAACAGTCCATCAGTGTCCAATAGGATGCTCTTTTGATGTTTTGGGAATGGGTGGGAAGCTTTGCATATTTCATTCCAGTCCCAGGCCAGGTGTCCCTGAAGACTGGTTCGTTCAGGTTTGGCACCTCTGTTTCTCGTTAATGTCTTATCCCTCCCACCACTTGTCTTCCGGTTCCCAAGCCCACATGCAACTACTCCAAATTCCTCTCCTTTCCTTGCAGTTTATGGCAGGAGGCCAGCGAAGCAAAAAAAAAGCTAAAGATTGCAGACCTGGAGCTATCCAAATGACACTTGCTAAATATACAGATTTAATGTGAGGGCTGTATAACAGAATAAAAGCAATCTCTACGCAGTTAGCCACTTTTTGATTATGATATGATTAACAGCAGTAGTGGGTTGCTACTGGTACAGTAGAGCAGTGTTTCCCAACCTTGGCAACTTGAAGATATCTGGACTTCAACTCCCAGAATTCCCCAGCCAGCGAATGCACTGTTCAACATTATAGATAAAGCAATCCAGGAGAAGTTCAGAGCAAACAACTCTACAATTTATTTAAACTTATATACTGAACAAGTACAGTGGTACCTCTACCTAAGAACGCCTCTACTTAAGAACTTTTCTAGATAAGAACCAGGTGTTCAAGATTTTTTTGCCTCTTCTTAAGAACCATTTTCTACTTAAGAATCCAAGCCCGGAAAACTTTCCCAGGAAACTTGAGAGCGGCACGAAGGCCCGGCCAGTTTCCTGCCATTCTCCCTGGGTTTCTCTCTCTGGCGCAGTGCATGGGAGGCAGCTTCGTGCTTGGTGTATGGGAGGTGCGTGCTCCTCCTTGCCACCTCAGAGTCCCTCTTTTTTTTTTTAAGCCTTAAAATTTTGGATTTTTTTTATTCACCTCACTTCACTTTCTTCCTTCGGCAACAACTGTCCTCCTCCTCTTCTTCCTCCTCCTCCTCCCACCCAAATTCCGAGCTTTTATTTCTTTCCTAATGGTTTTGCATGTATTATTTGCTTCTAGGTTGATTCCTATGGGAAAAATTGCTTCTACTTACAAACTTTTCTACTTAAAAACCTGGTCACGGAAGAAATTAAATTCTTAAGTAGAGGTACCACTGTATTTACTTTTTATTTGTTTGAAGGCTGGGAACTAGAACAGCTTTGGAACGATAACTGATTTCTATTTTAGGTCCACAAAAGAATGGAAAACATCATCCATCATGGATAATTAACCTCTGTGCGTATTTGTGCAGTCAGAAAAGAAAAAGGGAAAAGAAAGAAAGAAAGAAAGGCAAGAACCAATCCGAGACCTTTGCATTGCATATATCTGTGATGAAATCAGTAGTAAACAAGGCTAGTAGAGAACAATGGTGAAGGAGCTGGGAAAAACCCCAGCTGCTTTAAAGAGTTGCAAGCAAGGGCTCAGTAGCATTTATTTATTTTATTTATTTATTTTGTCCAATACACTGAGGGTTTTAGTGGGTATATATCTATATACACATAGTAAAATACATGATGAAGGTTATAGAGAAGATACTCATAGTAAAATATATCTAAGAAATAATAGAAAAGAAGATATAGTAATAGAACATATCAATGAAAGAGTAGAAGAAGAGATATAGGAATAGAAGAAAGGTATAGGAGATATAGGAGAGCAATAGGACAGGGGACGGAAGGCACTCTAGTGCACTTGTACTCGCCCCTTACTGACCTCTTAGGAATCTGGATAGGTCAACCGTAGATAATCTAAGGGTAAAGTGTTGGGGGGTTTGGGGATGACACTGTGGAATCCGGTAATGAGTTACACGCTTCGACAACTCGGTTACTGAAGTCATATTTTTTACAGTCAAGTTTGGAGCAGTTAATATTAAGTTTAAATCTGTTGTGTGCTCTTGTGTTGTTGTGGTTGAAGCTGAAGTAGTCGCCGACAGGCAGGACGTTGCAGCATATGATCTTGTGGGTAATACTTAGATCTTGTTTAAGGCATCTTAGTTCTAAACTTTCTAGGCCCAGGATTGAAAGTCTAGTCTCATAGGGTATTCTATTTCGAGTGGAGGAGTGAAGGGTTCTTTTGGTGAAGTATCTTTGGACATTTTCAAGGGTGTTAATGTCTGAGATGCGATATGGGTTCCAAACAGATGAGCTGTATTCGAGGATGGGTCGAGCATAGATGGAGGGGGGATATCAAAAGGGAAAGTTCATAGATGATGGGCCCACAAACCTCAGATATTGATGTGGCTGCTACATTGATAGATCCATGTGCTTGGGAGCATCATTTTGTCTTTGAACATGATGCATTCGAATCTAAAGTAATTCCAGCCTACAAGTGAACAAGACACACCTTTTTACCCCCACAAAAGAAGGTGAAAACCTGGGTGCTTCTTATACACCAAACTGTTCCACTGGTTGGTTGGTTGTTTGATTGATGGATTGATTTTATCCAATACACAATAATACACAATGAAGGTAATAGAGGATACCTTCAAGTGAAATATGTTAGAGGAAGAAAAGAGGGGAGCGTATAGGAATAAAAATATATCAATTGGAGAATAGAAGATATAGGTATAGAAGAGAAGATATAGGAGATATAGGAAAGACAATAGGACAGGGGTCGGAAGGCACATTAGTGCACTTATATACGCCCCTATTGACTTCTTAGGAATCTGGATAGGTCAACTGTGGACAGTCTAAGGCAGGGGTGGGCAAAGTTGGCTCTTCTATGACTTGTGGACTTCAACTCCCAGAATTCCTGAGACAATCATGCTAGCTCAGGAAGTTGAGTCCACATGTCAAAGAAGAGCCAATTTTGCCCACCCCTGGTCTAAGAGAAAAATGTTGGGGGTTAGGGGATGATATTACGGAGTCCGGTAATAAGTTCCACGCTTCAACGACTCTATTACTAAAGTCTTATATTTTACAGTCAAGTTTAGAGCGGTTACTATTAAGCTTGAATCTGTTGTGTGCTCTTGTGTTGTTGCGGTTGAAGCTGAAGTAGTCATTGACAGGCAGGACGTTGCAGCATATGATCTTGTGGGCGATACTTACATCATGTTTGAGGCGTCGTAGTCCTAAGCTTTCAAGACCCAGGATTGTCAGTCTAGTTTCGTAGGGTATTCTGTTTCGGGTAGAGGAGTGTATGGCTCCAGAAGTGAAGTATCTTTGGACATTTTTGAGGGTGTTAATGTCTGAGATGTGGTATAGGTTCCAAACAGATGAGCATCCATTGTACCTTGCTTGGACTTCTGATGCCTTGGAAAACAGTCTGACCCCCCCCCCCCCCGTCTCTGTGGAAGCCCCTCAAGTATTGGAACACTGCTATCGTGTCTCCCCGGGTCCTTCTCTTTGCCAGGCTGGCCATGCCCAGTTCCTGCAACCGCTCTGTTCCAGTCCCCTAATCACCCTGGTTGTTCTCCTCTGCACTTTCTCTAGAGTTTCAATGCCTTTTTTGTACACATGGGTAAATGCGAGACCGCCTTCTGCCGCACGAATCCCAGTGGCTGGTTAGGTCCCACAGAATTGGTCTTCTCTGGGTCCCGTCGACTAAACAATATCGTCTGGCGGGACCCAGGGGAGGAGCCTTCTCTGTGGCGGCTCCGACCCTCTGGAATCAACTCCCCCCAGAGATTAGAACTGCCCCCACCCTCCTTGCCTTTCGGAAACTCCTTAAAACCCACCTCTGTCATCAGGCTTGGGGGAACTGAGACATCCCCCCCCTTGCCTATGTAATTTTGTGCATGATATGACTGTGTGTATCTATTTTATATATTGGGGTTTTTTTTCTTTTTAGACTTGTTAATGTAAAACTGTTATTTTAGATTTTAATTATTAGATTTGTTACCATGTATTGTTTTTATCATTGTTGTGAGCCGCCCCGAGTCTATGGAGAGGGGCGGCATACAAATCTAATTATTATTAATAATAATAATAATAATAATAATAATAATAATAATAATAATAATAATAATTTGAAGGCGCAAAAAGTAGTAGACCAGCTATTTTCCAAAGCACCTGAAAGCCAGACAAGGGCAGTGGATGGAAACCGATCAAGGAGAGATTCAACCTAGAAATAAAGGAGAGATTTCCTGACGCTGAGAACAACCAACCAATGGAACAGACGTTGCCTTTGGGAGTTGTGGAAGCTGGAGGCTTTCAAGAAGAGACTGGACTGCCATCTGTCTGAAATGGTGTAGGGCAGGGATGGCGAACCTATGGCACGGGTGCCACAGGTGGCACTTGGAGCCATATCTGCTGGCACATGAGTCACTGCCCTAGCTCAGCTCCAACGTGCATGTGTGTGCTGGCCAGCTGATGTTTGGCTCACACAGAGGCTCTGCGCAGGTGTTTTTGGCTTCCAGAGAGCCTCTGGGGAGATGGGGGAGGGTGTTTTTACCCTCCCCTGACTCCGGGGAAGCCTTTTGAGCCTGGGGAGGGCGACACATGAGCCTACTGGGCAAAAAAAGAGGCAAAAAAATCTTGAACATCTGATTCTTATCTAGAAAAGTTCTTAAGTAGAGGCATTCTTAGGTAGAGGTACCACTGTACATAGGAGGTGAGGGTTTGGCAGCACAAGCAGATCAACTTAATAGCCAGCCACCAACAGCGACATTAACATATAAAAAGCCATGTACAATAGGCACCATATAAATACCACACATAGAAGAGCCCAAGGCATACACTCTGCTGGAGGAAGTTCCCCGAGGATGAGCCTGGGGAGGGCGACACGTGAGCCTACTGGGCCCACCAAAAGTTGGGAAACAGGCCACTTTCAGCCTCCAGAGATCCTCCGGCGGGGGGAGCTGTTTTCATCCTCCCCAGACATTGAGTTATGAGTGTGGGGACTCACAGATGCGTGATAGTGCGCACACATGCTCTTTTGGCAGCCGAGGAAAAAAAGGATTGCCATCACTGGTGTAGGGTCTCCTGTTTGGGCAGGGTTGGACTAGATGACCTACATGGTCCCTTCAAACTCTGTTAATCTGTATATGTGGATTTTTAGAAGGGTCCTAGTCAGAGGAGAACTGCCCCCCCGCCGCCGCTACTGGTGTGCTCCCAGCGGCGGGCATGGGTGCGCGCACGTCCGGACGTGATATTCTGCTTCCTGCGCATGTGCAGAAGCCAGATTTTGCAGACTTTCACTAATTTCTTTGTTTCTGCGCATGCATGGAAGCAAAAAACCCACCAAAAATGGCTGAAATCTTGCACGGGCGAGCGTCCTTGCATAAGATTTGTTGTGATTCAGTCTGAGGCTCCTCAGGGAACGGCTGGAACTCTGCCGGCTCCATGCTCAGAGGGGGAGGACGAGGAACAGGAGGAGGAGGAGGACCAGGCAGACGGGGAAGAGGAATGTCAGGATGAGGAGGAGGGGGAACAGCCTGAGACCCCCGGGGGGGAGCTCTCCCCAGCGAGTAGCCTGGAGTCATTAGATGAGAATGCACAAGCCATCATAGATATGAGGCAGAGAAGGGCAGCACAAAGAAGGGGACAATTAGCCAGATATTTCCATCCCTAATAGGCAACAGCTGGGTTTGGGTGTGGTTCTCCTCAGAAAGGTTGAAAAGGCAGGCCCGCTCTTCCTGTATTGTGGAGAGTTATCTTTTGGGAGTTCTGTGACCTTGCTTTGATCCTTGGCGTCTCTGATTCTGGCTTGTGGCCTCGAAGGCTGAAAACTTGGGGGAGGCGTGGGTTTTATTATCTACAGTGGTGTGTGTGCCAGCAAGAAGCCTGTTGTATTGTCTGGCCGTCGTGACTCTTCTGTGAAGCTTCACAGCATTCCAGTTTGTAAGAACAGTTTTTGTTATCTGTGTTTGTTTTCAAAGATATAAAATGACTTTGCTTTTTACCAGCGTGTCTGGATACTCCTTTTAGTTGGTGTTGGCGTCTGGGGGAACCCAGACAGAACAAGATTTGGCTTTTGCGCATAGATCCCTGAAATGTTGCATGTGTGCCTGTCACACGCAGCTGCACACGCATCCTCAAATTTACTACCACTCTATAGAGTGGCACCCAGTGGCAGCAGCCCACCACTAGTCCCAGTCAACAGGAGTGCTGACTTACCACTAGTTTATCAAGTACTGTGGTACCTCTACTTAAGAACTTAATTCGTTCCGTGACCAGGTTCTTAAGTAGAAAACTTTGTAAGTAGAAGCAATTTTTCCCATAGGAATCAATGTAAAAGAAAATAATCCATGCAAACCCATTAAGAAAGAAATAACAGTTCAGAATTTAGGTGGGGGGGTGGAGGAGGAAGAAGAGGAAGAGGACAGTTGCTGCTGAAGGAAGAAAGTGAGGTGAGGGGAATAAAAAAAAATCCAAAACTTTAAGGCTTTTTTTAAAAAAAGAGGGACTCTCTGAGGCAGCACCCAGAGAAAGGAAAATGCTTTGGTCGCTCTGGACTGCCAAACCTCCTTAAGCACCACCAAAAGGCTCCTCTGGCAGCCCAGAAAAGCCTGAGATGGCTGGGATTAAAAGGGGAATGGCAGGAAACTGGCCGGGCCTTCGTCCCACTCTCAAATTTCCTGGGAAATTTTTCCGGGCTTTTGTTCTTAAGTAGAAAATGGTTCTTAAGAAGAGGCAAAAAAATCTTGAACACCTGGTTTTTAGCTAGAAAAGTTATTAAGTAGAAGCGTTCTTAAGTAGAGGTACTACTGTACATAGGAGGTGAGGGTTTGGCAGCACAAGCAGATCAACTTAATAGCCAGCCACCAACACCAACATTAACATCTAAAAAGCCACCTACAATAGGCACCATATAAATACCACACATAGAAGAGCCCAAGGCATACACTCTGCTGGAGAGAAGTTCCCCGAGGATGGGCTCCAGCAAGTATCCGAAAGCTCAGAAGACAAAAGCTCTGGTCCTGGTGATCGAGCCAGTTTGGATGCTGCAATACAGTGATAACTCATCATACGAACTTAATTGGTTCCAGGAGGAGATTCGTAAGGTGAAAAGTTTGTAAGATGAAACAATGTTTCCCATAGGAATCAATGTAAAAGCAAATAATGCGTGCAAATCCTTCAGGAAAATCTCAAACTTTAGAAGGGAGGCGAACAGAGGGCAGGGAGGAGCAGCTAAAGGGGGCGGGTGGAAGAAGCAAGGCTAGGCTAAAGGGTGAGTGGGAAGCAAGAAAGGCAAGGGGGGCGCCCCTCCCTTTTCTTTTTTCAAGAGACACAGTTTCAGTGCCTTTGCAAGCATGCAAAATCTTTACTCCTCCAAGCTGCCCCTCCCTTTTCTTTCTTAAAAAGACACGTTTCAGTGCCTTTGCAAGCATGCAAAATCTTTACTCCTCCAAGCTGCCCCTCCCTTTTCTTTCTTAAAAAGACACTGTTTCAGTGCTTTTGCAAGCATGCAAAATCTTTACTCCTCCAAGCTGCCCCTCCCTTTTCTTTCTTCAAAAAAGGGGGGGGAAAGAAACCCCTTCATCCCAGCAGCAGCTACTTGGGTTCGTAAGGTGAAAATAGTTCGGAAGAAGAGGCAAAAAAATATTAAACACCGGGTTCGTATCTTGAAAAGTTCGTTAGAAGAGGCGTTCGTAAGATGAGGTACCACTGTACTTTAAAAAACAACAAACCCCCCACCATCCTTAAAGTTATACCTCCGAGCCATTCAGCCTGCAATACGGGTAGTTGTTATCATTATTATTTAATTATGATATTTCAGATGGCGGCCAATTAGGAGATGTGCCCGGAACTGCCAGCCATTCTTCTGCATCAGACATTTCAAGCATTACCATCAATTGAATGAGACAGGATTGCGATGTTCATCTGTTCCTTCCTGATGGCTTTTCAGAAGAATTAACCTCTGCGATAGATCGCTTTACTTGGGCACAACGAACGCTGGTTCACGTACCTTCTTTGTTCCTCTGTTTATTAACCTCCTGGCAAGTCAGTCGTTTGCCTTAATTAGATATGATTTGGCCTACTGCAAAGCAGTCTGTTCAGTTGTTGTTCCACGAAATACAAAACAAAATTGTAAATAATTCAGGTATAAAATGAGAATGGCATCTGGGCCCTTATGTTTAGTTCCATCATTAACTACTACTACTATTATAGAGCACTGGTGAGACCACATTTGGAATACTATGTTCAGTTCTGGAGAACTCACCTACAAAAAGATATTGATAAAATTGAACGGGTCCAAAGACGGGCTACAAAAATGGTGGAAGGTCTTCAGCATAAAACGTATCAGGAAAGACTTCATGAACTCAATTTGTATAGTCTGGAGGACGGAAGGGAAAGGGGGGACATGATCAAAACATTTAAATATGTTAAAGGGTTAAATAAGGTTCAGGAGGGAAGTGTTTTTAATAGGAAAGTGAACACAAGAACAAGGGGGCACAATCTGAGGTTAGTTGGGAGAAAGATTAGAAGCAACATGAGGAAATATTATTTTACTGAAAGAGTAGTAGATGCTTGGAACAAACAGACATGGTTGGTAAATCCACAGTAACTGAATTTAAACATGCCCGGGATGAACATAGATCCATCCTAAGATAAAATACAGGAAATAGTATAAGGCCAGACTAGATGGACCAGGAGGTCTTTTTCTGCCGTCAATCTTCTATGTCTCTATGATTGTGTGAAGATACCCAGAGTGTTTTCAGAGAATAATAACAAAGGAAGACATTTTTCTTTATCAGTGACGGGCTGCCCGTCGCTAGCGTTCCCAGTGTGCTCCCAGTGATGGGCGCGAGTGTGCCCATATGAGCACGCACACCGACATGAGATTCAGCTTCTGCACATGCACAGGAAGCAAAATCTCACACAAGGACGCTTGTGCATGCTTCTGTGCATGCGCGGAAGCAAAAAAAACACTGAAAACCAGCAAAATCTCATGCTCAAAAACATTCTCGCATGAGATTTTGTTTCCTGTACATGTGCAAAAGCTGAATCTCGTGTGGGCGCACACGTGCATGTGTCAGGAATGCATAGAAGAGTGAGCATCTCCGTTTTTCCAACTGAGACTGCGCAACGGACCATCCATATAGCAGCCAACTGCTGTTTAAATATGTTAAAGGGTTAAATAGGGTTCAGGAGGGAAGTGTTTTTAACAGGAAAGTGAACACAAGAACAAGGGGACACAATCTGAAGTTAGTTGGGGGAAAGATCAAAGGCAACATGAGAAAGGATTATTTTACTGAAAGAGTAGTAGATCCTTGGAACAAACTTCCAGCAGACGTGGTTGGTAAATCCACAGTAACCGAATTTAGCCCTGCTGTTCTGTTCGAAAAAAGTTCCTAATGTTATGTTCCCGGGTCACCCTGACCCGGACCGAAAACTCTTCATTTGCAGTGCTTATGTTTGGTCTTTTTGAAAGCTTTTTTCACCTGGAAACATGTTTGAACATTTCTGCACACAATGGAATGAAAATTGAACTGAAAAAATTAATCCTTATTGGTTTATTTTGCACATAAATGTGCCTCCCCCCCCGTTTTTGTGAAAGTTTTTTCAATTTATGGATAGTTTTGCTTGCAAAATCCATTCTATTTTACTAAAGTTGGTGTGGGATTGGTAGCTTGAACATTTCTGCACACAATGATATGAAAATTGAACTGAGAAAATTAATCCTTATTGGTTTATTTTGCACATAAATGTGCCTCCCCCCCCCCGTTTCTGTGACATAGTCTTCACTTTATGGATAGTTTTGCTAGCAGAATACATTCAATTTTGCTAAAGTTGGTGTGGGATTTGTAGCTTGAACATTTCTGAACATAATGATATGAAAATTGAAGTGGAAAAATTGATGCATATTGGTTTATTTTGCATATAAAGTTATTTCAATTTATATAAAATTTATGCTGTTAATTTCAAATTTACATACTTTTTTTTAGTAAAATGGATTTCTTTCATAAAATTAGTTATCTGGCTACAATGTGGTTGATTTTCAAAAGGATATTCCAAATATTTCTAGACAAATATGTATGAACAGTGACAATAATGGCACAGAGCAAGGCCGGGGGGGGTGTCCCTTTTGTGGCAAAAATAAACCAATAAGAACCATTTTTTTCAGTTCATTTATATTTTTCTTATATTCAGAAATGTTCAATTTAGTATATCAAACCTTTTGGGGGAAAATTCCTTAGGGATTTGTAGCCTTAAAAAATAGAAATTGACACGAAATTCAGAAAGGATGGGGGGAGGGGCTTTTTGATCAAAATAAAAATATAAGTCTCAATTTTTCCAGTTCAATTTTCATATCATTATGTTCATAAATGTTCAAACTAGTTTTCCAGTTGAAAAAGTTTTCAAAAATACCAAATTCAAGTACCTAAAAAAAATCATTTTGGTCCGGGTCTATATGACCCGAACAGACTAAACGTGACTTTTTTTTTGCCCAGAAAAAAAAATTTTTCCCCACCCCCACAAATATTTTTTTGATGATCAGCATTGTTAAATTGAGTAAATGAATGCCTAAGATATTAAAAATATTTTGGATTTGAAGCCTGCGTAAATATAAAGTGAAAATGGTTGCAAGCAGCCGAGGGGGGGAGGGAGGCCTTATTTCTGATGTTAAAAAACCAGTAAGAATCATTTTTTTCAGTTCCTTTATATTTTTCTTATATTCAGAAATGTTCAAGGTACCATTCCCACACCAACTCCAGTAAAATAGACTGCATTTTGCAAGCAAAACTATCCATAAATTGAAAAAACTTTCACAAAAACGGGGGGGGAGGCACATTTATGGGCAAAATAAACCAATAAGGATTAATTTTTTCAGTTCAATTTTCATTCCATTGTGTGAAGAAATGTTCAGACTACTTTCCAAGTGAAAAAAGCTTTCAAAAAGACCAAACATAAGCACTGCAAATGAAGAGTTTTCGGTCCGGGTCAGGGTGACCCGGGAACATAACATTAGGGAGTTTGTTTTTTTTCAGCAAGAAAGAAACCTCCCACCCCCCCAAAAAAATTCTCATAGAGAGAACCCCTGAAATGATGAAAAGTCATGAAATTTCAAGTTTCAGATATGCAGGGAAAATTTTTTACAGGGTCTCAAACCTTGATTTCGGGTCTCACAGACCCGAACAGAACAGCAGGGTTTTAAACATGCCTGGGATAAACATATATCCATTGTAAGATAAAATACAGGAAATAGTAAAAGGGCAGACTAGATGGACCATGGGGTCTTTTTCTGCCGTCAGTCTTCTATGTTTCTATGTTTCTTTGTAGAATTCTCTGCAGCCTTGTTCCACAAATGCTTCCTGGATATCAACTTTATTCTAAACCGGGATTCGCAACCTTTTTTTCATCATGGACCCCCTTTAAAGGCCTTTTGTGGTCACGGGCCCCCAAGACTTAACTCAAGATTTAAGTCATAACAATTTCTTTGAGCCTTTGTGAACATTCAATTCAATTCAATTCAATTTATTAGATTTGTATGCCGCCCCTCTCCGAAGATGGCGGCTCACAACAACAATAAAAACAATATTCCAGCGAAAACAAATCTAATATTAAAAACCACATAAAACCCTATCATATTTAAAAAAGCAAACAACATATACATACCCAAACATAAATATAAAAAAAGCTCTCTAGGAATCCAAGGACCATAACTGAAAACTGGTTGTCAGGCCTGGAAACCATTTTGGGCCTTGGCTCTTCAGGCCTACCACATGCTGTGGGAAACTGGGAGGAGGTATTGGATGCAGTTGGGGAGATATATAATCATAACAACATTCCTTTCTCTGAGAGTCAAGGTCACTCTGCCCTGCACCTGGAGGGGTGTGACTGGAAGTTATCTCCGGTTAGGACAGTGCATTGATTGGACAATGTGATGGACATGTGGGTGCTGGGGCAAAGACTTGGACTTTCTTTTGGCTGGGCAAAACACGGAAGCTTTCAGATTCGGGTTTTCCCAGATGTGCCAATATGACATATGATATGAACTTTGAGAGAACTCGGAGTTTTCTTTTGATGGGAGTGTTACTTGAAACCCTGACACTGGTCTAATCTGTTTCCTTTTAGAAAACTACTGAATGGCCTTATTTTCTTGGGCATTTTATTTTGGAACAATCATGTAAAATATATATTTAAATCATTAACGCATAAGCATTCAATAATTCAAGTCGTTTGGGCGCTGTTTTCTGTTTAGAACATAGAATAATAGACTTGGAAGGAATCTCTAAAGTCTTCTACTGCAACTCCCTCCTCGAGCAGGAGATCCTATAGCAGTGATGGCAAATCGTTTTTGGTTTGTGTGCCAAAGGATGTGTGTCAGGGATGGGTTGCTACCAGTGCGGTAGGCTTCATGCGCATGTGCAGAATTTTTTGCAGCTGCGAGAGCAATCATGGGCTTTTCCAAATATGCCCATGTTACACCAACACTCCGCAGTCTGCATTGGTTGCCGATCAGTTTCCGGTCACAATTCAAAGTGTTGGGTATGACCTATAAAGCCCTTCATGGCACCGGACCAGATTATCTCAGGGATAGCCTTCTGCTGCACGAATCCCAGGGACCGGTTAGGTCCCACAGAGTTGGCCTTCTCCAGGTCCCGTCAACTAAACAATGGCGCTTGGCAAGACCCAGGGGAAGAGCCTTCTCTGTGGTGGCCCCGGCCCTCTGGAACCAGCTCCCCCCAGAGATTAGAATTGCCCCCACTCTCCTTGCCTTTTGTAAGCTACTTAAAACCCACCTCTGCCACCAGGCATGGGGGAATTGAGATACCCTTTCCCCCTAGGCCTTTACAATTCTATGCAAGGTATGTCTGTATGTATGTTTGGTTTTTTATTATAATGGGTTTTAATTGTTTTTAATATTGGATTATTGTTATACGCTGTCATATTCTTGCTGTTAGCCGCCCCGAGTCTCCGGAGAGGGGCGGCATACAAATCCAATCAATCAATCAATCAATCAATCAATCAATCAATCAATCAATAAAATAAATAAATTAAATAAATTAAATAAATAAATAAATAAATAAATAAAAAATAATAAATAAATAAATAAATAAATAAAATAAATAAATAAATAAATAAATAAAATCTTGCGAGGGGACATGCAAGCGCGTGAGATTTCAGCGATTTTTTGCTTCTGTGCATGCGTGGGTGAAAGCAAAAAATCACTAAAATCTCTCACACGCGTGCATTCCCTCACAAGATTTCAGCACTATTTTGCTTCATGCAGGTGATTCCTGAAGCTTCCTGAAGCCTCCGAGTGCGAAAAACAGCCCAATGGGCAAACCAAAATCCATTTTCCAAACTTCTGGCTTGCCTGTTTGGCAGTTTTTCTAACTCTGGGGCCTCAGGAAGCTTCCCTGAAGCCTCCAGAGGGCGAAACGGCTTTCTCCAAGGCCAAAAATCAGCTGGCTAGCATGCATGCTGGAGCTAATATAGGGCAACGCCTCACATGTCCATACGTGCCATAGGTTCACCATCACGGTCCTGTATCATTTCAGACAAATAGTTGTCTAGTCTCTTTTTGAAAGCCTCCAATGATGGAGCACCCACAACTTCTGAAGGCAAGTTATTCTATTGTTTGATTGCGTTCACAGTTAGAAAAAATTTCCTCCTTTCTAAGTTGCTTTTCTCCTTGATGAGTTTCCACCCATTATTGCTTGTTTTGCCTTTTGGTGCTGTGGAAAATAGTTTGGCCCTTGTATTCAGGTATTCTACCTGCTGCTCCTTCAGTTGTCACTAGATATCAATTTATTTATTTATTTATTTTGTCCAATACACTGAGGGTTTTAGTGGGTATATATATATATATATATATATATATATATATATATATATATATATATATATATGTTAAATGTTTTTAGCTGGAATTTTAAAATTAAGGGAGACTAGTATAGATCCATTTCGGCCTTATTAGGCCTCATCAGCTAGCCACACCCTTTCTTTACTGGGATTCGATCTGGGAAGCTTCTGCATTGTAAATATATATATATATATATATATATATATATATATATATATATATATATATATGAATAAGGTTATAGAGGAGATACTAACAGTAAAATACATCTAAGAAAGAATAGAAAAGAAGATATAGTAATAGAACATATCAATGAAAGAATAGAAGAAGAGATATAGGAATAGAAGAAAGGTGTAGGAGATATAGGAGAGCAATAGGACAAGGGGTGGAAGGCACTCTAGTGCACTTTTACTCGCCCCTTACTGACCTCTTAGGAATCTGGATAGGTCAACCGTAGATAATCTAAGGGTAAAGTGTTGGGGGTTTGGGGATGACACTATGGAGTCTGGTAATGAGTTCCACGCTTCGACAACTCGGTTACTGAAGTCATATTTTTTACAGTCAATTCCCCTTCCCGGATTGGAGATATTAATCTATCAACATTTGTCTTTCAATTGGTTCCTCATCCTTGGACTAAATAAATAAAATAATAATGTTTGGGTGGTGGAAGCGGTTGTGATGGAGGAGACCATTTGCAACCATTCCAGGAAACAAAAGCATAATAATTTGCTTGGCCAATCAGTCCAGAGCTACAGATCTCATGTGACAATGCTGTTTGAATGGAGTGAGCAGGAATATTTTCATTTTCAAGCAAAGTCCTATTCAGACATTTTTAAAGCTAGGAGAATTTTATCCTACAATAGTGTGTTCAGTTAAGTCCTGCCTTTGCCAAGATCAATTTCCTCAGACTTTCAAGCATTTTAGCTTCCGCTCTAGTAAGAAACAATATACCACTGAGTCATTGCATGCATGGAAGGTCACACACGTACAGGTGCATATCAGAAGTCTCACTCTGCATAGCCACCAGATTTATCCCGTGTTATTGTACAGGAAGTCCTCCGTATAGGAAGTCCTCTACTTACGAGCACAATTAGTAGAAGAATTTTCTGTTGTTAAGCAAAGCGGGTTTTAAGTCAGTCATGCCTAGGTTTCACTTGCTGCGCATGCACAGAAGCCAAATCTCGCGCTAACAGGCACACCCATGCCCACCGGACACACCCACACCCGCAACAGCCTCAGAGGGCACACCGGTAGCACTGATCCAACCACTGCACTGGACTTTCCATCCTGGGAAACCAGATCCTGAAAAAATGGAGAAATAACAACAGACACAATGAGGTTCCCTTCTCCCTTGAGGAGCCCCTTGCGGATTTCTTTCTGGTTTTGAAAACACCAGCAGGGATCTCCCAACATTGTGTATTCAACTTCCTGCCACCACACTTTTAAACCTTTCCTTCTATTAGCAACTAAGAGTCCTCGTGCCCTTCACGCTAGAAAACAGAATTACCAGTAATTAAGATAATGATTCTCCATGACTCCTGGGACATCCCAGCCATTAAGAATGGGAATACGCTTTGCAAACTATGAAACCTAGGGAGTAGTTTGGCTTTTTTTTTAAAGAGAATGAATTCCTTAGATCAGGGATGTTAAACTCATATCATCACACAGTGTCACATGATGTATTGCTACTTTCCTCCCCTTTGCTAAACTGGGGTTGGGCGTGGCCAGCATGTAACACATCCGGTCCATGGGCTGCAGGTTCGACAGGACAAAATAGTCACTGAACATGGTTCCAATGAAAAATAACTGGTTTATAATGATACTGGCTTAAGGGGTCAAAATTTTTATTTTTTAATTAGATTTATAGTCTAGCTCCATGATGGCAAATTTAAGGCATGTGTGGCACAGATGGCACACGGAGCCATATCTACTGGCACACGAGCCATTGCCCTAGCTCAGTACCAGTATGCATTTGTGCGCCGGCCAGCTGATTTTCAGCTCAGTGGGAGGCTCTGGAAGAGTGGTTTTGGCTTCCGGAAAGATAGGGGAGAGCGTGTTTGCCCTCCCCAGGCTCCAGGAAAGCCTCTAGAGCAGTGACGGCAAATCTATGGCACAGGAGCCATATCTACAGGCACATGAGCCATTGCCCTAGCTCAGCTCCAAGTACATGTGTGTGCCAGCCAGCTGATTTTTGGCTCGCACAGAAGCTCTGGGAGGGCGTTTTTGGCTTCCAGAGAGCCTTCGGAAGGCTGGGGGAGGGCGTTTTTACACTCCCCTGCTCCAGGGAAGCCCTTGGAGCCTGGGGAGGGCGAAACATGAGCCTACTGGACCCACCAGAAGTTGGGAAGCAGGCCGTTTCCAGCCTCCAGAGGGCCTCCGGGGAATGAGGAAAGCTGTTTTCACCCTCCCCAGGCATAAAATTATGGGTGTGGGCACTCGCGCATGCGCGATAGAGCGTGGCCAGGCTCTTTCGACACCCGAGGGAAAAAAGTTCACCATCACTGCTCTAAAGTCTGAGGAGGGTGAAAAATGGGCCTACCAGGCCCTCCAGAAGTCAGGAAATTGGGGTTATGCATGGGGTGGGGCAGCGCAGGAGTGTCACACACATATACGCAGGGTGTGTGTAGCATGTGGGGACATTGAATTATGGGTATTGGCACATGCAAGTATCCTGCTTTTTATTTATTTATTTAGTTTGTTAAACAAATATAGGATTGTAGTTTATATAAGCAGAACATAAGTAGTAAATAATGATAAAAGAAGACAATAGGGCAATAGGACAGGGACGGTAGATACAACGGTGCACTTATGCACGCCCCTTACCAAACCTCTTCGAAAAGGGGAGAGGTCAACTGTAGACAATCTGAGGTTAAAGATTTGGGGGTTTGGGGAAGAAACCACAGAGTTAGGTAATGTGTTCCAGGAGTTGATCACTCTATTGCTGAAGTCGTATTTTTTGCAATCTAGTTTGGAGCGGTTTACGTTAAGTTTGAATCTATCACATGCTTGTGTGTTGTTGCAGTTGAAGGTGAAGTAGTCACTAGCAGGAAGGACATTTTGGTATATGATTTTATGAACTACTGTTAGATCAGATCAGAGGTTCGGCATCACTGGTCTAGCTTTTTTAAAGACACTCAAGGAGATATCCAAAGTGCTCCACCTATTACCTGTATTTTTCAGAGTATAAGGTACAATTCCCCCCCCCAAAAAAAGAGGGTGGAAATGTCGGTGTGTCTTATACAGCGAATACAGCCATTCTTGGCCTCCCGAAGCCCCATCCCCGCATCCCATATTTGGGGAACAAATGGATCTGTTTTTTGCAAAAATGGGGTGTGAAGAGAGTGTGGTAGGCTTGCAGAGAGCTCCTGGGGACTGGGGATGTTTTGCCTTCCCAGAATAATAAACCTGTGAGGTAGGTTGGGTTAAAATTCCTCAAAATCGCCCAATAAAATTCCATAAGTGATGGTAGATAACCAAGGTCTTCTCTTTCCTTGTCCAGCACCTTTACCGAAGTTGACATCTCAAATTCATCTAGAATTTGGAGGGGTCTGTAATATGGTAAATGATTTAGCTTTACTAGATAAATGGTCAAAGCAATGGAAACTGCAGTTTAATGTTTCCAAATGTAAAATAATGCACTTGGGGAAAAGGAATCCTCAGTCTGAGTATTGTATTGGCAGTTCTGTGTTAGCAAATACTTCAAAAGAAAAGGATTTAGGGGTAATGATTTCTGACAGTCTCAAAATGGGTGAACAGTGCAGTCAGGCGGTAGGGAAAGCAAGTAGGATGCTTGGCTGCATAGCTAGAGGTATAACAAGCAGGAAGAGGGAGATTATGATCCCGCTATATAGAATGCTGGTGAGACCACATTTGGAATACTGTGTTCAGTTCTGGAGACCTCACCTACAAAAAGATATTGACAAAATTGAACAGGTCCAAAGACGGGCTACAAGAATGGTGGAAGGTCTTAAGCATAAAACGTATCAGGAAAGACTTAATGAACTCAATCTGTATAGTCTGGAGGACAGAAGGAAAAGGGGGGACATGATCGAAACATTTAAATATATTAAAGGGTTAAATAAGGTTCAGGAGGGAAGTGTTTTTAATAGGAAAGTGAACACAAGAACAAGGGGACACAATCTGAAGTTAGTTGGGGGAAAGATCAAAAGCAACATGAGAAAATATTATTTTACTGAAAGAGTAGTAGATCCTTGGAACAAACTTCCAGCAGACGTGGTAGATAAATCCACAGTAACTGAATTTAAACATGCCTGGGATAAACATATATCCATCCTAAGATAAAATACAGAAAATAGTATAAGGGCAGACTAGATGGACCATGAGGTCTTTTTCTGCCGTCAGACTTCTATGTTTCTATGTTTCTAATTTATCAGGGTGTAAAACATTTCTCATTTATCTTTTCTTCCTTTCAAATTTGTCCACCTATACTTTTATATCTTTTCTTCTATTCGTTTCTTTAGTTATATTACTACATATCTATTCTCTTCAATGTGTATTATGTATTGGAATAAATAAATAAATAAAATAAATAAAATAAGTATTGGCAATGAATTCTAACACATCTGGAACCCACCAGTCTGGGAACAGCTGTTTTTTTAAAAAACATTCATATATACTTCCAGATATCACATTATACGATACAGTACTTTTTTCCATGGATCTAACAAATCAGATATTTTAATTTATCTTCAATTTATGAACCAAATCAAATCAAATAATCCAATGGGTTTGAGAATCAGGAAAAAGAAAATGATTTTCTTCAGACTTGTTTTTAAATTTCATAGGCTTCTTTCCCTTTGATCATTGTCGCAACAGCCTTCTTACAGCTTTGAGAAGACCTTATTTTTTTATCTCAAAGAAGCAGGGAGGTGTTCTTGGGAAAGGAAGACGCTTCCTACCACATCACTATTTAGTGCACCATCTGGAGAAATCGGTGGGAATAATGACCTCTCCCTACCCAAAGGAGAAAGCAATTATCTACAGTGCTGACAAACAGAGATTTTGGGGAGGAGAAGTGTGATTCAGACCTTAAAAGAGAGGCTAAGTTAAGTGAGGCTCTTTCCTCTGGTACCTGGCTTGCTATCTTAGGAACTGAAACTGGTGTTTCCAGCAATGTTTACCATTATGAGGAAGGGTGTTGCTTAGTGGAAGAACATAGATTTTTCTGGTATGAAATCCTTGACTTCCGCAGGTAGAGTTGGCCTGGAATATGAACAATCAGCGCTTGTGTTTAATTGCGCTAATTCTCAAGAAAATATTAATGGAATTCATCCCCTGGGGTGTAGATCACGGACCCTCTGGAGAAGACAGTCATTAATTGAAGTCCTTGGAATCTGAAACCAAATTTTTTATCTTCTGTGTTTCTTCCAACTCTTTGCCACTGTTTTGTTCATAAACCGTGCGGGAGGGAAGATAAGAAGGTAGTGTGTGTATGTTGTTCGTATGACTCAGTTTAGCAGGTTCTGCCATTCCTTGAGATGATAGATAATGCCATGCCATGTTTTCATATTCCGAGCATTAAATCCCGCTTTACAAAAGCTACAAACCTGCTAACCCAAACAAATCACAAATCACAGTGTAAATAGACACTGGGTTACTTTTAGCGTGAGAGGAATTTGTGCTGCTCCTAATAATTGCCTGCCTTTATCTTTCCTCTACAGGCAGCCCTCGATTTAACAACGGCTCATTTGGTGACCATTCAAAGTTACAAAATCACTGGAAAAAAAGTTATGACAATTTTTCACACTTCCGACCGTTGCCACATCCCCATGGTCACATGATTGAAATTCAGACAGTTGGATGCCGTTACTTCCGATTCCCTTCATCTCTCTGGGCTCTCAATCTAGCACCAAGATTTTTTTTAATCCAATGCAAAATACTGTAATTAAATGCTCCCTTCTATACGACCAGCTGGAGCTCAACATCCATCATGCAAAAAGCCCACAGAAGGTCCCACAGAATTGCCCTTCTCTGGGTCCTGTCGACTAAACAATGTCGTCTGGCAGGCCCCAGGGGAAGAGCCTTCTCTGTGGCAGCCCCAGGCCTCTGGAATCAACTCCCTCCAGAGATCAGAACTGCCCCCACCCTACTTGTCTTTCGTAAATTGCTTAAGACCCACCTATATCGCCAGGCATGGGGGAATTGAGACACTTCCCCCAGGCTTACAGAATTTTATGTATGGTATGCTTGTGTTGTATGGTTTTTTAAATGACGGGTTTTTTGATGCTTTCTTTTAATTATTAGATTTGTTACACTGTATATTGTTTTTATTATTGTTTTGAGCCGCCCCGAGCCTACGGAGAGGGGCGACATACAAATCTAATAAATAATAATAATAATAATATTAATCATAATAATAATAATAACAACTGAATTACTAAGGTAACAATTGCAGTGATTCACTTAACAACTGTGGCTAGAAAGGTCATTAAAGGGGACAAAATTCATTTAACAACTGTAAAGTAATAAAGTAATGCCCTCCCCCATTTTTATCTTTCCCTATTCACAGAATGCCACCTTCTTAAATCCCAAGCGGTAAATGCCTGATTTAGAATCATAATGTTAAGTAAACCAAAAAGAAAAAGACAAACCTCGCCCTTTGAGTAATCAAAGCAAACGGGATCCTTTGCACGAAGTATTATCTTCTATTTTAAATAGTACTTCGATTCTTACCCCAAAGATTACACACTGCCTTGGTGATTCCACAAGTCACACATTATTGCACTATTTCAATTAACTTGACAAGGCTCATAAGCTGAGCTTTCCATTCTATCCCTGTCCAACAGCTAAAACCACCCATCTGTATATGATTTAGTGTCCCATCACTGGGAAAGTCTCAACTGGATGAGCAGAATAAGACTTCACATTATGGGTCCAAACTCTGATCAGCCTTGTGAGCATGAAGGAGAAGATGATTATTTTTGTTTGGAGATATGCATTTAATAAACTAGGACAGCGATGGCAAATTTTTTTGGTTCGCGTGCCAAAGGGGGGCGTGGGGGTGGACACATGCCCACACCCATAAATCCATGCACCTCCTCCCAAACGCAATGGTATACCTGTTTTTCGCTCTCAACAGGCTTCAGAGCCATTCTAAGAGTCTGGGAAGGGCGAAAATGACCCCACCCCCCCGGGAGGCCCTCCAGAGGCAGAAAATGGTCCATTTGTAAGGTGACCAGATTTCAAGTGTGGTAAAGCGGAACACCATTGACCGGGGGGGGGGATGCCTCGGACTTCAACTCCCATCATTCCTGGTCAGCAAATTTGTTAAGCCGTGCTGGCGGAGGATCACTCCCTTCCCTGTCACGTTGCAAAAACACCGCCCAGGGAAATGGGAGTCCTCACATGCGCTCCTGGGCACTTCCCCACAGGGAATGAGGGAGGGTGCGTGCATATGTGGGGGCACTACCCGAAAACCGCAGGAGGAAGGAGGTCTCCGCTCAATCTGTTAAACCGCACACCTTGCAAAAGCCCCAATCCCCCTACCTTACACAGAGGACCTTTGGAAGCAGGTTAAGAAATGGGGGTGGGGTTAGGACTGGGCTCCTCCCCTCCCGCCTCTTCTTTTTTCTTTCCTTCCTGCTTCTTTTTCGCTTCCGCTTTCTGGTCACTCGCCCTCTCAGCCATCAACCCCTCCCCATCTGCTGCCCACTGCCTTGGCCCCGCAGAAGCCCCCCTCGGGACTGGCCAAGGGCCTCTCCAGGAAGCCGGAAAGGGAGGGGAGCGCAGCGGGCAAGGAAGTCCCAGAGCACTAGAATGGATTGGAAATAAACTTAAGCCAAAGAAAGCATTTCTTCACCAAACATATAATTAAACTGCGAAAATCATTACCACAAGAAGTGGTGATGGCTCCTTTACCTTGGGTATAAAAGGACAATGAGCAAATTCATAACGGACAGTTCTAACAGGAGCAACTCATTTACAGGTAGTGCTCAACTTATAACAGTTCATCTAGTGACCGTTACAAAGTTACAATAGAGAGGGCGGCATATAAATCAATCAATCAAACAAACAAACAAATAAATATAAATTTTAAAGAAGGGATTGGACAACCCTTGGGGGACGTTTGCCCAGGTTCGCCTGGTGCACCAGTTGCGTCCCTATCTGGACCGGGACTCGCTGCTCACAGTCACTCATGCCCTCATCACCTCGAGGTTCGACTACTGTAATGCTCTCTACATGGGGCTACCTTTGAAAAGTGTTCGGAAACTTCACATCGTGCAGAATGCAGCTGCGAGAGCAATCATGGGCTTCCCAAGACATGCCCATGTTACACCAACACTCCGCAGTCTGCATTGGTTGCCGATCAATTTCCGGTCACAATTCAAAGTGTTGGTTATGACCTATAAAGCCCTTCATGGCATCAGACCAGAATGTCTCCGGGACCGCCTTCTGCCACACAAATCCCAGCAACCGGTTAGGTCCCACAGAGTTGGCCTTCTCTGGGTCCCGTCAACTAAACAATGTCGTTTGGCGGGACCCAGGGGAAGAGCCTTCTCTGTGGCGGCCCCGACCCTCAAGAACCCGCTCCCTCTGGAGATTAGAACTGCCCCCACCCTCCCTTCCTTTCTTAAGACCCATCTCTGCCGTCAGACATGGGGGAACTGAGACATCTCCCCCGGGCCTATACAGTTTATACATGGTATGTTTGTGTGTATGTTTGCTTTTAATAATGGGTTTTTTAGTGTTTTTTAAATTATTAGATTTGTTCTTACATTGTCTTTGTTATTGTTGTGAGCCGCCCCGAGTCTACGGAGAGGGGCGGCATACAAATCTAATAAATAAATAAACCATTTGTCTGAATTAGTATACGGTTTCCTGCCTGAGCAGGGTTTGGACTCGAAGATTTCCAAGGTCTATCCTAACCTATCCTATCCTATTCTATCCTTTCCTTTCCTTCCTTCCTTCCTTCCTTCCTTCCTTCCTTCCTTCCTTCCTTCCTTCCTTCCTTCCTTTCAGCCAACTTTGCCTTGCCTTTGCTGCAGGCAAGTAAGTGGCTGCTGCTGGATGAGGGAGTAAAAGGATTGGAAAACTGGCTCGGAAATTTTCTGCTGACTGCTGAGGATGAAGATCTCACTGAAATAATCAAAGCTTTCCAAAATTTCATTCTTTCTGGAGTCACAGGACCAGGCATTTTGGACCCATCTGAAGTACCTTGGTCAAAAATGTACCATTTCACTCATCCAACTGTTGGAAATGCAGTCATGAACAAGGGACATTCTACCACAGGTGATGAGCATGTCCCAGCACAACAAAATATTGGAGGAAAATTGAAAATTGGATTGAGGAAATAACAGAGCAAAAAAATTGATCTGAGACCAGAACTGTTTCTATTGGGAGTAATAAAAGAAAATATTAGAAAAGAAATGTATTACATCATGCAACGCATAATAACGGCAGGAGGAATTACAATTGCCCAAAACTGGAAGAAAGAAAAGAACCCCTCAAATGCAAAAGGTGCTATAATGCGCAGAGATGAATAAACTAATGATGGAATTGAGAGAGAGAAAAGAAACAGTGCATTACAAAATATGGGACAGATGGTATGATTGGTTCAAAAAAAATTAATATGTAAATTAATATAAAAAGAAGTTATAAACTGTAAAAAATGTGATAAATGTAACATAAGAGTCTAAATATTGTATACATATGTGTTTAATAATGTATAATTATTAATTAATAATATATGAAATGAATAGATGTATATAAAAATGTTTAAGTATAAAACAATAGTCTTAATTATGAAGAATGTAGAATTGAGAAAGAAAATTCTGATATTGTAAAGCTGCATTAGTGGAATTATATTTTATTTCAATTTTGGGCTTTGTTTTTTTAACTTGAAAAAGTATATGCGGATTGCCTGTCAGGCTTCAAAGCCAACCTCTACAGCGAGACATACTGTACATATCCCTTCTCAGACAATAAACGCTCTCTATAAATTTTATTCTCTTTAGCAAAACATTTTCATCTGTTTGTAGTTTGATATACAGGACTCTAGATAGGAACATCAAAATGCAAATTGCTTTGAGCTGTGGAACTATTATCTATTTCATCTGCAATGAAATGATATATTCCTGAAGCTGCCATATAGCCCATATAATCTCCATAAGAGAGAGCCCTGGGCCTTTATTACCAAACACACAGTTATAATTACTCTAGTTAACAGTTAAGCAGTTTGTTAGAACCAAAATCTCAAGATACAAGTCTGAGATTATTAAACACCAAGTGTGTTTGTGCAGTGGTGGGTTGATGCTGGTTCGGAGCGGTTCTATAGAACTAGTAGTGGAAATTTCCCGCCACTTGCCAAACCAGCAGTGATAACTAGCAGTCCATGCTCCCGAACCACTCTTCCAGTCACTGCAGATTGTCAAAAAACTCTCTGCACATGCACAAAGGCTTCTGCGCATGCGCAAAGGGTCATTTCCAGGAAGGGACACATGCACAAAACGTGCGTGATGCGAACAGCAGGGAAGGTAAGTAGAAACCCCTCTGTGTGTGTGTGTGTGTGTTCTGAAGAGTGATTATCTCCAAACTGATGGACTTCAGTTATACATGGACGAAATATTCTACAAGATGCAATCCTAAAAGCTTTGGGAGCCATTGGATTTGAGAAAGAAAGACAAGGGAAACTTAAGAATGACTGCACCCAGAGATGGGTTCTACCGGTGCGCCCCGATGCAGTAGTCCGGTAGTGGCCCGCCAATTGCACCATTTGCATGCAACAGCTCTGGTACTGTCTTTGCCAGTACGTCCTGTTGTGGTTAGCTCTGGCCCAGCTCCTGCCCCAGGGAATGTGCAGGTGGATGTGGGGGAAACATCCACATGCCACGGGCCTGTTTTGCTCCTGATGGAATCTGCCGACGAAGCCTCCTCTGACCAAAGAAGCATGAGTGACAAGAAGAGGGGAGTTTGGCAGACAGCCCAGGAGGAGATCAATCATCTGTATCATCCCTGGATTCTGAACAAGAATTAACGACACACCCACACATGCGTAGAGTGATGCATAGGAGACAACAACTGAAGGATTATTACAAGAGAAAATGAGGCCATCTGTGGTTGGGTGGGGCTGCTGTAATTAGTGCTACATATAAAAGTGCAGCTTGGTGTTTTAGCCTCATGGCAGTTTATCTGATTCATTGTTTTGTCAAGATCGTGGTTTTTGTGCTGTTCAAGATTGTGTGTGGACTCTCTGGACTTTAGAATTGGACTCAATTTCCCAGTTATTGGGTGAGCAATTGGATTGCATTTCACCTGTGCCTTGTGTGTACCAGAAAATCCCTTTGACATTTAAAAAGGGAGCTGTTTCTGTTTTTCTGTTTATAAAAACTTTTGGGTTTTCATTTTATTGTGTGGTGTGTGTCTTCCTGGACTAATTACCCTGTAATTACGGGCGGTTGAAACACGCCAGCAGAACACCATCCATGGCACCACTTTGGTTTTTTACTACTTTTCAGCTTTTCTTTTCTTTTTTTTGCTTCCACGCATGTGCGGAAGCAAAATCACAGAAAGGGACACTCTCCCACATGCGTTTTTAACTGATTTTTTGCTTCTGCGCATGAGGGGACGAAATGACACGATGTATAGCACACTGCTGTAGAGGTAAGAGCAGTGTTTTTCAACCACTGTGCCGTGGCACACTAGTGTGCCATGAGACATGGTCAGGTGTGCCGCGAAGCTCAGAGAGAAAGAAAGAAAGAGAGAGAGAAAGCAAGAGAGAAAGAAAGAAAGAGAGAGAGAAAGCAAGAGAGAAAGAAAGCAAGAGAGAGGGAAAGAGAACAAGAGAAAGAAAGAGAGAGAGCAAGAAAGAGAAAGAAAGCAAGAGAGAGAGAGAGAGAAAGAGAGGGAGGGAAGGAGAGAGAGAGAAAGACATAGAGGGACATAGGGAGGGAGAGAGAAAGAGAGCAAAAGAGAGAGGAAGGAAGGAAGAGAAAGAAAGAGGGATGGAGAGAGAGAGAAAGAAAGAGGAAGGAAGGGAGAGAGAGAGAGAAAGAGGGAGGGAGAAAGAAATAGAGCGAAGGGGAAGAAGAGACAGAGATAATTATTTTGTCCAAACTTATTTTAGTCCCCCTCCCCCCCCCCCTTAATGTGCCCCAGGGTTTCGTAAATGTAAAAAATGTGCCTCGGCTCAAAAAAGGTTGAAAATCACTGGGTAAGAGGAACCCATCCTGATTGCACCCTGTGTATAAGAAATGAACACAGAAGTCTGACAATCTTATTTTTCACTAATGCTAGTCCTTGCCTGCAGCCGCAATATCATTATATTGCATTCCAAGAAACCTTTAAAGTCACTGATAAGAAAGCTCTTAGATGCATGAAGAGCACCAAGCCAAGTAATTTTCCCACCCTTGCTTGTTTCATTGTAACTATATACTGTATACTAGAACACCCCTTTGTTTTGACTATTCTTAGATAGTGAGGGAGGTTTTTTTAAATAATTGTTAGTGAGCCTTTTTAGAGGATTCCCTCTAAAATTTTCAGGCAATCCAGCTGAAGTATCTTCATTATATTAAAACAATCAACTCCCGTTGTTAGTCTTTCTTTATCTGTTTGCAAATATATATAATTATATGCACATATGAAACACAGCCTCATTGTCAATCGTTAATCAAAAGGAGAAACTCTCTGAAATACAGATTTCTCATTAAATGCCAAAAACCATTCCTAAGTGATAACAGTTTAGACACATTACTTTTTAGCGTTTTTTTCCGGTAGAAATAAATTGCACTATATTTTTTTCCAAAGAACCTAGAACAAGTATTTCTCAACCTTGGCAACTTTAAGATGTATTTTAATGTGACAGCTGCACTCTTTTAAAGCTTGCATTGTCTTGCTCAAACCTCACGGTTTTCTTCATTCCGCATAGAAATACTGTACAGAAACAAAAAAAGACCTCAGGGTCCATCTAGTCTGCCCTTATACTATTTCCTGTATTTTATCTTAGGATGGATATATGTTTATCCCAGGCATGTTTAAATTCAGTCACTGTGGATTTACCAATCACGTCTGCTGGAAGTTTGTTCTACTCTTTCAGTAAAATAATATTTTCTCACGTTGCTTCTGATCTTTCTCCCAACTAACCTCAGTTTGTGCCCCCTTGTTCTTGTGTTCACTTTCCTATTAAAAACACTTCCCTCCTGAACCTTATTTAACCCTTTAACATATTTCAATGTTTCGATCATGTCCCCGCTTTCCCTTCTGTCCTCCAGACTATACAGATTGAGTTCATGAAATCTTTCCTGATATGTTTTATGCTTAAGACCTTCCACCATTTTTGTAGCCCGTCTTTGTACCCGTTCAATTTTATCAATATCTTTTTGTAGGTAAGGTCTCCAGAACTGAACACAGTATTGTCTCACCAGCGCTCTATACAGTGGGACCACATCATTGCACAAGATTGATGTGTTATTCTGTAAGGACAGAAGACTGTTGTTGAACAGGCCTGGTGCATAATGAATCATAATAGAATGTTTTAAAAAAAACCAACCGAATGTGTCTTCAAAGCCAAAATGCAGCTGGGTAGGATTTGCATATGCCTGCAGTTCCATGTTAAACCTCCTACATGAAGGTCAAACAGATAATTAACCTGGATTATTAAACACAAATGGTGGGCATTTATGAAAGTATTCCTGGAGTGCCAATATTTTCTGCTAGCTTTCGCATCAGCTTGGTGTAGCTATCCCTGACTACAAATGACTCCTGGGGAACCGCTGTATGAAAACCTAAATATGGCTTTGCAAATTAATGGACCCCAGAGCTCAATGTTTCCAGAAAAGAAATGTGGAAAAAACCAAGGGTTATATTCTTTAAAATATTTGAGGCAAAACGTACAATACATCGCGCTTAAAATTCATACCTATCAGTTATTGAGAATTTCATATTCACAAGTTCAGTGAAACAGCTGAAAAACTATAAAAAGAAATCACTCTGGTAGGTCAAGAAAAAAAGAATAACCTGCAACATAAAGTTAACATAATAGTACTCCAAACGTTGGTGGGCTCAGTATTTCTCCTATCCTGGTTTCCCGACTCACCAAATGCACTCATTTAAATATCTAAGATTCATAAATTATCCCATCTGGGCAACTATCCCATAAAAATACTATCATCTTAATTGTTTTCCTCGTCTCAAGACTTGACCGACCTTAGCAAACGGACCCCTCTGACAACAGTGGTGGGTTTCCACAAGTTCGCCCCGATTTGGGCAAACTGGTAGCAGCGGTAGCGGGAGGCTCTACCCACCAGGGCATCATTGCAGACGTTCTGCGCATGCGCAGAAGTGTCACGCATGCGCACTCCCATTCCTGGACCGGTAGCAAAAGTAAATGAATCCCATCACTGCTGACAGTCTCCCCATCTCCTTGCTCACCATCAGGCTAAGTCACCATCACTTTTCCCAACAGATCCTGTGTAAAAAAAACCCAGAATGGGTTTAATGGCAGGCTGGTTGAAGCCAGGTCTTTACACCTACTTGCCTGGGCCACTTCCTGTACAAACATTCCTCACCTAGCCTGATTCCTTTCTTGATCTGCAACAATACACCCAAACTGGGTGCAGCATTGCCATCACACCCACCTTCTGGCAGCTGGGAAACAAGTGAATGATTGTGCCTTTTCCTGAAGGAACAAGCTTCTTGGCATCCAACTAAAGAGACCTGCATGTATCCTTCTAGAAAATTTATGACAATCAAAATATACATAGGCGAAAGCTAAAAAGAAAGAAAAATGACACAATGTCTCATCAGTCATTGCTGCTATCAAAACTCTATTTTTTTAAAAAAAAGATGAACTTCAACCTGGCGTTTCTTAATGTTTTGACTGACTGGTTGTTCTGACCTAGGTGTGCCCAAACCACGAAGCAGATTCCTTGTCCCAATAAAAATCCCTTTTTATTAAGTTATTGTGAATTCTTCTCATTCACATCCAGCAATATCTTTCAAGGGTAAGCACAGTTTACAATCACAGACTTCATCTGGCTTGGAGAGCTGTCAGGCCTGAGAGTCACGAACCAATTAAGTGAACTAATTGTCTCCTGCAAATTTCCATCCTCTTTGGCTCCTCTTTTATTCCCTAGGGGAGGGGCCATTCATCGTCCACCTGTGCCTTTACTCCCAAGTCAACCCTTGTTCCTCAGCTGTTCCTTTCATCTGGCAACTCTGTATATGCACACATTTGGAACAGACTCCAGCTGCCTCACTAATGTCTGACTCCAAAGGCAGCTGATAACTGCCAGACTGCCCTGGCCCCATCTCTGCCTCCGATGGAGAGCCCTCGACAGAACCTTTCCCAGACTCCAGGACTGGTCCATGGTCCTCCTCAACCTCCTCACTGTCCAAATCTGCTGCCAGAAATCCTCCTTTAGGAAGTCACAAAAGGTGGCATAGAATGAAACAGCCAGATGTAATAAATACTTTAAAAAAACCAGGGGGAATGTTCCAGATTCCAACAGAATGGGTCAAGCCATAATAAATGTTACCTATTATATGCTGAAATTATTGGATTTCTTCCCCCTCCTCAAAAAAAAATCAATTGAGATTATTGCCATGATATAAAATACAAATAATAATAAAGATAATAGGGCAACATGGAAGGCAAGGGTAAAGGTGAAAGAGGTATATGGGACAAAAGGGGAAAGAAGAAAAAAGCATGGACTTCCAACTACACTGCTCAAAAAAATAAAGGGAACACTTAAAACAACACAATAGAACTCCAAGTAAATCAAACTTCTGTGAAATCAAGTTGTCCACTTAGGAAGCAACACTGATTGACAATCAATTTCACATGCTGTTGTGCACATTCAACTTTGTACAGAATGAAGTATTCAATGAGAATATTTCATTCATTCAGATCTAGGATGTGTTATTTTAGTGTTCCCTTTATTTTTTTGAGCAGTATATTTTCAGTGCAGTAAAGTACAAATTAGAAGTACATCCTAAACTTTTTACTTTACCATCAAGCCCTAGACATTTCTATAAGATAAATTAGATTAATCAACAAAAACTCAAGTCAAAAGTTCAATTTTTTTCTACCATGGGCGCAAAGTCCAGAAATGGTGTCCAAGTAGGAACAAAACTGGATATATTATTTTATCTAATTAAAATAGTCAATCTTGCCATCTTTACTATCAATATTACTTTTTCCATCCATTCTGTTATGGGCAGCAATGGGTTGCTATTGGTACAGTATAGTTCTACAAACTGGTAGTGGCAGCAGCGAGAGGCTCCGCCCATCCATCCTGTACGCACGTGCACACAAGCACACACGCAAACCATTAGCGATGGGATTTAGAACCCATCACTGATTATGGAGCTTGATATATCTTTCCATTTCTGTGCATCTAGCATCCTCGCTGCAACCATCATATACAAGAACACAATTCCATATCTTTTTTTCCAACTCCTTATCCAACAATCTTTCAGGTTTCAATTTAATGTTAATTTTAAGAATCTTCTGCATTACAACATGGGTCTGTGGCTGAAATGCTTGGATTTCTAAAAGGTATTTGACTGGTACAGAGGTGGGTTCTTGCCAACTCGGACCAGTTCTACAGAACTGATAGTAATTTGGCGGCTTGAGTCACTAGAATCAGCAGTGGTCTGCCACCCCCCCAAACCACGGCTGTCTCAGCGGCGCCAATTTTTTTTTGCTTCTGCGCATGCGCACAAGCTGGGTTTTTTACCACTGCACATGCACGACGCATCAGGAAGCATACCGGCAGCAAGATAAGCCAGAAACCACCCATGGACTGGTACCTAATTCTATCACCATTGCCTTTGGGTTAATAAAAGCATTCAAGAAAAAGAAGACAAAGTTCTATCCAATTACTATCTGAAATCTAATTATTAGATGGTGGGAGGTTATAGTAGAAGTTCTTGGATGATTACCGTGCATTTTGGACAAATTCATGTACACTAGCTGGAAGATAAACTTTCAAGTACAGGAACAAGTAAACACATAAGACCTTTAAAAAGCAAATAAAGTCAAAAGGGGGGAAAGGGGGAATTTTGTTTGAGAACATTATCAAACCTCAAAGCTGAGATACCAGGAAACCAAGACATCATTTTTAGGGAATAAATATGATGAAAGACTGGGAGATGAATCAGAAAGATAAAGTTATATGTTTGAGATTCATCTATTTTTAGAAGTTTGTTCTGGAACATTGTTCTTTGATGGTACTGCACAGCTGTGTTCTCGCAATATATTGAACTAGGTTAACTCAAACCCTACTTGCCATATTCATACAGCATGCTGAGCATGGATTCAGCCACATCCACAGCAAACTACAATAATGTCATTGTGACACCATGTGTGCATTGACATTATTAGACAAATCTCTGCATTATATTTTTATTATGTATTTAATATAAAGTATGTATGTGTATTTTATGGATTAAATTAAAGGTAGGTTTGATGGTCATGTATGTTTGGTCATTTATCCTCCCACAAATACTTAACCCTCATGGATATCCATATACTTTGACATGCGTAGAAGGGGGACAAAAGGGCAAGCGATGAAAAATTTGTCCTTTCATCATGATACAAATTTTGCCCTAATTTCATACTTAAGTACAATGTAAGAACAAAATGGCAGTGCATATAGTGTGAGTTTACAATGCACATTCATTTGTTTTAGCATTGTTGTGGCTAATTAGATGCCCATGAATTTTCACTGTTATTTTTCATGTAACTTAATTCATAATAATGTGAGTTATTTCATGCAACTTAGGAGGTTAGCCTTTATCAATACTAATTTAATAAATGACCAAGATGATAGATTGAAAGTATGGCTGAGGGGAGGGGGGGCAGGTTTGAATGAAAAGTGAGGTCTGTGGTTTACTACAGTATATCTTGTTTGATTACAAGCTCTAGCACAGGAGTGTCAAATTGGCGGCCCACAGGCTTGTTGCGTCATGTGCAGGTCACGCCCACTCCAGCTCCACGAATGGGTAAAACATCGCAAAATATCATGTGGTGGCAACATGATGGGGTGAGTTTGACACATGTGCTCTAGAACGTCAGACAACATGGCCAATTGTAAGGTTGGAAGGGCTTAATTCAATAGCATTGAGAGGCCAAAAGGGCAAATATTTCTCTTATTGCTAGTCAAAGCAAATCAATTGAAGTACAAGTAAGTTGAGCTTTGAGCATTGTAGAAAGAGCTTCTGACGACCCCGTTCTGGTTTCTATATTGTCTTCTACTAGGCTTAGTTTCTTTTTTTGGAATTAGTTATCTCCAGCCAACTTAGTCCGATGCTTCTTTAACGTCTATTACTTATCCAATGACAAATTTTAAAATTAGGCACTGGAAAAGGCTCCTGGGAATACCATGAAAACAAACAAAGGGTTCATCAAACAAATAATTGAAGCTGAGGCACACATGAGCAGCTCAAATTATCCCATTTCAGAAACATTAAGCCAAGGTCTTCTTCTAGTCTAGAGAAAGTCCTAGTGCTTTGAAAGGTAGAAGAAAAGACAGAGAATGACCAGCAACAAGGTGATAGGTACATCATTAATGGCGATGGGTATATCACTGGAAGATCTAAAATGATCAGGTTAGATTCTCTTCTAGCAATCTATTACTTCTTCCTTCTTTGTCTCTTTTAGTTCTTGGCTGCAGATAGTGATAGCACTTAGTAAGATTGGCTCTTCTAAAAAAATAAACCCCTAGCTAAATTAATGTCTAGTTAGTACATGGATGGAGGGCTTCTAGGAAACCTCAAGGCTGTGGTCTAGACAATCACAACCATTTCCACATGCCACTTGCTAATGTTGACAGCCCTAATTAGCCACCGTCAAACTCCGCTCAAGAGTTTTAGTAACACAACCCCGCTATTGAAACAATCCAACTTCTGGTTTACATTTTTACCTTGCCTTCATCATTCTGTAAGTAACTGAGTGCAGCAAATATAAATAATATTCTTTTCATTCTCCTGTTTCCCACCACCACCACCACAAAAAAAAAAGCTCTGTGAGTTGGACTGAGAGAGAGAGTCTGGCTTAAAGGCACCTAGCTGGCTTTCATGCCTAAAACAGGACTAGAATTCACAGTCTCCTGGTTTCTATGAAGCACCTTAACCATTACATCAAACTGGCTTATCAATTGCTAAGTACAATGCACAGTACTAATCCATGTTTGTTTTCTAGTGAGTTGTACTGTTGCAGTCTTATTCCCTTCCGTTACAACAGAAGTTAATACAAAGACTTAAAATGACATATTTGAATAATAGTTTCATAAATCAGCACAATAATTTCTTCAAATCTTCATTCAGAGACATCATCATCTCTGGATGAACCTATTTTTTCTCCCATTAAATACATTTCATGTTCCTCTCAAGGGTATAGGTTAGATTTAATAGTAAGAATTCTTTAGTATTGAAGCAGGATTTTTAACCATTGCTCATTAAACAAGATACAAGAGTGTAGGGTTTTATCAATCCTAGGGGCCTGCTTCCCAAATTATGTTAAACCAAAAACAAGCATCTTGCATTAATTTTTTACATTAGTATAAAACACTTGTTTAAAGAATTCACCACTTTGAGCTCTAAAACATGTCTCTTTAATAATTTATTCTTCAAGTGGAATGACTAGGCATTGCTAAACAGTGCATGAGATTTAAGGGACGCAAACCTAAAATGATCTAAACCAACTGCTAGTAACTCAACAAGAATTTTTGAGCTTGTAGTGCTACCATCACAAACTACCCAGCTGATAGGCAGGAATAACAATCGATGAGAAGAATTTTAGCAAGCGGGGACTCCTAAACTTTAAAAATGTTCATATACCATTTTTCAGAGTTGGAATGCAGATGTGCTCAATTCTTCGTGCAAACAGCATTAAATTTAGCCAGTTGGCAAACTGTTTAAACCAGGCCTGTCAAACTGGTGGCCCATGGGCCGGGCGCATTGCACCCAGGCCACGCCCACTCCAGCTTCATAAAGGCAACAAAAGTCACGACATGTCACGTGATGCGGTCGAGTTTGATGCCCCTGGTTTAAACTAAAAAGCACCAACCATTACAGATTTATTTATTTATTTATTTATTTATTTATTTATTTATTTATTTATTTATTTATTTATTTGTTTATTTATTTATTTATTTATTTATTTATTTATTTGTTGGATTTGTATGCCGTCCCTCTCCGGAGATGTCTATGATCCATTTCCTCCAGCTACCAGGTTTTGCAGAGCTCCTAAAAATAAATAAATAAACAAATAAAAATTCCCAAGGCAAATCTGTGATCCTTAAGAGATTTTAAAGTATCTCAAATACTCACAGTTTGATACAGTGCTAAAAGACCACTATATGCACAATTGTCAGACTTGAAACTACTAACCTAAGCCCATGCAGACCAAGATACTGAAGGTTATGCTACTTCTTTTTCCCTTTTTTTAGTGATAATCTAATCCTGAAACAAAGTCATCCCTTTTTATCATGTATAAAATGAGTGGTGACATAGAGATGGAGCTCTCAATTCACAATCAGGAGGCTGTGAATTTGATCCTAGGGAGTGGCACCTAATTCTCTTTCTATGGGTACATGGAGAAAATGTCTGCTATCAACTCCACATAGGCATCAGGAAAAGCATTCGGCCAGTAAATGCTCAGCTCCATTCAGTTGCCCCAACTGCACCCTGATGCAAGGAATTACAGCATGGGTGTCAAACTCAATCGTATCACATGACGTACGGTGACATATCATGATGTTTTTTGCCTTTTGGGAGGCGGAGTGTGCGTGGCCTGCACGCAATGCATCCGGCCCGTGAGCCTCCAGTTTGACAGGCCTGGATTACAAGCTTGCTAAAGGGAGGGATGTAGAAAATGAGTGGACATGGATCACACCATTGTAGCTGCCACCTTGACCTTTTTGACCCTCTTCCCCGTTGACAGCATGCATGTGGGGATGACAATCCAACTGCGACAGGAAGACGGTGGCAGATAAAAATGCTTGCACAGCCAGTTTCCGCCGAATAAAACCAGCACGTGGATTTCTGATTTTTAGAGGTTTTAAGAACTTACGCTGGGTTTATTCAACATGCCCCTCTGCATTCAGGCAACCTGTTTTCAGTAGCCATGGAAGGCTATGCCTCCTAAAAAGTGGGATACGCAATAAGGGATAAAATATTTATTTATGTATTATTTATTCGATTTCTATGCCGCCCTTCTCAATAAAAATAGTCACAGGGGGAAAAAAGACATAGTTGTTTATTGGTTCTAACACTGCTGGTAATTACTTTCCTCCACTTAACAAGTTATCTGGGCTGCAAATTCGACTATTAATTTCCTCAGCAGGTTGAAATGCGGTCTGCCTACAACTTGCCTTGTCATGGCCCAGGTATCTCAGCTGGGAAGCAGGGGGGAAAAAAGCCACATGCCAAGACAACCCCATGGCAAAGTGTCTTTCCTTCGGTTTTGCAAAAAGGACACTTCCTTCTAACTAACATTATCTCCTCCTCCTCCCTCTTTTTAAGCAGCTCAGGTTCAAGCAGCCCTATTGTTGAACCCTATTAAAATTGCAAGAGGGAGAGAAGTTGTGGTTTCCAATGTACTTTCAAATCGGGAAAGCAGAAGAGGGGGGGGGTGTTGCAAACGGCACCTTTTCTCCCTTCTTTCACCTTTCTTTCACCGGGGCCTGGTTTTTTTCCCACCCCTCACCTTCCCTCATTTTGGGGAGCTCCCCCTTCCTACTTCAGGGCTCTCAGTCCGGAGGCCTCAGCAGCACCAGCAATTCCTGCAGGTGAGCCCTTCCAGTCCGGGAGAAGAGGGAGAAACGCGCGTTTCTCTGTCACACGCGCGTGGCACCGCGAAGCTTTAGCGCCCGCCGTGCAAAGCGGGGCGGGGCGGGCTGAGGTGGCGAGAAAGAAAGAAAGAAAGACATCGCTCGGGAAGGGGCTCTCCCCTAGCTTCCCCCGGAGTGGGTGGGGGGCCGGTGCCTGAGGCGACTATCAGCAGATTTTACACAAGCCCCCTTTGTGAGGGGAAATTATGAGGGGAAAATTATGAAGAGAAATCATGAGGGGAAATTATGAGGAGAAATCATGAGGAGGGGGAGACGTCAACGGATCTCTCCAAGGCGTGACAGAACGAGGCAAGGAGAGGAAGGATTCTCCTCGCCCCCCCCCCCTCCCCTCAACCGCCAGCCTCCGCAAGGCTGGCTCGATTTAATCCCTTTCGGGAGCCGCGCTGTCACTACTACGGTATTACTACGGCGTTCCCCAGCATAGACGCGGCTGCAACCGCCGCCGCCTTTCTCCCGGGGTCCAGAAACGAGACTCTTCTTTCCTCCCTTCAGCGCCGGGCCACCATCCCTTCTTAGCTTGGCTTTTTTTCCCCCTCTCCCCTGAGAAACACACTCACATCCCTCGGAAGCCGGAGAAGGTCAGGGCGACGCAAAACTTCTGCTCCACCCGGCGAGGGACGCTTGGAAAGAGGGACAAAAACGAAGCAGGGCAGCCTCGAGGGGGGTCTTCCCCCCCTCTCCAAGCCCCGGATCCCCGCGGTTATCCTTACCTCCTTTGGGAGAGCCTCGGTTTGGAAAGAGCAGCCGGGGCTTGCGATGGATCCAATGAGCGGCGGAGGAGCAGCAACAGCAGTCGCCCAGCCCGCTCTCTCCCTTCAAGCAGCCTCCATGGAGCTTTGCGCTGCTGCTGCTGCTGCCACACCATGGCAAGGCGAGCGAATTCGAGACCCGCCAGCGATCACATGCTCCCTGCCTGCAACCGGGCGGCCTCGGAGTCGGGGAGGGAGGGAAGGCAAGGAGGGAAGGAAGGAGAACGGGAGAAGCCTCGCTTAGGGGTCCATCCAGCGGCCTGCCAGGTTGGAGAAAAGCTCTTCCCCCACCCTCCAACTTTCACTCGATTCACCTGACCATAAGCCCTATGGTTAGGAAAATAACCCATTGTGGCATCTTCAAAGACTGGTTTTGAATATTTTTTTTGTCTTTCATCTATTTTATTTATTAATTTATTATTTATTTATTTATTTATTCATTCATTCATTTGTCAAACATGTACAAGATAGCAGGTATTGGTATACACCAGTGCTTCTCAATTATTTTCTATTACAGTATACCCCCCAGAAGAAAACATTCATCCCCCCCTCCACCAGGATGTTGCAATATTCGGCATGTTTTCGCTGAAAAGAACTCAACTTTGGCTTCATGCTGTCCGCCGCCAGCACGATATGTTCTATTATTATATCTTCTTTTCTATTCTTTCATAGATATATTTTACTATGAGTATCTCCTCTATAACCCTCATCATGTATTTTACTATGTGTGTATATATATACCCACTAAAACTTTCATTGTGTATTGGACAAAATAAATAAATAAATAAATAAAAAATAATTTTTTTTAGACACAGTAAACATGCAGCTCTTTCCTCGTCTCCCACCGTAGTCACAGTGAAGCCAAGCTTCCTCATATTTTCTCATCTTAGCTTTCAGGAGACTTACTGTTTGTCTCATTACCTCCGTCTCTCTCCTCCTTTCTTTTCATACCTGTTAAATATTTTTCCATGGTGTCACAGTAAACACAGTAAACATGTCAGTCTTTCATCGTCTCCCACCATAGTCACAGTGAAGCCAAGCACTATGTCCGCTCTGTCATATTTTCTCGTCTTAGCTTTCAGGAGACTTACATTTGTCTTGTTGTCTCTGTCTACTCTTCTCCTTTCTTTTCGTCCCTGTTAAATATTTTTCCATGGTGTTTGTTATCTGCACATCATATTTCCTGCTCTGCTGTGTGCTACTGTTTGGTGTAAAAAAAACCTCCCTATGGCAAAAAAAAGCATGTTCCCTGGGGTCACATGTCCTCCCTAACATCACTACATGTCGCCTCAGGGGGCCCGCCCCACTATTTGAGAAGCACTGGTATAAACATAAACATTACAGTGGTACCTCTACTTAAGAACGTCTCTACTTAAGAACTTTTCTAGATAAGAACTGGGTGTTCAAGAACGTCTCTACTTAAGAACCATTTTCTACTTAACCTGAGCCTGGAAAAATTTCCCAGGAAATTTGAGAGCGGCACGAAGGCCTGCCTGGCCAATTTCCTGCCATTCCCGCTTTAATCCCGACCATCTGGGCTGCCAGAGGAGCCTTTTGGTGGCGCTTAAAGAGGCTTTGGCAGTCTAGAGCAGTTTTTCAACCAGTGTGTCGCGGCACACTAGTGTGCCGTGAGACATGATCAGGTGTGCCATGGGGAAATTAAACATGGGTCTCCAAACTAAGGCCCGTGTGCCGGATACGGCCTGTGGAGGCCATTTATCTGGCCCGCCGCCAGCTGCCTCCATCCAAACATAAACATTCCCCTCACAATCCATCCAGCTATCAGCGACAGGAAGAGTGGAGGCACAGAGAACACTCACTGACCAATCACCTTCTAGGATTTATCCCGACCACTAGCAATGAACCAATAGCAGGCCGCCTCTCATCCAAACCCAGGAAGGTCCCTGCTTGGGCTGCCACGTACTTGTCATTGTGTGGCCACAGCAAGTAGTTGAAGCTGCTACTCCTCCCCATGGTCCCGATTTCTAATACTGGTCAGGACTGGAGGTAAACGTTTAACTATGTGGATAACATGTACCGTGTTGTTAGAGTGTCATTTTGATTGGTGGTGTGCCCCAGGATTTTGTAAATGTAAAAAATGTGCCGCGGCTCAAAAAAGGTTGAAAATCACTGGTCTAGAGTGAACAAAGCATTTTTCTTTCTCTGGGTTGTTGGAAAGGGAATAAACCTCTGCCAGCGCCCAGAGAAAAGAAACGCTCCCTTTGCCCAGGGCAGCCGAGGAGTCACCACAGCAAAGGAAAGGCTCTGGCTACAAAGCGAGCGAGCAAGAGGAGAGGGGAGCCCTTCAGCATGGGAAGGAAGAGGCAGCAGGTAGCAGCAGCAGCCGCCAGTGTATGGGAGGCAGCCTTGCGCCGGGTATATTGGAGGCGCATGCTCCTCCTTGCCACATCAGTCCCTCTTTTAAAAAAAAAGCCTTAAAGTTTTGGATTTTTTTTATTCCCCTCACCTCATCTTCTTCCTTCGGCAGTGACTGTCCTCCTCCTCTTCTTCCTCCACCTCTTCCCTCCCAAATTCCGAGCTTTTATTTCTTTCCTAATGCACACATTGTTTGCTTTTACATTGATTCCTATGGGAAAAATTGCTTCTACTTAAGAACATTTCTACTTGAGAACCTGGTCACGGAACGAATTAAGTTCTTAGAGGTACCACTGTACATTCATAAGTACATTTATAAATTTATATATTATAAATTACATTTACATATTTATAATAATACCTAAATTTACATATTTATAATACATAAATGTATATATTTATAAATTCATAAAGTACATATATGAATTCATAAGTAAATTCATAAGTACATTCAGAGAAAAGAGACGTGAACACTCCGCAAAGCCAGAGCTGCAAATGCTACGACAATGGTGCCCACACTTCTGTCCAACATGTGGCAAAACATTTCGTGCCCATGTAGGCCTTACCAGCCACCTGCGGATACATTGTGTACAGCCCACAACCTATTAGATGTCAAGGTCCTCTTCGAACATGATGGGCGAACGTCATCAGCTAAGTAGGTACAGATAAATTAGGACAATAGGATGGTAAGACAGGGATGGTAGGCACAATGGTGCACTTATGACTTCCTTACATTTGGGGTGAAAGTTGATTCCATACTTAAAGGCCTATGAAGATCATAGTACTAACCTACTAACCTACCCAGGAGTCATGGTCTTTCAAGACTGAAGATCAGAGAGCTAGGTAGGAATAGGCGGTCTTCCCTCTCAAAATGGCATGGCCTTAATTGAAATATTCCCTTAGCATCCTAAATTAGGTTGCAATATTCGCAAAGGGTCTTTCCACCCCCCACCCCCCATGTCTTCCGTTCCCTCTGGAGTTTAAACCATAAATCTGTCTATGGCAGGGGTTTCCAAATGTGGCAACTTTAAGACTTATGGATTTCAACTCCCAGAATTCCTCAGCCAGCTTTGAATACTTGCCTTTCTCACAACTGTGGTTGGCACCTTTTAAAGGGCACTACGTTCTCAAACTTCCTTTTATAATCACAGTCAGAAATATAACTCCACATTGTTTAGGGCTTGCACAATAGTTGTCATCCACATTAATAGATCAATGGAAAAGTACAAAGGTAATCAAGGTGTAAAACTCATTTTACTGATTCTGGCTGCCTTGCTTGTTGTCTTCTGTGTAAAGGCAAGGTCACATACCAAATCCATTATATTGTCTAACTCTGAAATCTTCAAAAACATTTTTTGAGAAGAGAGGCAGGGTCAATGGCCGCGACAACACGGAGCTGCCCTCGGTCTCTAGAGGGTAGCTCCAAATCCCCATCGTCTGGGGATCTTGGCTCTGATGAGCCGGACCCGATCCTCTCTGGAGGGGAGGTGAAGTAGGGGACTCTATCGGGGGCCTGGTAGGGGGTTGGCAACCCCCCACCAGGCAAACCGATCTGGTCTCGCACCGGCGGTGGTGCGAGGCTGGCCAGGCAGCCATGTCTGTGCCGGTACCAGCCACGGGAGACAACGCAACGCAGGTGATTGAAGAAGACTGGTAACATCTGGAAAGGGAATAAAAAGCAAGCATTGGCATGGTGAAGAAACTTTAAGCAGTGTGCTGGTGAGTTTGGAGTGCTAAGGAAGCTAATTGGATCTGTTCGAGAATTGGTTAAGATCAGGACTAGAAAAGCTGGAAATAGATCACAGCGGCTACTCATGAATAGGGGCATACAGCGAGAGCATGGATTAGCAAAAGTGCCTAATCAACGTTCTTCTTTGAAGAGCTTTAAAGGCTGTTAAAGATGGAGTTTGGATCAAATCAGATTTGGTGTTTATTTGGATTATGGTTTATTTTTGCTTTCCCTTTGAAATTGTCCCTTTTGCCTTTGCACGCTAACCAAAAAGGTTCATCACTGATCTAGGCTATACAAAGTCCAGAAACTAAAGTGAAATATTTATCAATGACTATTAGTGTGTCCATATTGAACTTATATTGCTGGGTCACCTATAAGGTCTTTTGAAGGGAAGCTTTTCCAAGGATATGGTCCAGCCTTCCATATTCCTTTATCTTAATGACAGCAATATTCAGGATTTTCACTGACCTGCAGAGAAATCAGCAATTTAGAGCAAAAAAATTTTTTCCCCTTAAATACTTTCCCATCAGCAGGATTTGGTCAGACAGGAATATTGACAGCCTCCAAAACAACCGAGGAAGAAAAGTGGAAGCCCTTTTGGCAGGCCTCACCTGGTATGTAACCTTGCCTTCACGCAGAACTTGCAATTTGCTTCAACAATCTTCCTTTCGCATGACTTCTGAAACAACAGACTTTGGTATAGACAATCATTTATCTGAACTGGCTTCCTGCTCAAGCAGAGGGTTGGACTAGAACAGGGTTCTCCAACCTTGGCAACTTTTAAGACTTGTGAACTTCAACTCCCAGCTGGCTGATGAGTCCTGGGAGTTAAAATTCCACAAGTCTTCAAGTTGCCAAGGTTGGAGAGCCCTGGGCTAGAAGACTTCCAAGGTTCCTTCCAAGTGTTATTATTCTATGTTCTGTGTTCTATCAAAGGAAGGAGTCTTCAAAGAATTGCTGGTAAACTCTCCCAGAGTTAATCCAATCAGCGGCTACTGCTAATGCGCTTAAACATGTCACTCCTTGAAAGATAAAAGGTGGCACAGAGACAAAACAGAGTATCAACAATGGAAATCTCTCTAACCATCAAATTGGTTTAAATCCAAGGACCTGAATCCACATTCACCTGTTTTGGCTGACTTTTGGAGAAAACCCAGTGATGGGATTCATCCAGTTCAGGCGAACCGATAGTTGCGACCTGCGAGTGGGCCTGTCCAGCCGCTCTGAGACTATGCCGTCTTATTTAGCCACTTTTTCTACCAGCCACATCTAAAGTGCGAGTAAAGGTGCACATACATTTTCGGTGCTGGATGAACCAGTTGTTAAATTATGTGAAGTCCACCTCTGAGAAAAACCATGTAAGAGACTTAAATGGTGGAACTTGTTACTACGACTGATGTCTTAAAAAAAAAAAAAAGCACAGATGTTGGTATATAATGAATACCAGAATTCACCTCCTCTGCAATCTAATAATATAGGTAATACACACTTGCCAAAAGTAAATTTTCTTGGTGCCATAAAAGAAGGCAGATATGTTGGAGCTATGAAAAAATATTTGTGCTGAACCTTTGAAATTTTGTCTGTTATATTAAGGCAACTTCACTCTATTTATTGAAAGTGCATCTGTATATGGCAATCAAATTGTTATTGTTCATTTACAATCAGATGTTTGGGTCATTTTCAACTTGGTCTTCAGTTGAAAAATTTTCATTGCATAAATATTTTTGACTCATATGATTTGGTTTTCATTATGTAGTTTTAGGACTAGCACGGAGAACAGTTTACAATATAGCTTGTATTTATGTCAAAATACTGAACATTCAAAAGGGTTTACAAAAGCGTTTAAGCACCATTGTAAATTATATGGAGCATTGTACTTATTTGATCTTGCTTTTTCATCAGGAAAGGTTTCCACCAATAAATTGTTAAAGAATCAAAGTAAGGAACCAGGGGGGATACCTTGGCTTACCTTTGAAATTAATATTTTTAAAAGGTGAATAGCAATATTGAATGTTTGCTGATAAAGTTTTTCTTTACTATCAGGAATATATTTCAGTGACTTAAAGTAAGGGTCTCCAACCTTGGCAACTTTAAGACTTTTGGACTTCAATTCCCAGAATTCCTGAACCAGCAAAGCAAAGTCCCTTAAAATTGCCAAGAATGGAGACCCTGGCTTAAATCATGGCTGATCAGAATGCCTGATTTTAAGAGGTAGATGCTAAGAATTTTCCAATTCCTAGTTTTTTGTAGATGACCAGGCTGAACCCGAGGGTGGGATCAAGTGCTTCATCAGCCTCAAGCCCCTTCCCACATACAACAGAGTTCAGTCCACCTTGAATTCTGTTGACTTGTTTCTACCACCAATTTGCCTTGATTGTTAGCAGTTCAGATTCTTGTAGAGAGCTTCACTTTTGCAATAAATCTTTATATTCATTTGAACTGCCTGGACTCCCGGTTTTCTGCATTTGACATTTTTTTAAAAAATATTCCGCTTCCGAAGTGGTTCTTCATATGCAGATTCACATAAATGAATTTCTTGTTGTGAAACCAATTGTTCAGGTCATGTTGGTTTTTTTGCTTTTGTGAAATATTGCATTTTATTAGAGATTTCAATAATTTCAGTGCACTCTGGAATTAATCTTCGCTATTAAATTAAAGTTTCAGGTTGGTCTTTGGTTTATACATATCTCAGGTTCAGGTTCTATAAAGATTAATACCTTCTTGTACAATTTATACAATTTTTGAAAAGTCAATTCAAGGAAAGGTAGGTAGTAACTTATTTTACATTTAGCCCTCATCCCTTCCTTGAATGTAGTTTCTATACAACCAAATGTTTGTAATCCTGCTGTCAAGAGAAATAGACATTAGCAAACATGTACAAGTAGTTCCTCAACTTACAACCACCATTGAGCCCAAAATTAAGAGGGACATTTGTTAAGCGAGTTTTGCCCCATTTTACGACCTTTCTTGCCATAGTTGTTGAATCACTACAGCTGACAAATTTGTAACCTGGTTGCTAAATAAACCTGGCTTGCCCATGGACTTTCGGAGAGGGGCGGCAAACAAATCTAATAAATTGAATTGAATTGAAATTGAATTGCTCGTCAGGTCCCAAAAAGGGATCGCATGATCTTGGGACACAGCAACAGTCGTAAGTTATGAACCAGTTGCCAAGCATCTGCATTTTGATCACATGATCGTGGGGTTCAGGGGAAGGTCCTAACTCTGAAAAACGGCCACAAGTCACTTGTTTCAACACTGTTACAACTTGGAATGGTCACTAATATACACTGTTGTAAGTCGAGGACTGCCTGTATTCCTCTTCCCCTGACCTCAGTGAGATCATTCCACTACATGAGAGGGTTTGAGATTGTATTCCATAGAAACAAATGAGAACTTCAGGCAGGCATCATCAGGAGGTATGATTTTTAGTATGCAACTTTTTGTGTACAGTTGATAAAACTGGGGTCTGGATCCGGCTTTTAAGGTGCTTAGCTCTGGCCCGCAGGGTCACCCTAGAAACAGCAAAGGACCAGCCCGAGGTACCTCTGCCAGTGAAAATGGAGCTCGAGAAGATTCGGCCAGTGAAAACAGCCTCCATTTTCATTGGCAGTGGGCGGCAGTGGGCCGTTGCAGCTGAAAATGGAGCTCAGGAGACTGGCAGAGTGCTTGGTCCACCAGACTCAAGCTGGCCATACCCACCCTGGCCCCCAAGGTCAAATTCAACCCTAATGTGGCTCTCAGTGAAATTGAGTTTGACACCCCTGCTTTAGTGGGTTGAGAATCTATTTTAGTCTGATCTGCGATCAATGCCTATATCAATGATGGCGAACCTTTTTTCCTCGGGTGCCAAAAGAGCATGGGTGCGTGCTATCATGCATGTGTGAGTGTGCCCACAGCCATAATTCAATGCCTGGGGAGGGCAAAAACAGCTTCCCACACCCTCCAGAGGCCCTCGGGAGGCCGAAAACGCCTGTTTTCTAACTTCTGGTGGGCCCAGTAGGCATGTGTTTTGCCTTCCACAGCCTCCAAAAGCTTTCCTGGAGCCGGGGAAGGGTAAAAATGCCCTCCCCCATCCCCCCTAAAAAAATGTCCTCTCAGAGCCTCTGTGCGAGCCAAAAATCAGCTGGCCAGCATACATATACATATGCACATTGGAGCTGAGCTAGGGCAACAGCTCGTGTGCCAGCAGATATGGCTCCGCATGCCACCTGTGGTTCGCCTTCACCGGCCTATATTCTTGGAGGAACAATAGAAATCACTGGATCCAGTTCCTGCACAAGGAAAGATACCTCTTTTCAAAAGTTATCCAAAGATTCTCATGCTGGCCTTACTTACTTCTCAGGTTAGGTCAGCCTCACTGTAACCCTGACACAAAATGCAGCCATGTGAGCTAATTGTACTCATTTTGTAAGATTACATAAACAGAATCTTGCAAGCCTGAAAGTATTTTTCGCTCTTTCTTCTCCTAACCCACTTGCAGAACAAACCAGGGTCTTTTCTGCCCCATCCTCATTCTTGTCTTGGGCTAAGTTGCCTTTTATCTGATCTTGGTTTTATCTCATTGTCCTGTCTCCAGGTCATTCCCACAGTAGGAAATATACAGTAGAAGATAGGTAATCTATTTTTTTTAAAAAAAATAGAGATTACACTTAATTGTTTTTATTAATAAGATCGGAGGACATTTAACTAGAAATATCTGATTGGTGAGACCAATTTCAAGGATTTTTTTCTTACTGGGAGAAAGTAGGCATAAAAAGTTATGTTAGAGTTTCATATGGGATACTGTGTTTCCCCGAAAATAAGCCCTCCCCTGAAAATACCATTTCCTCTGGTTAAGGTTGGGGGGACAGAGCTGAAAATCAGGTAAGAGGAGCCCTGTCAATGCGCCCCCAAATAATAAGACTTCCCTGCAAATAAGGCCAAGCGTTTATATCAGCGTTCAAATAGTTCCTCCTTTTTTAACATCAGCAAAGATCATGACAAAGGAGGCTTTAAAATGGACCTGGATGGACAGTTTGGCCTATAATTGTATGGCCTATTAAAAACAGTAATGATTTTTTGGGGGAAAGTTTTAAGAACAGGAGTGATGTAAAATGAGACCTTGTAAATTATCAATCAGTACTTAAAACTGTATGTCTGAATTCTTCTACCGAGACCATTGTTCCAGTTTATGTATATACTTTATTATAATAAGCTCTCACTACATTTAGGAATTGGCCGGTCGTTCTCTGTTGAATGACATTTTCTGTTCTTCTTGCCAGTGTCTATAAGGAGAACCGGAAAGTTTTCTTTTTCTTCAAAGGATATAAATCAATCTGCAACTATTCCTTGAAAACTGAAATTACTTTATTTAATAATATCATTAGTATCGTCTTCTTAGTGATATCAAGTACATTAGTAACAACACAATTCAAAAATTAATGCTATAAAATGACAGGTATTATTATGGAATATATACCCCAATCCAAAATTCCATGTACTTTTGGTTATACAGATGGCTTATTTATGCCCAAGAATGTTCCTGCTACTTTAATTCATGGATTTTCTTCAGTAATTAAAATTGTCTCCTTTAATAAAATAGCCACAAACATAGTCATGTTATGCCCAAAATAGCTCTGGAGTAAAATGTTCTAGTGCTTTGTGTAGATTGCTTGTTGAGGATAATATCAAGATGGTACAAAGCTCTGGTCAATTAAGGAATGTACTATACTGTATCTGACAACCTGTTACATATTGTGACAAATACTACAACATGATTAGTTTCCTTGCAATAAAGTTCATTCTTACCTAATTAGTTTTGTATTTTAAACTGCCACATTTTGTCTTTAAAAGCTGGAACTCAGGTGTGTCAATTCTTCAAACTTTACTTCAGAACTTTAAAGAAAGGAACAACATTCTAAATGACTCTAAGACAGACATGATATTAACATTATTTATACCACCATAATTTAATGTATGTAAATTTGTTTGATTTTAATATAAAACCCTTTTTAAAATGCAGATACACTTCATTTTAGAGATAACATTTAAAACACACCTTTTAATTAATGATGTAACCTTTTTGCTCAGGTTTAAAGGACATTATGAAATTAAACTTTGCATAATTTATTTATACATACATACACACATTTTATAAAATTACTGGTATGAAAACAACCTGAATAATAGATATAAAGTCATGATTAAAGGACTTTTCTTCTTCCATATTTATCTGCTTTTCAGTCAATAGCAACTACGGATTGTAGCTGATCTAACTGAAAATAAATAACCTTGAAAGAATAGATTACAATAACAAACCACGCTATAACTTCCAATTCAGACATTTAGGCTTAATCTGCAGGGCAAACCTATCAGAATTATTAAAAGCCAACCCAGCCTATGTGTAATAGCAGAATGACGGGAAGCTTGATTTACTCCCACACAGTTTCTTGTTGTTGTGTTAATGATTTAACATTTTAGAGGTAGAATTCATGTCAACGCTGACAGTGAGTCCAAACATGGAAACATCCCATTATTGTTCTGCTTTTAAAGTAACTGATTAATCCTTGAAGCCCACATTTCTAAGAAGAAAGAAAATGGAATGATTATATTAAACACGTGTCGATTAAGAATTAATAGGTTTTTTGAATATTGTGTTTTTCAGAGTGTATACTTTGTGCCTCAAGTTAGATCATATCAGATGATAACTATCTTCAAAATAGCCAAACACCCAGTAGGTGTTCATTATCTACCTGTTCTCATCTCTCCCACATTAAAAATGGTAACTATAAGATTCAGAACTTAACTTTCTAAAAGAACTTTGTCTCTGGGAAAAAACCCAAAATACAGATATAATCTCATATTTAATTTTGAAATATTATGTAAATTACCATATTTTTCAGACTATATGACACACCGGTGTATAGGTAAGGAAAGAGGTAAGGAAAAATATTTTTTGTCCTACCCAGCTCCCAAGAGCGCTCTGCAGGCCTCCCAAAGCCTCTGCGCACTCCATTTTTCGCAAAAACAGGCCAACTTTTCATCTGTTTTTGTGAAAAACGGGCATGCAGAGGGTTTGGGAGGCCTGCAGAGTACTCCTGGGGACTGCACGGAAGGCAAAATTGCCCCCGTTTTTGCCTTCCCTCAGCACCCAGGAACATTTTTCAGGCCTCCCAAGCCCTCTGCGCCCTGTTTTTGCAAAATATTGTCCCATTTTCTGCAAAAATGGAACATGGGCCGGGCAGGGCTTCTGTAGGCCAAAAATGGCTGTATTCAGTGTATAAGATGCACCAACATTTCCACCCTCTTTTAGAGGGGGAAAAGGTGCATCTTATGTTCCAAAACATACGGTAGCCATACATCTAAAAAATAAACAAAGGCCTAAGCTACTGATTAATTACTTACTTTTCTGTTCTCTCTGTTGTTACTGAGCCTGCCCTCTCCGGAGAACGCGATGGGGATCTCATAGTTGAGCTAAGCGGTGAAGAGGTGGGGTAAGAAGTGGTAGAGAAGCCAAGCCTTCGCATCTCTTGAATGGCCCGTTCCCTACCAAGTAGAAAATTACAACTGAAATCAAGTTGCACTTCCAAATATTTTCTCACGTAGAAAACAAGATGGTTCACTATTTTTCTACACAATAAATTGGAATCACTTTTTTTAAAAAAATTATTTGCTAGCTGTTAGAAAGAATTTTGCTTTTCTTGATGTTCAGTCAGAGTTTGCTCTCCAGTTTAACACTAGATCACGGATGTCAAATTCGCGGCATCACATGTCACGTGGCATTTCATGTTTTTCCCCTTCAAGGAGCTGGGGTGGGTGTGGCCTTTATGTGATGCATCTGGACAACCTTGCTCTAGATAATATAGGTAGTCCTCAATTTACAACCATTTGTTCAATGACATTTGAACTTACAACAGCTCTGAAACAAATGACAATTTTTCACACTTATGACAGTTGCAGTATCTCGATGCTCACATGATCAAAATTCGTATGCCTGGCAACTGGTTCATATTTATGACGGTTGCAGTGTCCCCAGGTCATGGGATCACCTTTTGAGACCTTCTGGCAGGCAAAGTCAAAGGGGAAGCCACAGTCACAGTTGTGTTGTTAATTTAACAACTGCAGTTATTCACTGAACAACTGTGTCAAGAAAGATTGTAAAATGAGACAAAGTGCATATAACAACTGTCTTGCTTAGCAATGGAAATTTGGGATTTAATTGTGATCATAAGTTGAGAAATACCTGTAGGTGGTGCAGAAATTAGTTGAAGAAAGTTTAATAAGGATAGATCTGATTTCCAGTCAACATTTTAAATTGAATAATAAAATTCAAAATACAAAGTACATAGAAAAGCAGTTGGGGGGGGGTGTGGAGAAAAGGAAAGAAGAAGTGAGGAAATATAAGAAAAAGAAGCATTGACTTCCGACTCTCTGTTACAATAACATAAGGCATTAATATCAAATCACAACGTTATGCTTTTTCATAATAATATGAACCAGCCATTTCTGTAAAGATCTATCAGTTTAATCGGTAAACCCAAAGTTAGATTTTTATTCTTTTCCACACGAAGCACGAAGTTTCCATAGGGAAACAAAAGTACTTATGTTCTTTTCTTTAATCAAAGCAGTCAATTTTGCCACTTCAGCCAACTCCATCAACTTCTAGCATAGATCTGATTTCAAAGTGAAGTGAATTTTTCTTCTTCTCCTGGCTAGGACAACAGGATCGGTATAAAGATGAAAGCAAAAAGCTGGTACACTTTACGTTTCCTATATTCATTGCTGGTCTGGGGGCAGTGGTGAAATGCTATCGGTACACCCCTGTTTGGTTGTACTAATAGCGGCAGCCACCAATGGTTCGGAGAATTGGTGCCAGCAATACCACGAGGCTACACCCACTCTCCCGGATGGCATTTGTATTTTACATTCTGCGCATGCGCAAAGCCTTCTGCACATGCACGGAAGGTAAAAAAGCATGCTTTAACGAAGGTGTGCGAGCTTCTGAATCAGTAGGGAAGGTAAGTAGATTTTACCCCTGGCTGGTGGACGTGCCTACATGTCTTAAATGTCCCTGTCTTTCTCCTTCCTAATGAACCTGAAAAATATTAAATGAAGGAGGAAGCAACAAGCATCATTACTTGCAGTAAATCTAAGAACGGATCCTCAGCAGATAGCACTAAAAGTGCCCTCCTACCAGCCTGTTAATCAGCTACCTGCAGAAACCAGCAAATTGCTGGTTTCCTGATGCAAATTTTTGCTGGCAAACTATTTGGTTACTGTGTGGAAGCCTTGTTCAATCTAAGCGACAAATGATTGATCGCAGTTTTGTTCCCATTTTAAGAGATTTTTTTTAAGCATAACAATTTCCATGGATGCTTAACTGAAAGGTCTTGCAGTCTATCCTGATAGACATTACTTTATTTTAAATGGTAATATTTAATATAACACATTTTGAATATGCCTCTTGTTTGCTTTTTATGTTGTAAACCACAATAACATGGAAGGAATGGTAAGAAATAGATTGTATAACTAAGAAACAGTATTGAAAATTAATTGTTAAGCCAGTTTTAATATTCATTGCAACACCAAATGGCACTCAGAACAGTTGCCTTTTTAATGAAGCTAATTCACATACCGTTCAAATTGCTCTGTTGTCAGCTGTCTTTTCACAATATCATAATCAGTCTGCAGCTGTACAAGTTTATTCCGCAGTATAGAAACATCTCTACTAAGACTTGTTCTAAAAATATTGTAAAACAAAGAGAAAAATATCTATTACAGATTCGCAGATGGCATTGTACACAAACTTTATAAATATCTGCAAATAGATAAACAGAGACCTAGAAATTAAGAAAATATACCCATATTTGTGCATACACATACAAAAAGTTCTTAAAATAAAGAAACCACCAATTTACTACAAAACAGACTACTTAAAATATGCATATTTGAGAATGCGTTCACCTGAAACTTAAACAATGCATCCATTTGACATATTGCTGACATAATTTATTTGGTATTGCAATCTTACTTGCATGTGAATAGGCAGTACTACATGCATTTGTAGTGACTATTGTAATAATCTAAAGCAGTGTTTTTTAAATTTGGCAACCAGAGGTTGTCTGGACTTCAACTCCAGAATTCCCAAGTCATCCTGACTAAAGAATCTGGGAGATGGAAGTCCACACATTATCAAGTTGCTAAGTTTCAAAAACACTGATCTCAATTGTTTTTCACTACTTCAGCTGAAGAATACAGATTGACATAGGTTGCTTTTAGCATATTATACTTTATAATATCACATAAAGGATACTATGCTAGGTAAGAATATAACCATACTTTCATGAAAAAAACATAAACCAAAGATGAATAATTTCATCTTTCAATGCAAATTACGCAAATTGCAATTCCAGGGGAAATATCTGAAGCCCATTGTTTCTTACAAAACCCTTTTCACATTACTAATTAGAAAACCTGGATTTAATTATGTAAAAAAATATTATATTTTTTTCAATAATGGAAACATTTTTGCCTTAAATTACAAACAGCTGAAAGAAAAATATTACAAAACTGGTCATTTTATACTTTTCAACATACAATTTACTCTCCGAGAGCGTTAACTTGTCTTTGAGCAATTGTATCTCTGAATCTTTTTCATGGGTTATCAAATGGTTCTGAAAATCTTTGTCTCTGCTGGTGGACAAGAGGGTTTCCAAGTTCTGTATTGTAAGTCGCTCACTTGACAGTTGCTTTTTTAACAGCTCTGTTTCTGCCCTTGCATCTTCAAATTCAGACATGATCTAGAGCATAAAAAGAATTTATTTAATAACCTCACAGTAACTAAGCAAGCCCGCAGTTCCTGTCCACCTCTCCATTAAGCCCTTCTACTCCACCTGCTTCTCTTCCCATCTCTCCCAGGAAGGCTTTTTAAGCCAAAGTGGCTTGAAGATGAATTTTTTTACCTTGGTTCAGACGTCCTCAAACTTGGCAACTTTAAGACTTATGGACTTCAACTCCCAGCATGCATTCTGGGAGAATTCTGGGAGTTCAAGTGGCCAAGTTTGGGGACCCATGCCTTAGATTATATCTATTTATTTTACTGTCAACATTTTACCTTACATAAAAAATGGAGATATATATATACATACATACGTATGCATTGGTTGCCGATTGGTTTCTGGATTCAATTCAAAGTGTTGGTAATGACCTACAAAGCCCTACATGGCATCGGGCCAGATTACTTGTGGGACCGCCTTCTGCCCTATGAATCCCAGCAACCGGTTAGGTTCCACAGAGTTGGCCTTCCCCAGGTCCTGTCAACCAGACAATGTCACTTGGCGGGGCCTAGGGGAAGAGCCTTCTCTGTGGGGGCCCCGGCCCTCTGGAATCAGCTCCGTCCAGAGATTCGTACTGCCCCCACCCTCCTCGCCTTCCGCAAGAGTCTTAAGACTTCTTTATGTCACCAGGCCTGGAGCAATTAGATCTAGAACCCCTGGCCAAAAATTGTGATGTATGGCTGCGACTTGAATTTGTTTGATTGATTTTTAATATATTGGGGGTTTTAGGTCACATAGTTTTTAATTAATTAGATTTGTCTCTGTATTCATTGTTTTATATTGTATTGACCCGAGTATAAGCCGAGGTTAAAAAATGCAGTGGCTACTGGTAACTTATAAAAATGGAAACCAATAAAATTACTTTGAGACATCAGTAGATTAAATGTTTTAGAATATTTATTTTAAAGAAAACCAGTAAACTAGCTCTGTAAATTTAAAAGAGGGTAAACAAAAGCAATCTGGTAATAACAATAAATTAAAAAGTAAAAAAAGTAGCTCAATCAGCAACCAAGTTAAAACCTATTTCTAACCCTAACCCAGGGGTCTTCAAACTTGACAGTTTTAAGACTAGTGGACTTCAACTCCCAGAATTCCTGCACCAGCCATGCTACCTCAGGAATGGGAGTTGAAGTCTGCAAGCCTCAATCTTGCCAAGTTTGAAGACTCTTGCACTTCCAACCCTAACCCAGGGGTCTTTAAACTTGACAGTTTTAAGACTAGTGGACCTCAACTCCCAGAATTCCTGCACCAGCCATGCTACCTCAGGAGTGGGAGTTGAAGTCTGCAAGCCTTAATCTTGCCAGGTTTGAAGACCCTTGCACTTCTAACCCTAACCCAGGGGTCTTTAAACTTGACGGTTTTAAGACTAGTGGACTTCAACTCCCAGAATTCCTGCACATGGGGACTGGGCTTTGGAGGTCGCACTTTTCCACCCTCTGCGGCTCCAACTTCCAATTAGGAAAGAAGGGCGGCGGTGTCCTTGTAGCGGGCAGGAGAACGCGCGCGAGAGAGAAACCAGCCTTCTCCGGTCGCGCGAAGGAAGAGTAGTTGGTCCTGAATTCACGTGAATGCTGCAACGGGGCAGCTCTGTCCGGCTAGCTTACTGCTCCTCCTGCTGGAGCTCCCAATGCCCACCAGAGAAGGCTTGTTTCTCTCTCTCTCTTGCTCTCTTGCCCGCGGGGAGAAAGTCCTGACACTGCGCCTCCCTGTCCTTGTAGCTGGCAGGTGAGCAAGTGAGCAAGTGAGAGAGGCGAGCCGTGGTGTCCTTGTAGCGGGCAGGAGAGCGCACGCGAGAGAGAAACAAGCCTTTTCCGTCCGCCCGAAGGAAGAGGAGTTGGTCCCGAATTAATTTGCGCGCTGCAGCGGGGCAGCTCTGCCCGGCCAGCCTACTGCTCCTCCCGCCGGAGCTCCCAATGCCCACCAGAGAAGGCTCATTTCTCTCTCTTGCTCGCTCTCCTGCCTGCTAAAAGGACATCACGGCTCGTCTCTCTCGCTTGCTCACCTGCTCTCTTGCCACGTTGGGAGCTCCAGGGGGAGGAGCAGTAACCTGGCGGGGCAGAGCTGCCCTGCTGCAGCGCACACGAGGATTCAGGACCAACTCCTCTTCCTTCTTCCTGGTGGCATCTCTGCAAGGATGGTCTCAAGTGTCCCCCTCCTCAAGCGTCCCCCCCTCCCGAAGACAACCCTTTCTCTCCCCCCCCCTCGCCCTGCCGGCATTTCTGTCAACCTCTCACCCCGGCTCCAGTTCTTCAAGCAGCTCCATTTTTGAAGCAGCGGTGGATGCCTCCTTCTGTCTTCTGCCCCCCCCCCCTCACCGGCTTCCCATCGCCTTTTCCCCCCATCTCTTTTCTGAACTGTTGAATTTGCCTTAAAGGCGCCTCCTCGGCGCTGGCATCGTTCCTCCACACCACCCTTCTTTCCTAATTGAAAGTTGGAGCCGCGGAGGGTGGAAAAGCGCGACCTCTGCAGCCCAGTCCCTGTGTCCAGCTGTCAGAGATGGCACTACTAGGCACTACGTATTTACACAGACAGTGATGCCCTCCCAAAGGTGCCCCCGAAGCCAGGAAGAGGCAGCACCTGCCATAGCTCCCTCACCCACCCGAGCCATCAATGCCTGCCGGGCTCCCGCGGGGCGCCCTCTTGTGGTGACTTGTCAGTGACCTGAGTATAAGCCGAGGTCAGGTTTTTCAGCCCATTTTTTGGTCTGAAAAACTCGGCTTATACTCGAGTATATACGGTAATAATAATAATACACACACACACACACACAGAGAGAGAGAGAGAGAGAGAGAGAGAGAGATAGGGTATACATGCTGTAAGAACAACATTTTTCTCTTTTACCCTTTCAAATTCCAGAGATTTGGATGTTAATTGACGTGAGAGATTATCTTTGCTAGATTCCAGTTTGATACATAAATCTCTAACAGAAGACACGTCGTGATTTATTGAAGATTTTACATCTTTTTCATGTCTGAGAAGGTCTTCCAGCTTGGCCATTTTTTTTGCCATCGAAGAAATTTGTGACTCATACGCTTGATGTGCAATCATGTGCTATGTGAAAGACAAAAGCAGCTCTTTTTACAAGCACAGATGAGATGCTCCTATTACATTTTTCTATTTGCACTCAGTTACTCTAAACCAACAAACAAAAAAATCCCCATATCAACTTGAAGTATTTTTTTTCTTTCAAAATACATTTACAATCATTTGCAAGACTTAAAAACTACTGGGCAAGAGCAGGCATAAATCTGAATTTTCCCCTTGAGACCATAGAGATGATTAATGACATCTGCTCCTTGTACAAATTTCCAATTAATGTCAAGATATTTGATTAAGAAAAGCATATTAAAATGGTCTGGGAAGCTATAATTTTATAATTACCTCTTGAATTTCTTTTTCCAACAAATCTACTCTTTCTCTCAGGTGTCTTCGTTCAGTATCAACTGAGAGGAGCTCTAATCGTGCAGAGCTGTTTTGTCCCTCAGCGTGATGGGCCTTTACTTCCCAATCTTCAGCTTGGCTGTGAAGCATCCGGAACTTCTCCAATAATTCTTTATTTTCTCTTTCCTGGTATTAAGAGAAAATATATCCACTGATCAATAAATCACCAAAACAAATGTCTCAGCTACTATTTGGCCTCTCTTCAGTTTAGAAATACAGTGATACCTTGTCTTACAAACTTAATTGGTTCCGGGATGAGGTTCTTAAGGTGAAAAGTTTGTAAGACGAAACAATGTTTCCCATAGGAATCAATGGAAAAGCGATTAATGTGTGCAAGCCCCAAATTCACCCCTTTTGTCAGCCGAATCGCCCTTTTTTGTGCTGCTGGGATTTCCCTGAGGCTCCCCTCCATGGGAAACTCCACCTCCAAACTTCTGTGTTTTTGTGATGCTGCAGGGGAATCCCAGCATCGCAAAAACGGGTGCTTCGCTGGCAACGGAAGTCCGGAGGTGGGGTTTCCCAGCGAAGGGAACATCAGTGAAATCACAGCATCGCAAAAACACAGAAGTCCAGAGATGGGGTTTCCCATGGAGGGGAGCCTCAGCGGAATCCCAGCAGTGCAAAAACAGGTGTTTCGCTGGCAACGGAAGTCCGGAGGCGGTGCATCCCAGTGGCAGCGGTGGGTTTGTAAGGTGAAAATAGTTTGTAAGAAGAGGCAAACCAATCTTAAACCCCGGGTTTGTATCTCGAAAAGTTTGTATGACGAGGCGTTTGTAAGACGAGGTATCACTGTAGTCAGCAACTTGTTCCACTGAAGAAACCTGACTACAGTGATCCCCCGGGTATCGCGATCCCGATCATTGCGAACGGCTATATGGCGATTTTTCAACCCGGAAGTCAAAACACCATCTGCGCATGCGCGCTCTTTTTCCTATGGCCACGCATGCGTAGATGGCGCCGGGCAGATCAGCTGCTGGGCGGCTTCTCTGGGTCTTCCCCCTCTTGCTGGCGGGAGGGCGAGCAGCGGGCATCAGCGAGGAGTTTCCCCACCGCCCACGCAAACTCCTCGCTGCTGCCGCGCCCGCCGCTTGTCTTGTCCGCCCGCCGCTTGTCCGCCGCCTGCCTGCCCGCCGCTCGCCCACCCTTCGCCCACCCACGCCGTTCGCTCGCGCCGCTTCCCAGCTGAGTCCTGAAGCCAGAAGGCAAAGGCGAACTTCCGCGTTTGGCTTCGGGACTCAGCTGGGAAGCGGCGCTGGGGTCTCCCCACCGCCCACGCAAACTCCTCGCTGCCGCTCGCCCGCCCTTCGCCCGCCCACGCCGTTCGCTCGCGCCGCTTCCCAGCTGAGTCCTGAAGCGAACTTCCGCGTTTGGCTTCAGGACTCAGCTGGGAAGCGGCGCGAGCGAACGGCGTAAGCGGGCGAAGGGCGGGCGAGCGGCAGCGAGGAGTTTGCATGGGCGGTGGGGAGACCCCAGCGCCGCTTCCCAGCTGAGTCCCGAAGCCAAACGTGGAAGTTCGCCTTTGCCTTCTGGCTTCAGGACTCAGCTGGGAAGCGGTGCGAGCGAACGGCGTGGGCGGGCGAAGGGCGGGCGAGCGGCGGGCAGGCAGGCGGCGGACAAGCGGCGGGCAGACAAGACAAGCGGCGGGCGCAGCAGCAGCGAGTTTGCGTGGGCGGCGGGGAAACCCCAATCTTCGGCTCCTCGCTGCTGCGGCGGAAGTAAAAACACCATCTGCGCATGCGCAGATGGTGTTTTTACTTCCGCACCGCTACTTCGCGAAAAACCGATCATTGCGAGGGGTCCTGGAACGGAACCCTCGCAATAATCGGGGGACCACTGTATATGTTATTTTCAATATGAGATAACTTCAAGATTAAATCATTATATTGTTACAGTTAAGACTTTAAAAGATTTGAGTCCGATATGACACTAATTGATCATTAAACGTAAGAATGTAATACCTTATATCAATTTGCTATATTGTTTTTATAATAAATAATTTGAATTTTTAAATGTTGTCTAGGTGTATGGATAGAAAAGCAAGGACATCAGCCTTGCAATCAATGGAAGTTAGACAACTCTGTTGTGTTTCCCTGTTGTTGTGAAGGTTGGACCTAAAAAAAACAATGAGGGAGAACATTGACTCATTTGAGCTGCTTTGCTGGACAGCAAAAATGATTAACAAGCAAGTACTGGAGACCATAATACCAGACATGGCACTGGAAGACAAAATCATAAAACAGTGTCTCACTTATTTTGGCCATGCCTTGTGGGGAAATTCAGTGAGAAAGCAATTATGTTTGGAAGAGTTTGTGGCAAAAGGAAACCAGGCCACCAATGAACATGGTAACTGGACACCATCAAAACCTGATACCAGCCACAGCACAGGACTACTCAAAGAAATGCAAGAACAGAAGATATAGAGAAATCTGGCCCATAGAATCACCATGAGTCGGGATTGAGCATGTGCCGAAGCGAATTCTAGGTGCTCCACCTCGAGCTCCGGAGTAATTTATTATGTAAAGGGAAATATCTCCCTTAAAAATATTATAAATCCTTCTTGAAGAAGAACAGAAGGAAAAAGAATCCACAGACATCAAAGAGAATCTAAAGATTTACGGTTTTAAGCAAAAACAGAGATTCTTTCGCTATAACGAGGGAGTGATAAAGTGAGTACAATAAATCTTAAAATGGCGGAGGGAGGGGGAGACTCAAGCCTAGCGAAAATCGAAAAAAAGCTGGATAGATTGTTGGATATTTGTTCAGGATTTGAGCAGATTTATTACAGTGGAGTCAACAATTGGAAATCTGGCTTCGGATGTTAAATTGATTAAAAAGGAGGTGGAGTTTTCTGCTGGAAAGATTCAGAAAGTTGAAAAACAAGCGAAGGATCACGATGAATTAATTAAACAAATGAATTATAGAATCGCTAATCTGGAGGACCGTCAAAGGAGAAGAAATTTACGTCTGCGTGGGTTCAGATCAGATTTTGCTTCAGGCTCAAACTTAAATGAAGCAGTAATTGCTTGGATTAATAAGCAAGCTGGAGTGCAAGTCGGCTCTGATGATATAATACATGTCCATTGGGCTGCCCCACGCAGAAATAGGGAGATGCAAAGAGACATTGTTATGGCTTTGGTCAGTGAAAAGCGGAGATCGTTTACAAGTCTTTGAAAAGTTCTGCCAGCCTTAAACAAGATGGGAATGAGATAAGAGGGATCTCTCTTGGGAAACCTTGAGATCAAGAGCTGCCTTACGCCCAATTTCAAGCCGTTTATATCAAAGTGGGAAAAGGTTTACTTGGGGGTTTCCAGCTGCTATTTTGGTGTTCCAAGAAAGTAAAATGTACAGGGTTCGTACATTGGAGGAGGGAAAAGCATTATTGGATCAACTGGGGATCAGGTTTGAAGAAGCTGGAGCACAAGGAACTATGGGTGAGACAAAAGAAGCAGAAGAAGATTTTTTTGACGGTCGTAGTACCCCAGACGAGGAGGAAAGACAAAGAGAAGAGCAGCTGAAGGAGTTAACCGGACAGGTGGAGGCTATTAGAAGAGAGCAGAGATGCCTTCCTTTGGTATGATAAAGATAGGACACATAAAGATAGGCATTTTTTTACCATGCACTGTTTTATGTAGTGTGTATATTAAACTTGTTAAAAAATCAATAAAAATATTATTTAAATAAAATAGAATCACCATGAGTCCAACAGAACTGAATGGATATCATCGTCGTCATCATCATCATCTTTATGTATGTACGCTAATCACAAACTGAAGTTTTTAAATGCAACAAACATAGACTTCTATATATGCCTAGATAGATCTACCTGTATGTGTGTATCAATGACTCAGTCACAACTGTGCATTTGTGACCAAGTCCCAATTTGTTTTAAATCTAATGATAATTCTAAATAATACTCCTCTTAACTGTCATAGAAATGTTAGAACCCGGTTTCTTCTCTGGTAATATCACACTACTAACCAAAGCATACAAAACATCCTTGAATACAGTTCATCTGCCTGGAACCCACCCCGCATATCAGGCATAAATACATTAGAAAAGGTCCAGAGATACTTTGCTAGAAGAGCCCTCCACTCCTCAACTCTTAACAGAATACCTTACACAACTAGACTTGAAATCCTGGGCTTAGAAAGCTTAGAATGTCACCTTATGTCACCTTCGGCAGGACCTAAGCATATCTCATAAAATTATCTGCTACAATGTCCTTCCTGTCAATGACTACTTCAGCTTCAACCACAATAATACACAAGCACACAACAAATAAAAACTCAAAGTGAACTGCTCCAAACTTGACTGTAGAAAATACGACTTTAGCAACAGTGGTTAATGCCTGACTATGCCCCCCCCCCAAAAAATCTTTACTCTTAGACTGTCCACTGTTGACCTCATCCGATTCCTAAGAGGTCAGTAAGGGGCGGGCATAAGCGCATCAGCGTACCTACCGTCCCTGTCCTAATATTCCCTCTTATCCCATATTGGGTTCCTACCGGTACGGGGCACTCCATAGTGAAAATGAACTGCACGTGCATGACTGGTATGTGACTGGTGGGCGGCTGGGCACGCCCACACGAGATTTGGCTTCTGCACTTGCGCAGGAAGTGAAAACTCGAGCAAGGATGTTCACATGAGATTTTGCTGATTTTTTATTATTACTTTGCTTCCGCGCATGCACGGAAGCAAAAAAAATCAGCAAAATCTTACATGCGCGAGCATCCACATGCAAGTTTTTGCTTCCCGCACATGCAAATCTTCTGCCAGCGTGCCCAACTGCCCACCGGTCACACGAAGCTGCACACGCAACTGCCACTGATAGCGGCGGCGACGGGGAACCCTTGCCACTCTTATCAGTACTCATCTTAAGTACATGAAAAATGTTATATCTATGCAAATACGTACTTGACAAAATAAATAAAAATAAAATAAAATGCATCTTAAATGTTATAGAGATAAGAAAGGACATTTGTCTCAATATTACTCCTTTCTCTTAAATAATAGATTGAATAATTTTTCTTTGTGTACTAACTTGGCTTCAGCTTACTTACAACATTTAAAAAATATATATTTTATTTTTTATTTTATACAATTGTTAAAGGCACTAGGCTTGAAGCTGGGAGGTCATATTTTTAGTCCTACTTTGGACATGAAGCCATGGGGCCAGCCACTCTCTCTCCACTACAGGAAGAAAGCAGTGGTATCCTACTTCCCAAAATGTTGCCAAGGAAACTCCATGGACTTTTCCACGTAACGTCTGGGAGTCTTGCATTGGCCAATAATGACTTGAAAACCCAAAACCAAATTGATTTATTAAATAATAATATTTTCATAATATTTCTCACCTTTAAGGCCATTAAACTTTCAAATCTGGAGACTTCAGTAATATAATTATGAACTCTAACTTTCAGTTCTTCTTTTTCACGTAAAGTTACTTCCAACTCAGTTGAGATTACCTGTTTGCATTACATATTATTAGACATATTATTCACAAAATAAATAAACCACCTGATGACAAAGCAGTACAATTAAATATGATCTATTCCATATCAAAACTGAACTACAGAGGAGCAGCTTATAATAGGGTTTCTCTTTGTTATTATGTCCTCATATTCATAATTTTTTTTAAAAAAAGTAGCGTTCAGTCTTGTGATTCCAAACCTATGGGCAAGTAATTTTCCTTATGAAAAATTTGGGACAAAAATTTGGCATTTATATTTTACACTTGCAATGCCCATATTGGTGTTAGCACTTGGCACATTAAAAATTGATATCTAATTAAATATTTCAAATGATATAATTATTCAATATTTCTAATAGTCAACTTTAAACTAGAACAGTTATCACACCATTAAAAAAATCCCATAAATGGGATATACATACAAGCAGGCCATTAGAGAATCTTTTCTGGAAAAACTGTGAATTATGTAGCCATGAGGGATTTATCTTTACCAGTAAATACAAAGAAGAATAAAACATAGTTGTAGCTATGATGTGATAAAATATTAAACTCAATGGGTGGGATATTTTTTTTGTTGAGAATGCAGGAAAAAAATGCTGAAAATTGCATTCAAGTGACCACAAGATGCTGTCAATGACTGTAAATATAAGCTGGTTTCCAACGGCCCAAAATGTGATCACGTGACCATGAGAATTACCTATATTGGTCTCTATTCTTCTTTATTGTGAAAGAACTAAATATCTAATCATCATTAGATACACAGTCCATAACTCCTGGGTAAAAATATGAAGAATCTTTCATTTTTAAAAAAATATCTTAATCTTCAAGTTTGCTATTAAACATTAGGAAACATCAGCAAAATATGTTACAGTATGTACGTGTGTGTGTGTGTGTGTGTGTGTGTGTGTGTGCATTCCTACAAACTCGTAAAAAACCTATAAGCAAAATACTTTTTTTTAGAAAGATAATCCGGGATATTTATTTTATTTATTTATTATTTGGATTTGTATGCCGCCCCTCTCCGAAGACTCGGGGCGGCTCACAACAAGTGAAACAAATCATAAATAATCCAATTAATTAAAATATTTAAAGATTTAAAAAACCCCATATACTAACAGACACACACACAAGCATACCATGTATAAATTAAACGTGCCCAGGGGGAGATGTTTCAATTCCCCCATGCCTGACGGCAAAGGTGGGTTTTAAGGAGTTTACGGAAGGCAGGAAGAGTAGGGGCAGTTCTAATCTCCGGGGGGAGTTGGTTCCAGAGAGCCGGTGCCGCCACAGAGAAGGCTCTTCCCCTGGGGCCCGCCAACCGACATTGTTTAGTTGACGGGACCCGGAGAAGGCCCACTCTGTGGGACCTAATCGGTTGCTGGGATTCGTGCGGCAGGAGGCGGTCTCGGAGATATTCTGGTCCGATGCCATGAAGGGCTTTAAAGGTCATAACCAACACTTTGAATTGTGACCGGAAATTGATCGGCAGCCAATGCAGACTGCGGAGTGATGGTGAAACATGGGCATACCTAGGTAAGCCCATGACTGCTCTCGCAGCTGCATTCTGCACGATCTGAAGTTTCCGAACACTTTTCAAAGGTAGCCCCATGTAGAGAGCGTATTAAAGTAGTTACATTAAGAGAGAATGATATTGGACTCTATAACTAAAAGAAACAGGAATACGAACAAAGTAAAATGCTTACAAAAACTCTTCACAGTCCAAAACAGCAAGCATTCGGTCGTTATAAGGCTGCTGAACATAGGGGACTTGACAATCAACTTGCAATTATAACACAACAATGTCTCACAGTCACGTGAACGCCATTTGCGGCCTTCACCGCCAATTTCCAACAAGCAAAATCAATGGGGAAACTGTTAGGAAGTGGCAAATGATGATCACATGAGCACACAGGAATAGCCTAATCGCAGCAATTGAGACTGCCACAATTACCATCACAGGTTGGTGTGGTCACATAACGTCACATTTTATTTCACTTTAAAATGACATGGACATTGTTATGGTTACAATGATGTTTCCAAAGAGGTACATCACATTTTTTGTACTTATAAATTACTGATACAAAATAAATCACAATGTGCACTATATCAATTGTTTTATACCTGGTTTTCTCTGGTCATTGTGGCCAGATCATCCTGTAATCTTCTGTTTTCCTTCAGAGCCATTTCTTTCACTCTGACGGTTTCTCCAAGCTCTGAGTGTACCGTGTCAAACTGGCGGTGGAGACTGCCAAGCTCACGATCTTTCCCATTTAAAGCATCCTTTAATTGGCTAAAAAATGTGGGATTTAGAAAATCTTAAATGCAATTCGTCTTTTTGCAATACAGTGTATACATGTTGGCCATAATTTTAAAATAACAACAATTAACTAAAAGATATTTTGCATATTACCAACAAGTACAGAGCTGTTTGTGTAACCGAACAAGGATCGGTTGCTGATCAGTTTCCGGTCACAATTCAAAGTGTTGGTTATGACCTATAAAGCCCTTCATGGCACCAGACCAGAATATCTTCAGGACCGCCTTCTGCCACACGAATCCCAGCGACCGGTTAGGTCCCACAGAGTCAGCCTTCTTCGGGTCCCATCGACTAAACAATGTCGTCTGGCGGGACCCAGGGGAAGACTTTTATGTGGCGGCCCCGACCCTCTGGAACCAGCTCCCCCCTGAGATTAGAACTGCCCCCACCCTCCTTGCCTTTCGTAAACTCCTTAAAACCCACCTCTGCTGTCAGGCATGGGGGAACTAAAACATCTCCCCCTTGCCCATGTTGTTTTGCTGTTTGATTGATTGTGTGCTTGTTTTTTATATATATTGGGATTGTTTTATGAATTTCTTAACTTAAAATTGTAATTGGATTGGTGGGCATTGGATTTGTCACTATGTACTGTTTTTTTGCTATTGTTGTGAGCCGCCCCAAGTCTGCAGAGAGCGGCAGCATATAAATCCAATAAATCTAATCTAATCTAATCTCTCTTGTTTCTTTAGAACAACTAAATTCCCAAGCATTTGGAAAATTATACCTGAATTTCTTGCACTGTGGCACAAATGGTAGCATTGGTAGAAGACAGATATGATGCTAAGTCTTAATTAATTTTAACCGTAGAATATGCTAGATCTGTTTCATAGTCAAGAAAGCACAACGTACTACTTCCCTATTAAAATTAGCTATTGTTGCTTCCAGCCGTCCTACCTTGAGACTCTGAAGCACTTTCTGCAGTGGTATGGTATGTTTCCTGTAACCAACCACTAGTACAAGGGGCAAGTAACAAGAATATTATCTTTTGAGATCTTTTGAAAAAGGAAAATTGACTCTCTCAATAATGCCTCCCATACCTTGCATTGTTTTTAAAAGTATTAACTTTCATTTGAAAAAGTCTGAAAGTAAATAATTTTAATTAAAGTTTTCAGAAATATAATTAGATACTGTACTAAAGAAATTAGCAGCAGTTTAGCAGAATTAGAAAACAGGCCAGGAAAGCTAGGGAACAGCTCTGCAGTGAAATGTTATATCTTCAGTGAGATTAGTGAATGGTTATTAAAGTAGTTTGAATGAAGAAAGCGTAATTATTTTTGAAGGTAATCAGCCATTTTTTTAAAAAAAACATAGTATAAAGAATTTGGGGCTCCCTTGTCGTCTTATCTTAAATAAGCATTACATTTAATAACTTCCCTGATATATAACACAATTAAAATAAAATTAGTAATTTTTTTCTCTTCTATTTTACCTTATGAAGTATATGCAGTAGCTCAGTTAATTTTCTAATCTTATTAAAATTACCTCTGACTTTTATTTTAAATCACTTTCAGAATAACCAAAAGTTATAATTTTATTACTTACTCTAAAGACACTTCCAACTGAGTAGCTGCTTTTTGTAAGTTGAAGATAGTTTTTTCCTGTTTAAAGAGATGGAGTTATGCATGTTGTGTATTTTCTTTTTCTGTAATTTTAAATCTAACATAGCATTAATGAAACTAAGTAATTTGACATACTATCCTTTCTCTAGCCTAACCAAATATTTCAAAGCTCCTGCAACAAGCACAAGACACTAATATACATAAGCATATATAGTTTATAACATTCTAACAGTATACGGACATACTAATACAACTTGAACACACATTAATAGTTCTCTGCACTACTTACAAGCAATTTGATTTATGATTTTACACGCAACGTATGTGGCAAAGTTTTTAATTGTAATACTTCTAAACATTTACTTCATATTATTTTGTTTTTATTATCTTTCAAATAATTTTTCTGCTTCTTTAATTTTTAATTTTCACAAATTTTCTAATGAATTGCAGAAGCCAAATTATGTCTTCAAATCTTTTGAGTGTATAGAAGCATGTATTAATAATAATCATAATTAAAATAATTTAACAGAAATCAAATAAAATTCAAAATAAAATATGAAAATATTTGCCAAGTAGCTGGGGGACAACGGAAGAGAAAAAAAAGGGACGCGACCAGAATGTCTTTTTAAAATTATTTTTAAATAACTTTTTGTCAGCAAAGGTAACTTACATACGTATAACCACTTGTTATATGTTATTTCTCACTATCTTCAAGCTAGGAAATAAGGCATAATATGAACTGGGCAAAACTACTATTTATCTATATCTAGGACAGGGTTCTCAACCTTTCCAATACCGAGACCCCTTAATAGAGTTCCTCATGTTGTGGTGACCCTCAACCATAAGTCTAGCGCCAATTCTCCCAAAAGAGCATTAAGCTGATTGGCAAGAAGGTCAGAGGGACACCCCCACTGTAAATGCCTGATTGGTTGAATTGTAAAAATATGTTCCAAGGCGCCTGTTTTTTGGGAAGAAATGACCCATTCAAGAAGATGTGATATCTGAAGGGAAATCATACATGAGGATACAGTTATTTTGTATATATACCATGAGTTTGTGTAGAAACAATCCCTTTGCCATCCTAGTTGTCTGTCGTTTTAACTTAAATATCCTAAATTCTTCCTTGATTGCATGTCTACCAGGAGCAAATAACATTCTTCCTTTGATACAGTAAGTATGGTTCTCATAATCCATTTCCTATTTTGTATGAATACCTTGTTATCTAAATTGTCTTCTAGATATGCAATTTTTTCAGTTTTTTCATCTATACTTTCTTGAAGGCTGTCTTTTTCCTTATCCAAAGCATTAACGGTACTTCTCAGTAGCATAACAGACTCATTTTGTGATGAGCTCTTAGTTTGGAGTGTATCTGAAAACAGAAAAACAGCAAGCAACACAAATGTTAGTTGGCTCACTTGCTTTGATCATGCAAAACTCTAAGCCTTGTAAGCACACTAGTAATTGGTGTATTTGTTCTGGGTCCCTGTTCTGGATGAGATTGTTGTTGATAAATTCTCTTATTGCTACACTCAACAAATAATTCGGAGAATAGTCAGTCATCCCAATTTATCTTAAAAGTATATTGCTTTTTAAAAGAACTTCTGTTGTTTGCTAATCTCAAATCAGCTATGTGACCTTGGAAAATTAAAATCCCGGTGAAGTTTGGAAATATCTGTTGGAGAATGACTGCCGTTTTGACTTTTATCCTCCCCCCCCCCCCCCCAAAAAAAAAAAATAGGTCTGTTTATTTAATTTTTAAATGTAATCAACTCTGATAACTCTGGGCAATGTAAAATAAAAACACCAGGAAAATATAGATTTTTAAAAATATAATTTATATAGGAGTATATTATAAAAACACAAAATCTAGAAAAGCAACATTATATTTTAGTAGCTTGTAATCTACACCAGGGGTCATTAACCTTTTGGACTTCAGGGACCCACTAAATTTATAATTTTAAATCCCGCAAACTACTAATATCAGTGGTGGGATTCAAAATGATTTATTACCAGTTCTGTGGGTTTGGCATGGCTTGGTGGGTGTGGCAGGGGAAGGATACTCTCCATTCCCACTCTACTCCAGGGGACGTTTACTGCAAAAAACCCATTTCCTCCCGATCAGCTGGGACTTGGGAGGCAGAGAATAGATAGGGCCAGGGCCAGTCAGAAGTGGTATTGATCGGTTCTCTGAACTACTCAAAATTTCTGATACCGGTTCTCCAGAACTCATCAGAACCTGCTGAATCCCATCTCTGACTGATATGCATTTTTAAAAATGATAAATAGTATGTAGTGCGATATTAAAAAATGCAAATAATTTTTCTGCAGACTATCAAAATTTTCTCATGGACCACTGATCTACACTATATAATTATTAATGGTATGCCTTCTCTGATTAGGTATATTTTGAGGTATGAAAATTTTGGGTTTGTTTTTTGTTTGTTTTTTGCTTTTTCCTTAATTAAGCTTTAGAATTTGCATTGCACATAATTAGAATTTCTGAAAATACTAATTTAATTAGAACAGAGGAGAGAGCAAATCAATGTACTCAACAGAGATTACAGTATTTTTCAGAGTATAAGGTGCACCTTTTTACTCCCTAAGAGGCTGAAATTTTGCGTGGGTCTTATACTCTGAATGGTTATAACTTTGGATGGTCAACGAACTGCTGTAAGACAAGGACTACATTTATCACCCAAGAATCTGCTACTAGGATCAAAGAGATTTTAAAATGTTTAGATCCTAAGAATCTGAAACAGTTCTTGGATGTTCTGTCTTTATTATATTGATGGTCTTTGACTATAATAAAGGTTTTACTTACTTACTTATTCTGAATGTAGGTGGGTTTTTTTCAGCCCTAACTAGGTGCTAACGATCTACACAGCTCCTTGCCTTGCAGGCGCTTTCATTGTTACTCTCTGTCTAGGTGTTTTCAGGGGTTTGCAAACACTTTCATTGCTCTACTTGCTCTAAAAGTTTCTTTCTAATGAGATACTATGATGTTCTCAGCTCTTACCGCTTGCAAGCACTTTCATTATTATTCTCTGCAAATAATGTTTTCCAAGCCTAAGTCTTTGCAGGCTTTTTTTTCATTGCTTTACTTGCTCAGAATAAGTTTCTTTCCAGCCCTAATCAGGTTCTAACGATGTTTCCAGCTCTTACCAGCTTGCAAGCTCTTTTATTGTTAATCTCTCCAAATAAGGTTTTTTAAAAGCCCTAATTAGGGAATAAAATGATGTGCTGAAACTGACCAGACTAAGGACGCTAGCCAGATAAATATCTGGTAGGCAGATGTTTTCCCCTATTTTTCTCTCCAAAAACTAAGGTGTGTCTTATACTCCAATGGGTCTTATACTCCGAAAAATACAGTATATTTTGTAGATAAAGGGCAAATTTCTATTCCTGCCAACTAAACTTGACGTTCTGAGTCAAATCAATAATTTTGATATGTATTTTATGTTTTATTCTAGCTCTTTGTTTAATAGAAGAATTCCAAGAACTTTTATCCCACTTTTTTATTCAAATATTAAAAAGACAATTAGTGTTTATAATTCTTTTGAGTATTTGGGATGGCAGCATTTGAATATTTTTTCTGATAAAGGGGCAAAAACAGCATTCAAGGAATATGTTCACATTTTTGTAGTTGTTTATACAGAGGCTTTTTACACTTAATTTCAAATCATTTTTCATTAATATTGTTTACATGTATAGTTTTTACTATTAATTAATTTGAATAACATAAAGCTTAATAAATACATGTAGAGAAAGAAAGGCCAGCAACTAGAATAAATTCAGCCTTAATTATTATTATTCAGCCCCATGTTTGAACTGGAATTATTTATTATTATTATTATTATTATTATTATTATTATTATTATTATTATTATTATTCAGCCCCATGTTTGAACTGGAAATATATTATTTGTTGTATTTATATTCTGTTTACTCCTGTTAGAACTCTGACAATGGTTTTGGGTAGAACTGAATTAGATTATTTGTACTTTTTCCCTTAATAATACAGTACAATATAATTCACCTATTTTGTCCTCTAATATCTCAATTTCCTCATTAGCTGATTGAAGTTCATTTGTTTTAAGAGTTAGTTGATGCTGTATCTCATCTAGGGATTTCTGTATCTGTTCATTTAATAATCTGTAAAATCAAGACAGTTATGTTAAATACAATATTGGGCACAGGTTATGAATCCATTTTTACTGTATCTTCAGTGGGCATTATAATTTATAAAGAAATAGTGACTTAGATTAAGTAAAACACCAGTGCTATACATTTTAGTCTAAATTTTCAATAATTAAAAATGCTGTTTTCTTAACGAAGGTCCAAAATTGTCCTTTTAATTTTTATAAGTATGGATATCACCAACATAATTACATAGTGAAACAGAATGGGATTTATTTTAAGAAATACACCCTTCCCAAACTTTCCAACATCATCAGTGTGAATGAATGTGGGATTTGCTTCCTGTTTATACACACTAGGTTGCCCGGCCACTTAATATTAATTCCTGCATATCTGGGCAGATAAACTCTAAAAATTCTGCTTATCACTAACTTATCACTAACATATAAGAAATATCTGTGATATTAGCAATAGCAATAGCATTTAGACTTATATACCACTTCATAATTGAAAATGTCCAAAGATATTTCACCAGAAGAGCCCTTCACTCCTCCAATCGAAACAGAATATCCTACAAAAATAGACTAACAATCCTGGGCCTAGAAAGCCTAGAACTACGGCGCCTAAAACACGATTTGAGTATTGCCCACAAGATCATATGCTGCAACGTCCTACCGGTCAATGACTACTTCAGCTTCAACCGCAACAACACAAGAGCACGCAACAGATTCAAACTTAATACGAACCGCTCCAAACTTGACTGTAAAAAATATGATTTCAACAATTGAGTTATCGAAGCGTGGAACTCATTGCCGGACTCAATTGTGTCAACCCCTAACCCCCAACATTTCTCCCTTAGACTCTCCACGATTGACCTCTCCAGGTTCCTAAGAGGCCAGTAAGGGGCGTACATAAGTGCACTGGTGTGCCTTTCGTCCCCTGTCCAATTGTCTTTCCTTTCTCTCACTTATAATATATATTTTCTTTCTTTCATATATCCTCTCCTCTAAGTTCCCTTTACCCTTATATATATTACTACATGTCTATTTTTCTTCCTATGTATTTGTGTATTGGACAAATGAATAAATAAAAAATAAATAATAAAAATAAAAAATAATGCTTTTACAACCCTCTCTAAGTGGTTTATAGAATCTCAACAATCTGGTTTCCTCATTTTACCCACTTCAAAAGGATGGAAGGATGAGTCAACCTTGAGCTGGTGGTGAAATTTGAACTGCTGAACTACAGCTAACAGTTAGCTGAAGTCACCTGCAGTGCTGCACTCTAACCACTGCGCTATCCCAGCTCTTTATTTTTTTTAAAAAAAAATTATTAAGTTTTATTTACAAGAATATATACAATAAACACAACAACAATACAAATAGTAATACAATATTGAACAAATAAACTCTTTAATCACTGGATTAATATTAATCTATAGCACTGTCTCATTTCTAATCTTTTCTCATCTTTTCCCATCTTCTCATCTTTCCTACTATCTTCTTATGATTTATCAATTGTTGTTTGTAGCTTATGATTAATGATTGTAACTATGATTATGACCTATTATTTATTATTGTATGTATACTGTGAGCTTATGCACTGGAGACAAATTCTTTGCTTGTCCAATAAAAAATTCAATGCAATTCAATTCTTCTATTTCTCAGAGTGTCCAGGGGGAAAGCATTTTGAAATTCCCTGATATTCCCCTGACACTTCCTGTAACTTGCAATCTAGTTAAGGCGCGGTTGTAGATGACATCCTACCAAACGGCTAAGTCGTGGAGAAATATCAGTAGCTGAGGAAGCAAGTTGTTGCCAGTTATGCTCATTTTTGCTTGACTCTGCCAAGCATTGCGATCCGGGTTTTTTACATGATTTCCCCCTGATTTTTAAACATTTTAATACTGTTGGTTTTTTCCCCTGATTTATTACGTTTTTTTTCACAAATTTCCTCATAATTCTCTGATATTTCCTGAACTGTCGATTTTTCTGATAATTCCCTTTTCCTGATAATTTCCCTGATTTCCGTTTTCCGGGTTAGCTGGGCACCCTGATTCCTATTTCTATTCTATATTCCATCCCATCCCATATGTATAAATTAATATAACTTTGTTTTCGTAGATTTTCACGGGTACAGGTATGACAGTCTTGGTATATTCGGGTTTCTTCCCGTGTAGGATTTGGAAATTTCTGGCGACGTTTCGATGAGGTCCCACTCATCATCTTCAGGCTGGTGTTTCTGTCCTTGTTCTCAGGCGAACACTAATATAACTTTTTCTAAACAAATTCAGTATAGGTTTTTCTTAGTCAATTATCAGACTAGCCATACTATTACTTTCAGTTTGATTATCAGGCAAATGCAAATTGGAGATCTCTTTTTAGGGCCATATCACTGAAGCAGCAGCATCATACAAATACGCATTACAAATTACACAATTGAACTTACTTTACTGAACTCAATTCTGTCTTATACTGTGCAGTATCTTCAGATGTGTTTAAGAGCTGATGAGTCTTCATGTTCAGTTCATCTTCCAAAGAGCTTATCTTATCTTTTAACAATGACATTGTTGACATTTGATCAAGACGTTCTGTTTCCAACTATAGAGCAAAAGAAATTCCAAACCTATGTGACATTTTTAAACCTAACATATTTTAAAGATTGCAAGATAAAGCAGCCCTTCACAATATGTTCCATTAAAATGATAGTAAGGATCAATGGCAGTAAAATCCACAATAAGGTAAACTGCCATGCAGTAACATAATTTATTTACATATTCCATTACAGTGATCCCCCGGTTATTGCGTCCCCGACCATTGCGAATGGGCTACATCGCGATTTTTCAACCCGGAAGTAAAAACACCATCTGCGCATGTGCGCCCTTTTTTCCTATGGCCACACATGCGTAGATGGTGTTCCCCGCCGGGCAGATCAGCTGCTGGGCGGCTTCCCTGGGTCTTTCCCCTCTTGCTGGCGGGAGGGCGAGAAGCCCCCCCAGCACCCGCTTGCCCTCCGTTCGCCCGCCCTTCGCCCGGCCACCCGCCATTTGCTCGCTGCTCGCCCGGCCACCCGGGTTCGTTTGGCTTCGGGACTCAGTTGGGAAGCGGCACGGGTGTTTTAAAAGGTCTCCGCCGGCATGGGGGGCTTCTTAGCACCCCCCCAAACCCGGGTTGGGGGTTCGGGGGGGGTAGGAAGCCCCCCATGCCGGCGGAGACCTTTTAAAACACCCGTGCCGCTTCCCAGCTGAGTCCTCAAGCCAAGCGCAGAAGTTAGCCTTGAATCCCTTTGAATCCCGCCGCTTCTGCTGGATACGGGCGATGGGGGGGGCGAGCTGCCACACCCCTGGCTTCCGCACCGCTCGTCCCACCCACCGCCCGTATCCAGCAGAAGCTGCTGGATTCAAAGTGCTGGGGTGGGGGGCTGTCGGGACACCCCCCACCCCACCCCAGCACTTTGAATCCCGCCGCTTCTGTTGGATACGGGCGATGGGGGGGCGAGCTGCCACAGCCCCTGGCTTCCTCACCGCTCGTCCCACCCACCGCCCGTATCCAGCAGAAGCTGCTGGATTCAAAGTGATTCAGGGAACAGAATGGAGCCTTCCGCGGCGGGGCTGGTAGGAGGGGAGCCGAGGGGATAACCGAGCCCAGCCCCGTGGGATTCGCCTTCCTCCCGCTTGCAGCCGAGTGATCGTGGGCTCCTTCGCAACCTCAGAGAGCTTCCTGGTTTTCGTGAGCTTTCATGCCCAGGAAGCTCTCCGAGGTTGCCAAGGAGCCCAGGATCACTCGGCTGCCGGCGGCAGGAAAACGAATGTCACGGGGCTGGGCTCGTCTCCCCACCCTTAGCAGCCCCGCCGCGGAAGGCTCCATTCTGTTCCCTGCCGGCCCGATTGAGCGGCCGGCGGTCTCCATTCAGGGAACAGAATGGAGCCTTCCGCGGCGGGGCTGGTAGGAGGGGAGCCGAGGGGGTAACCGAGCCCAGCCCCGTGGGATTCGCCTTCCTCCCGCTTGCAGCCGAGTGATCGTGGGCTCCTTCGCAACCTCAGAGAGCTTCCTGGTTTTCGTGAGCTTTCATGCCCAGGAAGCTCTCCGAGGTTGCGAAGGAGCCCAGGATCACTCGGCTGCCGGCGGCAGGAAAGCGAATGTCACGGGGCTGGGCGCTAGCTCTCGCCGCTTTCGAGCTGAGTCCTGAAACGAATTCGCTTCAGGACTCATCTCGAAAGCCCGCTAGCGAGGAGCCGAAGATTGGGGGCGGCGCGGCTGTTTTAAAACGTCGCCGCCGGCATGGGGGGCTTGCCAGCACCCCCCGGACCCCCAACCCGTGTTTGGGGGGCTGCTAGGAAGCCCCCCATGCCGGCGGCGACGTTTTAAAACAGCCGCGCCGCCCCCAATCTTCGGCTCCTCGCTAGCGCTGCGGAAGTTAAAAACACCATCTGCACATGCGCAGATGGTGTTTTTACTTCCGCAGCGCTACTTCGCGAAAACCCGCTCGTTGCGGGGGGTCCTGGAACGGAACCCTCGCAACGAGCGGGGGATCACTGTATACTGTATGTGGCCCCTAAGATATTTCATCTTTTTCTTTCCAAATAATCATGAAATAATGACTACGTAAAAAGTTATAGCTCCAAATCCAATCAGAATATTTGGGCAAAATACTTACTCTTTTAAGAGTACTTTCCAATCTTGATACATCCTGTTCCAATTTTAATTTATCTAAAGCATATTCCTCCTGCAGCATCTAACAAAACAAAGTAGACAGAACAATAGTAGTAAGCCCTTTCATTAATAATATTAAAATAGCCACAATTACCCTACATTTCTTGACAATAAAATGACCAAACAGTACATGAACGTCAGAAGGAAAATGGTATCTATTTTGTCTTTAGAATAACAAATATGGTTGAAAATAGATATAAATAAGACGCAACACGAAAACGCTTATTAATTCGAAGTGAGCATTTATTTTCTTCTAGTTTCGCCGCATAACCTCTGCATAACCCCCTGAACTTCAGATAAGCAATCTACTAGAGCAGCATCCCATTCCCTTTCAGTTCTGCAGACTGGTGGCAACAGTGATGGGGGAAGGGATGGTTTCGCTTGCACAAATGCAGCTTCACACAATCGCACAATTGCCCGTCACTTATGCAGCCCAGTTCTGAATGGGCTATGGTCTGGTACCAGGCTACAGACGGGAGCTGGGGACCCTGTATTAGAGAGAAAGAACTTATTTTCATATAGATTAAATCTGCTACCTAGAATTTATTAACCGAAGATGTAGCATGTGCATTCCTATTGACCTGTATCTGTGATTGAACCTATAGCACGTGTTGCCCTATGTCAGCTCCAGTGTTCATGTGTGTGCTTGCCAGCTGATTTTCAGCCTTCCGGAGGGCAGAAGGAAGCCGTTTTGTCCTCCGCAGGCTTCAGGAATGCCTCTGGAGCCTATGGATGATGAAAAAGGGGCCCAACAGGCCTGCTGGAAGTCAACCTCAACTTCATTGAGGCCTGTGTGCATGCACAGGGGGGAGGCAGTGCAGGGGGGGAGGGCATTGCATTATGGGTGTAAGCACGTGTATGCATACTATTGGGCATCCTTTTGGCAACAGAGCAAAAAAAGGTTCACCATCACTGACTATAGCAGTGATAGCGAACCTATGGTACTGCCCTAGCCAAGCTTCAACATGCATGTGTGTGCCGGCCACCTGATATTTGGCTCACACATAGGCTCTGGGCGGGCATTTTTGGCTTCTAAAGAGCCTCCAGGGGGATGGGGAAGGGCATTTTTACCTTCCTTCAGCTCCAGGGAAGCCTTTGGAGCCTGGGGTGAAGCATGAGCATACTGGGCCCACCTGAAGTTAGAAAACAGGCTGTTTCCGGCCTCCAGAGAGCCTCCGGGGGGCAGGGAAAGCTGAATTATGAGTATGGGCATTTGCGCATGCGCGATAGCGCGCACACATACTCTTTTGGCACCAGAGGGAAAAAAGTTTCGCAATCACTGGGCTACAGTGTCCTAAGTGGCCAAAGTTAAATTGTTTTCAAATTTTAATGGCTCCTTCATGTTAGGACTTTTACATTAGGATGATTTTATTAATGTGATAGATTCCTAGTTTAATACTTTTGTTATATCAAACTAAAAAAAAAATGCATACATCTGCATTAATAAGATAACATAGTCTTAAAATTAACAATTGTAGTAATAAAAATTGTTAAAGAGCTGGGAAAAAGAACTAGTCCAACAATTTGACTACATTGCTCAAAAGTATTCTCCATTACCTCTTTGTTAAAAAATCCCCCAAATGTTTTTTGATTTATATGCCACTTATCTCACTCTGCACAGCAACTCTCAACTTAAATATTTGCAAACAATATACCATATTATCAACAATCAATTGCTGCAAATCAGCTATACATTTCTTTTTCCAATGTTACCTAATACTTAACAAAGCCCCAAACCAAAATTACAACAGAATTTTTTTGCCACTTTGAGAATTTATGCTAAATTAACATTACTGTTTATTATTAGTTTTAGCAATACCTTTCACAGAATGATTATAAAAGAAAATCCAAAATGCACTTTTTGAAATTGTCATTATGTGATCAGTAATAATCTGAAGTGTTACAGGACGTGGAGACAGTCACTTTAAATAACAAACTAGGCTAAAATTATTTCATTGTTGAAAACTACAGAAAAGATTAAAAGCTGACCTTTAATTTCTCCCTTAGTCCTTCTTTCTCTGATGCAGCTCTTCTGAAATCAGCTAATGCATTATTTCTTTCTTCTTCTGCATGATTTCTTGTCAGAGAACAGGTTTTTTTCTCTCTCCGCAGATAGTTTAATTCATTCTGAGACTAAACATGCAAAATTATTTTTTTTACCTTGCCTTTATTATTTTAAATAAACAATCCGATGTGTTGAACTTAGGCTTTTTCCTCTTCCTATTTTCCCCACAACAACCACGTGAGTTGAGATAGGTTGAGAGAGAGTATTTGGCCCAAAGTCATCTAGCCAATGTTTGTGCCTGAAGCAGGATTAGAACTCAGTGTCCTGGTTCAAACTCTGGCGCTTAACCACTACAACAAACTGGCTTTCTAGTTTTTGAAGCAGTTATTAAATACATTATAATTGTACTGCAATTTTAAAAGGAAAGCACAAAAAGAAAAGCATACAGAAAATAAATTAAAAGAAAACAATACTGTGTTTCCTCGAAAATATCTTATATTTTTTTGAACCCGGAAATAAGTACTTGGTCTTATTGCTATGCACTCAAAAGCCCGATTGGGCTTATAATTCAGGGGATGTATTATTTTGGGGGAAACAGAATATTTATGAAATCTATAAGTACTAAAGTGAACAAAAATAGAAAATTAGAAAAACTAAAAAATTTTAAACTGATATTTTTAATATAATAAAAATGTATAACACACATACACACACATAATATGGCAAAGTCTCTAAAAGGCAAATGTATTATTTTTTTGATTAGAAAATGTAGCCTCTTTAAAAATGGATTTGTTCAATCTTTGATAATTGAAGTAATAGTACTTTTCAATTTCTCAGTATAAATGTCTTAAGTATTCCCCATATAAGATAAAACCAATAAACTTCAGAAACTCCCTGTTTCCACAATTTTGGAATATTATTGAAAATAACCTTTAAATTTTAACTTGAAAACATTTACACAGACATATATTTTTTAAATAAACTGAACTTGACCAAATTACAGTAGCTAAATATACCTTCAAATTTCCTACATTAGAAGCCAAGAAAATCGTATTCCTAAATGTAACATTACAACATTATTAACTTAAAGTAATTATTCCAGACTTGATCTTTCTACCTATGTTTGAAGTATTTTTTCTTTCATAGAAAAAAAATAATCTAAATTAAATATTGAATATTACACATTATTGTTTCATCTATCTATCTATCTATCTATCTATCTATCTATCTATCTATCTATCCATCCATCCAATCATATTAATATGAGCTTGTATTAATATCAATAAATTTGATAAATATTAATGTGTATTAGCATTAATATTGAATATTATTAATAATATTAAATATCCATGAGACTTAGCATCAAAACTCAATAGGCTTCCAATAAATGTCAAATATTTAATTACACTAGTCCAGGAAATAAATAATTGATTAAACTTTTATGCCACCTCACTCTCAATAACCCTGGGCAGTTCACATAAATCAAAGTAATTACTATACACTCTACTAGATTTTTAACAGAGATTATTATTAAGATTGCAATAGTTCAATAAATCTAGTTTCTTTTTGATGAGACTGCAGATTTTCATTGTTGTACAGTATATTGCTCTGGATCAAGGTTCTATTTATTTACCTGTTCATAAAGGACACTCAATTTGTCTTTTTCTACAGTTAATAGTTTGACATTAGACTGAATTTCTATCATATGCTTTTCAAATCTGTCCAGCATACACTGTAGCTCATCTCTCTCTTGTATAACTAACCTAAGGTCTTCACTCTGCAAAATAAAGGGAGAGGGGGAGGAAAAAGTGAGAATATGCTTTATACATCCACATATGTATTCACCCATATTAGTAAACAAGTCAACAAAATACATATTCTTCGGAGAGTCTTCGGAGAGGGGCAGCATACAAATCTAATAAATTATTACTATTATTATTATTATTATTATTATTATTATTATTATTATTATTATATTACGAATGACAGGATTGCAGTCCAAAACCAATAACCATTCCATGCTTTATAAATTATGGTTTATGTAGTAAAGAATCATACAAAACTGGCCCTGGATTATATTGTTAACATTGCCCAGAACTGGGAAATTCTAATCTAATGTCAGTTATCTAGCCAGGATCTCAATATTCAAACAAAGCACTAAATCTCTGTTGAATATTCTGAGCCTTCAGCCTGCAGATCTGTCTCACTTCCTCAAATAGGGCTCTGAAACACCCTGATATATTTATTATGGTCAGTCAAAACAAATCCATTTCTAATCATTTGCTGGCCAGATTAAAATGCAAATTGCAATTAGGCTAAAAGACTTTCCCTCTTCTCTTGTGACCATGTTAGACCTATTCACATAGGTTTGATAATTATAAGGGAAATTATTAGGTGTCCTTACAAACAATAAAAGGAAACAAAGTCAAGGAAAATATGTCAATATTGGGCTACAAATAATTTCTAATGCATTTACAGGAAGTCCTTGACTTATGACAATAACTGAGCTGAACATTTCTGTTGTTGATGAGACAAATATTAAGTGATTTTTGCCCCCTTTTATGACATGGCTACGTGGTTAAGTGAATCTGTCTTCCCCATTGACTTTGCTTGTCCGGGAAGTCACAAACAATGATGTAAAGCTGATTCATCGCTTGCAAAGTGCCTGAATTTTGATCATGTGACCATGGGGATAAATGTGAAAACCAGTTATAAGTCACTTTTTTCAGCACCCTTGTAACTTCGAACGATCACTAAACAAACTGTTGTAAGTCGAGGACTGCCTGTAGCTGAAGGAAATGAAGCATGCTTATTAAGAAGGAAATATCACTGAATCCAGTAAAATTGGGGATCAAAACGTGCTAATCAATATCAGGTTCCTACCGGGGGGGAGGACGACACCATATTGGTAGCGGAAATGGAGCTGCATGCGCAGCTCTGGGTGACCGGCAGGCGTGTGCACCCATCCTCTCACAAGATTTGGCTTCTGCTCATGCGCAGAAAGCAAAATCTTTTGAGAGGGACGTGTGCGAAAGATTTGGGCTATTTTTTGCTTCTGCACATGCACTGAAGCAAAACATATTGCCAAAATATCACGTGCCCACGCATCTTCTCGTAAGATTTGCTTCCTGTGCAGAAGCCAAATCTCGCTCCGATGCGTGCACATGCGTGCATGTCACCCAGAACTGTGCGCATATCAGCACCGATAGCAGCGGTAAGTTGGAACCCCTCCCACCGGTGTTAATATTTTGATACTAATAATGCTATATTGCCTCATATTTAATGTTAATTGGAGAAAACTAGTTTTCCCCCCTTATTAAAGTGTGCATCATCATCATCATTATCATATTTTTCAGAGTCTAAGACGAACTTTAGTTTTGGGGGAGGAAAATGGGGGGGAAATCTCCCTACCAAGTATTCATCTGGCTAGCGTCCTTAGTCTGGTCAGCTTCAGCACATTATTTTATCCCCTGGTTAGGGCTTTAAAAAAACTTTAGTTGGAGACAGTAACAATGAAAGAGCTTGCAATATAGTAAGAGCAGGGAACATTGTTAGCACCTGGTTAGGGCTGGAAAGAAACATTTGGAGCAAGTTAGACCAATGAAAAAAACTGCAAAGACTTAGGGCTTGGAAAAGATTCTTTGCAGAGAGTAACAATGAAAGAGTTTACAAGCCAGTAATAGCTGGGAACATTGTTAGCGCCTGGTTAGGGCTAGAAAGAAACATTCAAAGCAAATTGAGAATGTAAAAAAACCCCTACAAATACAGGGTTTGGAAAACATTCTTCGCAGAGAGTAACAATGAAAGAGCTTACAAACCTGTAACAGCTGGGAACATTGTTAGCACCTGGTTAGGGCTAGAAAGAAACTTACTCGGAGCAAGTTATAGCAATGAAAAAAAACCCAGCAAAGACTTAGGGCTTGGAAAATATTATTTGTAGAAAGAAACAATGAAAACGCCTTCAAGGAAAGAGCTGGAAAGATCGTTAGCAGCTAGTTATGGGGGGAGGGGGTGTACATTTAGAGTATAAGATGCACCGAAATTATCAGCCTCTATTAGGGAGGGAAAAGGTGCATCTTATACTCTGAAAAATATGGTATATGTCTAAATAGTTGCAATGCTGCCTGACTACATCATTTCCACCATGATCTTTTCACTTTATTGGCTGTTAACAGCTGTTTATGATGCAATAGGCAGCTGTAATTTGGATCTCCTATTTGACTTCTTAGGAGTGATAAGGAATTGAATGCAGGAGAGTGAAGTGGCAGAGACCTTCAAAAGAAATGAGCCAAGAAATGAAACCCAGTACACTGCCAAAGAATGAAAGCAGGTCTCCTCCTAGTAAATAGTCAAGCATGCTACAAAAGGAATTATCTGACCCATATCTGATAGCACGCTTTATAAAGCGAAGAGCTTAAAAGTTAATTTGATGTATAATTGGACTGAAGTATGATGTATTAAGCACAGTAAGCCTTACCTTTTCTGGAGATTTGTGTAACGGGCTGGATCTTCTTTTAAATATCTTTTGAAGGCACTCTAGTTCTCGCTTATAATAGTCCCTGTCTTCTTCTATGGTCTTTACAAATGCATCTAAGCGAGAAGGGGACTTGTCTCCAAGTGCTATGCCACCCTCCAGCCTCATTCTCTCCAGCTCTATAACAAGCTCCCGATCTGCGACAGACCACAATCGGCAAGGATGAAATTTCCATACGCACAAAGTCTTCAGCTAAAGCATTTATTATGAACATGATAAAGAAAAACTCTTTTCAAAAATTTTCTGTTTTTAGGTAAATATCTCTGAAACGATGATCCAATGGGTTAGTATTAGGGTGAGAGTTTATTAACATTCATCAGTTGTAGGATACAATAATTATATTTTAATATACAGTAACCAAATATTTAAATTTGCAAAATAACGCTATACTTTATACAACACTAACAAGTTAAATAAAGGACTTTGCTCTCTCCAAGAAAGGAACCAAAATCTGAATGAATTACAGAGAAACAATCTAATAAACAATTCAGCGTACTTTTCAGAGTATAAGACATCTTTTTCTCCCCTAAAAGAGGCTAAAAAATTGTGTGCATCTTATGAATGTAGCTTTTTATCAAAGCTTCCCCCCCCTCCAGCACTAACGATCTTTCTTGGCTCTTCCTGCTTGCAAACTTGTTTTCATTGCTACTCCCTCCCCAAAAAATTTTTTTCAGCCCTAACGAGGTGTTAACAATATTCCTGGCTTGCAGGATTTTTTCATTGCTACTCCATAGAAATTTTTTTCCAGTCCCACGTCTTTGCAGGCTTGTTTTCATTGCTCCTCCGAATATGTTTTTTTAGTCCTAACCAGGGGATAAAATATTGTGCTGAAGCTGACCAGACTAAAGACGCTAGCCAGATGAATACCAGATAGGTAGATTTTTCCTCCTATTTTTCTCTCCCAAAACTAAGGTGCTTCTTGTACTCTTGTGTGTCTTATACTCCGAAAAATACAGGATGTAAAATTTCTTCACTGTTCTTCTTTAGATTTTCCACACACCAAGATTTCATTTGAGGCTGAAAATCCATCTCCTACAGCCTGTGGGGAAGTAAATACTTACTTATAATTTCAAGGTTTTCATTTTTTTTCGATGATCTATGGTTTTCCGATTGAATCTGGCTTAACAGTATCTCAAGATTTTGTTTTTCCTCTGATTTTCCAAAGAGTTCTTCACTCATTTTTTCTTTTTCTCTGCGATGGGAAGTTATCTCCTAATATGACACAAATATCACAAAATTTAGAATTGTGGCTACAATAAAAATATCCATTTTTTAAAATGGCATAACATTTCCACATATAGATAGTTCTTGACCAACGACCACACTTGAGCCCAGAATTTATGTTGTTCTGTGAGACATTTTGTTAAGTGAGTTTTCCCTCATTTTATGACTTTTCTTGCCAGTTGCTAAGTGAATCAGCGCAGTTGTTAAATTAGTAACAAGGTTGTTAAGTGAATCTAGCTTCCCCATTAACTTTGCTTGTCAGAATGTTGCCAACTTTGCTTGTCAGATCGTTGCAAACAACGATCACATAATTCCAGCATATTGCAACCAATTAAATATGAACCAGTAGTCAAGCATCCAAATGCAAATCGCATGAGCATGGGGATACTGTAAAGATTATAAGTGTGAAAAATGGTCATAAGTCACTTTTTTCAGTGCTGTTGTAAGCTTTGAATAGTCACTAAAACTAAATGAAGTTTTATAAGTTGAAGGCTACCTGTATTCAAGTTAGATGCACCAAGTATTCACTGTATATCAGAGAATTTGACTTAGATGCAATTTATTTCGTTGATATATTATTTATAAGCTGAAAATTAGTCAACTTATATTATTCAGAGCTTATTCAATACCCAGAAAATATCATGGTGGAAAACCATCTATCATAGCAATAGAAATTAGATTTATATACCGCTTTAAAGCCCTCTCTAAGCAGTTTACAGAGTCAGCATATTGCCCCCAACAATCTGGGTCCTCATTTGATCGACCTCAGAAGGATAGAAGGCTGGGTCAACCTTGAGCCTGATAAGATTCGATCTGCCAAATTGCAGGCAGCTGGCAGTCAGCAGAAGTAGCCTGCAGTGCTGCCCTTTATCCGCTGCGCCACCGTAGCTCATAAAAACAAGATAAGACAAATAAATTTTTTTAAATGTAGTTAAAAACTGTATCAAATGAAGATTATTAATAGAAAAGTGATCAAGAGATCAAAGCGAAGCTGAGCTACATTTTATATGAGCAAAATCCCCAATTTCTTTACCTTATGCAAAGGGATATGTAAAGCAGCACTTTCCTAGTCTCTCTGGGGAAAGGCATCCCAAAGTCCTCTCCTACATCCCCACAGAGTATACCCCTCTCAGTCATGAAACAAGGAAGAGCTCCTGCACTCCAGATCATAGGCAGGTATATACTAGGGGTGTTCTCCTCAAGTACTGCAGTCTTAAACAATTAAAGCATTTAAATGGGGTAACGAGATGCCGTTGGTAAAAACTGCCCTCCCAGTGGAGTTCTTTGAGAATTGGTGCTGTTTAGTCGAGCAAATATAGCAATAACTTTGTTATATAGCCATATTCTGCACCACGAGGCTTGAAGGACAGATTCATTATGCGGTAGGACACAATACAGTGCAGCTAGCCAGATGATAACTCAAGTGACAAAAGGGATCCAGGAGTCAAACCGGGCTGCAAATGATCTTTCAGAGAAAATGCAACCCCATGCAAAATGGACACTAATAACATTTTTACCCAGAGTATTTTTAATTCTGGGATTGAGAAGAGTGAAGAATCTTACTCTAGCACAGTATTATCATTTCTCTTTTATTATCTGATCTGTTACTACCCTGTTTCCCCCAAGATAAGATATTTCCTGAAAATAAGACCAATCAAGTTTTTGAGTGCATGGCAATAAAGCCAAGCACTTATTTCAGGGTTCAAAAAAATATAAAACAGGGTCTTATTTTCGGGAAAACACAGTACTTAAAATACATTTAAATAATATGCCACATTTTGTCCTCAGTGAAAAAAACAGATATATAAATCAACACAATACTGAAGGTTTTCATCTAAATACTGCAAGATATTTTAACTTTACCAATTTCATTGTAGGCAATATTCAGTAGTATGGATATTTAAAATATTTGTATTAGGCTTATAAAACTTACTAATAAAAATCTACTACAATAGCGTCAACATAAAAAAGCTGAATTTTTATAAATATATTATTGATTTTCTTTCCTATGCTATTAATTGTCATTAGTATCATGCATTGAATTCAAACAAATATACATATATATAAAGTTTATTAAGTAAGCTTAACTCAGTTCAATAGGCATGTTACTTACTAACTTCAGTCTTGATATGGTCTCCTCGCGATCTTGTATTTCACTGCGTTTTTTTTTAATTTCTTCCTGATTACATGAAATATATTGTAAATATTATTTTTTAAATTAAAATTTGATTATAAAACTGGAGAACTAAAATATTTATTTCTATATAGATTGTTGCTTACAATAAATATCAGTCACCAAATTATTATTATCTCCCACACATGCATACTAGCTATATTTTAAAAATAAGATTTGTTCCTTGGGGATACTCAAATAACTTAAAGAGCAGATGATGAAGGAAGGAAAAATAATATATTCGCTTTAAAGGGTAGGACTACAGTTGAAGTACAGTATATGGTATATTTTGTATGTTTGCAGAAATATACAAATCTTTATTTCTGATGAAAGGAATTCTTCATAAGGACTTATGGAACTGTATAATTTCTTATGAATCCAATGACCTGGCAATCCAAAATGATTTATTATTTAACTGTGTAATTATTGTTTTGACACTTTGTCATGTTTTATTGTTGCTTGTAACATAAAATTTGGAAAAAAAAGATTTGAATGTGTTTTTTTCTGTTTTTATTTTATTATGCATTACTTTTGGGATATACTGTATTTTTAAAACATGCAAACTACTGTAAGTAAGCTGATAGGTTCCTACATAATTGTGAATGGTTTAAAATTGAAGAAAGGGAAGGAGGGAAAAAATACCCAGCTATCTGAAATATATTAGGAAGTTTTATATCTTGAGAAATCAGCTGTTGAAGTAAAATAGGATAAACGTTACAGCAATAAATCAGGAAATCAGCTTCAAATTAAAATATATCTGCATTCCCTAGCTTTCCCATGTAAGTTTCAGAGATTCCTGGTGATGTTTTGACGAGGTCCCACTCGTCATTTTCAGGCTGGTGCTTTTGGCCTTGTGCTAGGGTGAATATGTTCATCCTAGCACAAGGCCAAAAACACCAGCCTGAAGATGACGAGTGGGACCTCGTCAAAACATCACCAGGAATCTCTGAAACTTACACAGGAAGAAACCCGAATATGCCAAGACCTTCATACACACACACACACACACACACACACACACACACTCACACACACACACACACACTCACACACACATATGTACCAGTGTCACCCAGAAAGTAATACACCACATTTTTTTCTTCAACAATTACAGTGATACCTTGTCTTACAAACTTAATTGGTTCTGGGACGAGGTTCTTAAGGTGAAAAGTTTGTAAGACGAAACAATGTTTCCCATAGGAATCAATGGAAAAGCGATTAATGCGTGCAAGCCCAAAATTCACCCCTTTTGCCAGCCGAAGCGCCCGTTTTTGCGCTGCTGGGATTCCCCTGAGGTTCCCCTCCATAGGAAACCCCACCTCTGGACTTCTGTGTTTTTGCGATGCTGCAGGGGAATCCCAGCAGGGGAATCCCAGCATTGCAAAAACAAGCGTTTCGCTGGCAATGGAAGTCTGGAGGTGCAGTTTCCCATGGAGGGGAGCCTCAGGGGAATCCCAGCAGTGCAAAAACGGGTGCTTCTCTGGCAACAGAAGTCTGGAGGCGGGGCATCCCAGCGGCGGCGGTGGGTTTGTAAGGTGAAAATAGTTTGTAAGAAGAGGCAAAAAAACCTTAAACCCCGGGTTTGTATCTCGAAAAGTTTGTATGACAAGGCGTTTGTAAGACGAGGTATCACTGAATTTAGTGAACACAATGAAACTTACAAGAAAGAATGATGTTTCTTCTACACTCCCTATTTTTCCACATAATGACCCATTAAAGGATGCCATTTGTGGAAGACATTTTGAGGATGATGAAGAAGTGATTCACACAGTGCAGAAATGGCTTTGTGACCAGAACAAGGAGTGGTACCGACAGGGCATACATGCTCTTGTGTCTCGCTGGAGGAAGGCCATAGAATAGGACAGAGATTACGTGAAAAAATAGGGAGTGTAGAAGAAACATCATTCTTTCTTATGTGTAAGTTTCACTGTGTTCAATAAATAATTGTTGAAGAAAAAAATGTGGTGCATTACTTTCTGGGCGACCCTCGTATATAGTGGCCAGGAAGGGCTACCCAGAGATGGTACAGCAGTTGAAAAGAGGATGAACGAAATCAGGTGAGTGTCAAAGTCATTGTCTGGGAAACAATCCAAAGTATCCTGAAATACATCAATAAGCTGGCACCCAATAATGAACTGCTGAGAGAATGCCAGTTGTGGCAGCTGGCATAGAAGGAAGATCAAGCAGAGAAAGTGCCATGCAAGACAAGACCCTGCATGAGATGTATAACAGATAGCAATAAATAAATAAATAAATAAATAAATAAATAGCTGAGGTGGCTGACATTGGAAAAGTTTATCAGCTTATTATTGGCTAGAAAGAGCTGGACAGCACTGAGGCCCTGATCACAGCCATACAAGAATACAAAGTAAGCACCAGATCCATAGAAATAGGACAGGATCCAAAGCACTGACTATGCAGAGGCCTCAGAGACCATCCAACTCATACTGGCAGGATGTAAGATGGAGGCAGGAACAGCATACATTGAATGGCACAACCAAGTAGCTGGAATGGACCCAATCCAATAAGAGACCGTTCAGAAGTGAGACAAGCAAAGTCCTGCACTTAGGCTGGAAAAAAAACAAATGCACACAGGTATAGAATAGTCAGTACAGTGGTACCTCTACTTACGAACTTAATTTGTTACGTGACCAGGTTCTTAAGTAGAAAAGTTTGCAAGAAGCAATTTTCCCCCCATAGGAATCAATGTAAAAGCAAATAATGTGTGCGATTGGGGAAACCACAGGAAGGGTGGAGGCCCACTGAGGAGCTGATCAGCTGTGCTTCGGGCGGAGAAATAATGGTCAGTATTAAAATGGGCGTGGGCAAGAGGGCCCTTTTTCAAGCAGCGGAAGAGGAGAGGCCATCCAAACAGGGGAAAATTCACATTTAAAAAAAAAAAAAGATGGTGGTGCCCACAGATTGGCACTGACCGAATAGGATCCATGACATCACCAGAGGGTCACTACTGGTTCGGGCAATCTGGTCCAAGCAGGAGAAACCCACCCCTGGTGCAGCATCTCTGTCTCTCTTTCATGTGTTCATCATTGCAGTCAGCTAATAGCTATCCCATGATATCTCTTGCCCACCCCAGAGCAGAAAGATTGACTAAACAAGCTATCAGTTCCTGTAGTGTTTTTCTCCACTGCCCAGTGCTTCCCTAAAAACTCCTAACTGCAGATTTAAAAATTCAGCTCTGTGACCTTAACTGAATGCTGGACCACTTGTAGTGCTGCCTGAAAGTGAAAAGATCTTAATCGGTTTCATATTAAAGATTTGTTGCCTCCTTTTGCTTGTATATTCAAACAGAGTTCTATTAAGTAATCTTTATGTAGCTGAATGAAATGCTAATCCTATTCAATATTTTAAGAAACTCTTAATTAGTTTCTTGGCTAACTTCAGGGCTTTTCCACTTATAAAATCTAGAAAGGTGATATATACATTCCAATTAACAGCAGAATATAAAAATTCTTATTCATTTACGAGGAACAACTGCACAAAACCATTAAAATGAACATTGTTAATTTCATTTAATTAGTAAAAACAGAAGAAAACTCCTTCAGCCTAAAACTTTATAGCATGTAAGATTTAAAACAAAAAATGAATTGTGAAAGGAAAAAGAAGTGCGGAATGTTTTCCCAAGGAATTGGAACATATTCTTGATGTTGTAGTAATTCCCGAAATATTCTTACCTTAGCCTCTCCAATTTCTTTATCTGCAGTTTCAAGCACAATTTCTTTATGCCTCTCCAACTGTTGGGCCAAGTGATCGATTTCAGTCAATTCTTGACACAGTTCTTCATTTTTGTTGCTTAAATGAGCCACTTCACTAGTCATATTTTGCCTGCTATCCAAAAGATCTTCTATGCGCTTTTCAAGCTCTTTGTTTGTTTGCTGTAGAAATTCAACCTATAAATATTGGAACCATGTATCCAGTTAAATTCACCTGAACAAAATTAAGAAATTCGTTCAGTGATCTTCCCCAATGAACAATCAAAGTACTTCCTGCCCTTAGACTACAAATTAATACAGTGATCCCTCGCCACTTCACGGTTCACTGTTCGCAGCTTCGGTGCATCGCATTTTTTTCCTCTCCCCCCCACTCGCACACATTGTCCCTCACATGCCAAGTGTTGTCACACCTCTCCCTGGAGGACCTCTTGCGCCAGGCGAACCGGCTTCCCATCCGGATCCTGAAGATACTGAGCGCCCACAGCGGTCACCTCTTGCACCCAAAATACCTGCAGCCGCTCTCCTCCATGCCCGTCAGTCCCATCGAGGTCGGTGCCAGGTCCGAGTCTCTTTTTGCCCGCCTAGCTGGCCCCTTTTTTTTTTTGCCTCTCGGCCACGTGCTTCCAAATCATTGCCCGGCTGCTTCCCAGGGCCGCAGCGCTTCCAGAGCCCCATCTGGCTCTCCTTCCTCCCCCTCCACTCTTAGTTTGGGGATGTTTGCTCCCCGCTGCCTTCAAGCCAAACTGATTTGGCTGGAAGGCCTGTTGATGGCAGGGACCGGGGGGGGGGGGACACGACAAAAGAAAGACGCATCAAGCAGCAGAATTAAACTGTGGCGCAAAGTTCAAAGTTGGAGAAGAAGGCGCCGAAGAGCTTGAAGTGTCTTTCTTTCATCCCCTCCCCCCATCCCTGCCATCAACAGGCCGTCCAGCCAAATCAGTTCGGCGTGAAGGCAGTGGGGAGCAGAGATCCCTGAACTAAGGGGAGGGAGGAGGAACAGCCAGATGGGGCTCTGGAAGCACTGCAGGCTGGGGAAGCAGCCGGACAAGGAGTCGGGAGCGCGTGGCTGAGAGGCCAAAAAAAAAGGCCCAGTTAGGCGGGCAAAAGGAGGCTCGGATCTGGCACTGACCTCGTAGGGGCTGACAGGTATGGAGGAGAGTGGCTGCAGGTATTTCGGGTGCAGGAGGTGACCGCTGTGGGCGCTCAGTATCTTCAGGATCCGAATGGGAAGCCGGTTCACCTGGTGCCTGCGGTCCTCCAGGGAGAGGTACGACAACACTGGCACGTGAGGGACAATGTGTGTGGAGGGGAGAGGAAAAAATCCTACTTCGCGGATTTTCGTGGTCCTGGAACAGAACCCCCGTGATAAACGAGGGATCACTGTACATTAAATCTGTGAATGATTAAAAAAATCTCCTAAGTTACACATAATTGCATAAGTTATATATGAGACCTGAGACATTTCAAAAGGAAACTGGAAAGGCATAAAAAATATAATTAAGGTAACCTTAATTATAATCTGCATACATTTATCAAGCCAAGATACAAAAAGTAGTTCTCCAGGAAATGACAATAATTACAGTGCAATCTCATTTGAATGGACTAATTGCGTCTGTTATTCATTTGTACCAAGATGCCATTATCATGCAAAATTACATAAACTGACACCTGGTCTTTTGCATTGTTTATGTAATGCTATAATTATGCCAAATGGTGCTTGGAAATTTTATCCATTTGCATGGAAAATCCATGTAATCAGCGTGTAGAAAATGGAAACACCTACATCTTAACACTAACATTAAGAGGATCCATATTTTACAGTTTTAGGTTATGCTTTAGATGTAGAAGCTGAAAGACAATGTTACCTGCAAATTTAAGTGATCAATAATTTTTTCATTACTTTTGCTTTTGGCTTCCAGCGATATTACATCATGAGAACGACCGCCATCTAGGGCAAATCCTAAACGTTCAATCTCATTATCTCGGAGCTCAACCTTCAAAGAAAAAAAAAAACTGTGTTAATACAGTCAGTGCTGTAAATCTTTCCCTATGATATAATCACAAATATGCGCTACCTGAATAGCAATAGCACTTACACTTATACACTACTTCATAGTGCTCTCTAACTGGTTTACAGAGTCAGCATATTGCCCCCTCTGGGTCCTCATTTTACAGATCTCGGACAGAAGATTGAGTCAACCTTGAGCTGGTGAGGATTGAACTTGACAGACAATAGAATTAGCCTACAATAAGTATTCTAACCACTGAGCCTAAAGCCAAGAACACATAGAAACATAGAAACATAGAAGTCTGACGGCAGAAAAAGACCTCATGGTCCATCTAATCTGCCCTTATACTATTTCCTATATTTTATCTTAGGGTGGATATATGTTTATCCCAGGCATATTTAAATTCAGTTACTGTAGATTTATCTACCACATCTGCTGGAAGTTTGTTCCAAGGATCTACTACTCTTTCAGTAAAATAATATTTTCTCATGTTGCTTTTGATCTTTCCCCCAACTAACTTCAGATTGTGTCCCCTTGTTCTTGTGTTCACTTTCCTATTAAAAACACTTCTCTACTGAACCTTATTTAACCCTTTAATACCAGCAGGAGTAGCTATCCAACCTATTCACCCACACTCATTTCCCAGGGTTTACCTTTCTCTCTACCTCCCCTTTGCTGCTGCCAATGTCCTTGAACACAAATGCAGCATTTAAAAAATAAGAAATAAGGACTGTGGAAAGTTAGGAAAGAAGTTGAATATGGTGCACCTGAAGCCAAGGATATTGGCCAACCCTTCCAATCCCCAGCGATACCACTCTATTCTTTCCGTAACTCCCCCAATTGTAGCCAAAATTTCATTTTCCTGCCGTTCTGTCAACACTCTTGCTCTTTCTGTCCAGACATATTTCGGTTCAGACATAGAAATGGGAATATATTAACCTGGACACAAACCATGAGATACTAGCTACTCTGTGCACAGAATGATTTGTACATGGATTGTGCGTTTCTAATATTAAAGAAATGAAATCCAGTTAAGGTGCTGGCATAGAAACTGGGAGAATGTGAATTTTGGCCTCCCTTAACCATGGAAGCCAGGTGTGTGACTTGGGGTCAATCAATCTATTTCAACCCAAACCGTCTCGTAGGATTGTTGTGGGAAAATACTGTAGGAGGCAGGGGTATTAGATTGATTCATTGATTGATTGGATTTAGATGCCACCTCCTCTGAGGATTCGAGGCAGCTCACAACATATAAAAGAATGTGATACAAATACAAATACAATTAAGTAATCTAAGACCCACTAATCTAAAACTAAAATCCCCATTACAGTGGTATCTCATGATATGAACCCCTTGTCTTACGAACAACCCGAGATACGAACCCGGGGTTCAGAATTTTTTTGCCTCTTCTTACGAACTTTTTCCTTCTTACGAACCCGCCGCCGCCGCCGAGAAGCCATGCCGCCCGGCTGTCATCTTTTGAAACAGCCGGGGGGCTTCTCAGCGTCCTCCTGAACCCGAACGCCAAACCCGAACTTCCGGGTTCGACGTTCGGGAGGCCACCGAGAAGCCCCCCGGCTGTTTCAAAAGACGACAGCTGGGCGGCGGGGCTTCTCGGCGGCCTCCCGAACGCCGAACCCGGAAGTTCGGGTTTGGCGTTCGGGTTCAGGAGGACGCTGAGAAGCCCCACCGTCTGGCTGTCACCTTTTAAAATAGCTGGGGGGCTTCTCAGCGTCCTCTTGAACCCGAACGCCAAACCCGAACATCCGGGTTTGGCAAAAGTTCGGGAGGCTGCCGAGAAGCCCCCCGGCTGTTTTAAAAGGTGACAGCCGGGCGGCAGGGCTTCTCGGCAGCCTCCTGAATGCCGAACCCGGAAGTTCGGCAAAAGTTCGGGTTCAGGAGGACGCTATTGTGCGTGCAAGCGGAGGCACTGCTGCAAGGTTTGACATATCGGTGTAGCCACAAGCGGGATACCAGTTGCACCAGTGTGCCAGGTGACTGGGGAAGGGAAGGGCTTCCTCCTGTGCTGGCCACGACCACCTCCTTCATTAGGGCTCATTTTTGGGTAGGGCGTATTAGGCCCTCCAAAAAAAATATATCAGTCTAGGATTGTTTTCGAGGTAGGTCGTATTTTTGGGGAAACACGGTATATATAGGGCATTTGGATTTGGGACAATAATAATAATAAACTCACTTCTTCAATATTACAGAAACTATAGGTACCACCAAATATGTAGGTAAAACTAGTAAGAGCTTAATGTACCTGTTTGCTGTAATTTTTCATTTCACGTTCAGCTAGCTCTAGTTTTTCCTGCAAGTCATCCACTTCAGTCTGCAGCTCATGAATTCTGAAATATTCAATACATACATAAACTAGTACATAAGTTAGAATTTTGTAGACATCCTTCCCTGGTAAAGAGATTCACAGTTAGATATGGGCTTGCACTGTTTGTATATTATAGTATGAGTGGTTTCCACAATTTATGGCAAAATCACCAGGAAAAAAATGAATTGATAGAGAAGGGTGAGAAAAAACATGCAAATCCCCCCCCCCTTTTTAAAGAAGACCTTCAAGTACGAAGGTAAATTATTCCGCAAAGTTCCAATTTATTAACAGAGCCATGTTGGCACATCTGCATGAAACCCAAATCTGAAGTCCCCCAGGTTTCACCACCCAGTTAAAAGTTCAAGTCCTTGTTCCCACAAACACAATTCCATCACGTTGTCCAATCTTCTATTACCATGCCGGCAGACACCACCCATCTCCTTCTGTGCAGGTGCAGAAGTGCAGAGACAAAGGATGGCCTTGGCTTTCTAGAAAGAATTTGTTATGGCTACATTCTAACAACCTCATAATTTTCCACAGTATAAAATGCATAGTAGTAACTAATGTAAAGTGTGGCAGGCCTAGGATCCCAAGCCTAAGATAAAATGGCTTTGGCCCAACAATATCACTTTTGGATCTGATATATTAAAGGGCAGAAACAAGCAGATAAGCTATTACTGTATAATATCTCCCCTATATTCTTCAAATCTGATCTATATTAATTGATAAGTAAATAAATATATCTGTAGAAATGTTCAATTTCTCAGTCAAGGTTAGGGTAACAAATAAATATGTATACTGCTCAAAAAAATAAAGGAAACACTCAAAGAACACATCCTAGATCTGAATGAATGAAATATTCTCATTGAGTACTTTGTTCTGTACAAAGTTGAAAGTGCACAACAGCATGTGAAATTGACTGTCAATCAGTGTTGCTTCCTAAATGGACAGTTTGATTTCACAGACGTTTGATTTACTTGGAGTTATATTGTGTTGTTTAAGTGTTTCCTTTATTTTTTTGAGCAATATATAAATTATGCATTTCATCTACAACTGCACTCACACATCCCATCCACCTCTAATCCCAATGTTTGAGATGACCCTTGAAATATTGCTGAAGTTTAATCACCTGTTGTCAGCCACTTGAAGAAGATCTGCAATATATGGGTCATTTGGTTGAGGAACTGGATAGGTACCAATCTCTGAAGGAGGAACTGGTTGATCTATTTGCATACGCTGACGTCGAAATGGAATATTTCGTTTCTTACCACCTTCAAAGATAAACGTGTTCTACTAAAAGTTTGGACAGGCCATGCTTTTTCATACATAATTCACATATAAAGTGGAAATTACAGGTTTTCACGTTTTTGAAGTCAAACTATTTATTAGCAACACTATAAATACAGGTTTTTGTGATTATGTGAACAGTAAATAATACATTTATTCATGTACTAATTAAAAATCTGTAACATAAATAATCTTTGCGCTGTAATAAAAATTAGGCATGATTAAGAAACACCAAGGACATACAAATGCATAAAATAGTGACAAAACAACCTTCAATTTTGATGCAACTCCTAGGACTTGTTTTGTAGACCCCAGAACTTTTTTCTATACTTTTTCAGATGAATGAAACTATGTGTCAAGGTTCCAGCTAACATCCAAATTAAATCAGAGTCCAAGTCAAAAGTACTCCTCAAAGTTCCAATTTATATCCTGACACCTACACCTACACCTAAACCTGAATCTGAGTTTCCCACTCAGTTGAAAGTACACATCCCTTGTCACCACCACCCACAACCTTGTCATGTTGCCCACTCAGATTGTGCCAGTGTGGCAAATCCTTCCTCCACTTCCTCCGCCCAGGTGGGTGGGCATGGGATGTCCTTGAACCACTCGAAAGAGTGCTTTGTGGCTGCATCTGTTGCCTCATGAAAATCACCCCTCCCCAATTCCCGTAAACATCAGTCCTTCTATAGGTAGCGTGGCAAGCCATTAATTTATCACCAATTTCTACACCGGCTTGACACTATGCTTTTGGTTCATCATAGATGGCGATGACAGATGATTTTAAGGAGTAAAGTGAGAATCTAAGACCTTGGTAATGATTAAGGCAGCGTTTCCCAACCGGTGTGCCGCGGCACACTAGTGTGCCGCGAGACACGGTCAGGTGTGCCGCGAAGCTCCTAGGGAAGCTCCAGCTGGGCAGGAAGGAAGGCAGGAAGAAGGAGAGGTTCATTCTTCGCGCCTTTTTCCCGCCTTCCTTCTTTGGGGCCCAGCAGGAGAGTGCCAGAAACCGCGGCATCGGGCAGGAGCCAGGAGGTCGGAGGCACTGGCAGCGCCCCGCCCAGCTGGAGCTTCCCTGGCGTCGGCGGCAAGTGTCCTTTGGGGCCCGGCGGGAGGGCACTGGTGGTGGGAGCAGGGGGGGGTGGCGGCTGCAGTGGTGCAGGCAGTCGCGGGGAGATGGCGGTGGGAGCGGGGGGGTGGCGGCTGCAGCGGCGCAGGCAGTCGCAGGGAGATGGCGGTGGGAGTGGGGTGGCGGCTGCAGCGGCCGCAGGCAGTCGCGGGGGGGTGGCGGCTGCAGCGGTGCAGGCAGTCGCGGGGGGGGGTGGCGGCTGCAGCGGTGCAGGCAGTCGTGGGGGGGTGGCTGCAGCGGCCGCAGGCAGTCGCGGGGAGATGGCGGTGGGAGCGGGTGGGGTGGTGGCTGCAGCAGCTGCAGGCAGTCGCGGGGAGATGGCAGTTGTGGGGAGATGGCAGCGGCCGCAGGCAGTCGCGGGGAAAGCTCCAGGGTGGAGGCACCGACGGTGGCAGTTGGACGTGCTGCTGGACGCCGTACATGCTGGCGCTGCGGGCCTGGCATATACGCTGTCCAGCAGCACGTCCAGCTGCCGCCGTCAGGGCTCCCGTTTGCAGTCAGCTGAGAGAGAGAGAGAGAGAAAGAAACAGAGACATATAAGAGAGGCAGAGAGAGAGAGAGAGAAAGAGAGACATAGCAAGAGAGGCAGAAAAAGAGAGACAGAGCGAGAGAGACATAGGAAGAGAGGCAGAGAAAGAGAGAGAGAGAGAGAGACATAGCAAGAGGCAGAGAGAGAGAGAGAGAAAGAGAGACATAGCAAGAGAGAAAGAGAGACATAGCAAGAGAGGCAGAGACAGAAAGAAAGAGACAGAAAGAGAGAGAGAAAGAGAAAGAAAGAGAGAGAAAGAAAGAGAGATAGCAAGAGAGGCAAAGAGAAAGAAAAAGACATATAGCAAGAGACAGTGAAAGAGAGAGAGAGAGAAAGAAAGAGAGAAAAAAGCAAGAAAGAGATAGCAAGAGAGACACAGAGAGAGAGAGAGCAAGGGAGAGAGAAAGACATAGAGGAAGGGAAGGAGGGAGAAAGAGAGGAAAAAAGAGAGGAAGAAAGAAAGAGGGATGGAGAGAGAGAAAGGGAAGGAAGGAAAAGAGAGAAAGAGGGAGAAATAGAGCGAAAGGGAGGAAGAGAGAGGGTTTTTTTGTCCAAACTTTTCTTTAGCCCCCCCCCCGCCCCTCCCCTTCAATGTTCCCCAGGATTTTGAAAATATGAATAATGTGCTGCGGCTCAAAAAAGGTTGGGAAACACTGGATTAAGGCATCATTTCACCATCTAAAAATCCAGATCTTGGAAGAATTTTAAGTACAAGATGTGAGACACCACTTTACCCCCTAAAATACTTCTTTCCTGAAGACCCAAATTTTAACCCCACCTATTCAGACCACAATAGAGATTTTGTGCCATTATGCAGACCAGGGGCCAAATAAATTCAATGAAATCTCAATTTAGCATTCGTCAGGATACTGGGTTTGGCATGTAACAGACAAAGTTTACAAATCAATTATTTTCATTTGTGTTAAGATGTTACGCAAATAATGCCAGACATGTTATCTTACATAATTTATGTAATGATCTTGCTTCACAAACGGCACAAGTCATAAATCAATGACTTAGTTTGGTATCTCATGGAGATTTGTGAATAACAGTTAGTCCTATCCAGTTACTTGCAAGAAAACAACCCAGCTCAGACACTCAACTCCCTTGTCTCAATTAAACCACTAAAATAATGTTTTATTGTATTCATAAATGCAGAGTCCAGTGAACACATAATTGGATGAAGTTTCTCAAAGATTTTACAGGTAGTTCTCAACTTACAACCACTTGTTTAGTGACTGTTCAAGATTGCAACAGCACTGAAAAAAGTGACTTGATTGTTTCTTATACTTAAAATAGTTGTCTGTCTGTCTGTCTGTCTGTCTGTCTGTCTGTCTGTCTGTCTGTCTGTCTGTCTGTCTGTCTGTCTATCTATCTATCTATCTATCATTTATTTAATTTGTATGCTGCCCAACTCCCTAAGGAATCTGGACAGCTCACAACAAAGAGAACATCTAAAAATGCACAATTCCCAAGGCTAAGTCATCAAAATTTGGATGTTTGGCAACAGATTCAAATATAATAGTTCCAGTCAATGGTGAATTTTTTAAAAAAAATCCCTACCGGTTCTGTGGGTGTGGCTTGGTGATGTGACCAGGTGGGCATGGTATCAAAAACCAACTATCATACTTTACACAAAAATAACAGAAAAGTTACACAACTGACTCACACAAAATGCAGGAGCAGCTGGACTTCACACAAAATGGTTCCTGTAACAAGCAGTAACCTCCCAGAATATCAGAGAGCTCAAAAAACAACTATCACACACCACAAAAATAACACAAAGGCTACACAATTTACTCCTACACAACTGACTCAAACACAATGCAGAAGGAGCTTGACTTTACACAAAATGGCTCCTGCAACAAGCAGGAACCTCACTGAGTCACCGTTCTGGTCAAATATGTAGTAAAAAATGGGTAGTTTAAGTAAAGAATAGGTAGTTTAAAAAGAAAAAGGTTCATCAGCTGTGACAATCAGCTATGCTGATGGTTGGAACCTTTTTTTAAAAACGTTTTAAAAACATTTTTTACTATCAGTTCTGTGAACCAGAAGCATTCATTATTACCAGTTTGGGCAAAACCGCAGTAATCAATAGCATTTCACCCGTGGGGTCATGTGATCACCTTTTGCAACTTCCTGACAAGCAAAGTCAATGGGGAAATCAGATTCACCTTACAACTTTGTTACTAATTTAACAACGGCAATGGTTCATTTAACAACTATGGCAAGAAAGGTCAGAAAGTGGGACACTACTCACTTAATAACTGTCTCACTGAGCAACAGAAATTTTGGGCTCAATTGTGTTCATATTTACATGTATTGATCATGTATGAGAAGAAAATAATATTAAAGACAGACATAATAAAATGAAGCTCCACCTTACATCCCTTCAGTTGCCAGGAACCCCATAGATCACAGAAAACAAACTCCAAATTTGGACTCTGGGTAGACCTTCCTAGAATCTTAGTCTATACAGAAGTTCATCTCACAGGTGTAAGATGTGGGGTTATTGGTAGTTTCCTTCTTAACTATTTTGAGAAATATATTTCCAGATTCTGCTATGCAAACCATAGAAACTCCATCAAACACAAATAAAGAAATCACAACATTCTAGCTCCCTAAACTAGATAAGCTACCCCTGTAATCCACGATCATATTGATTAAGGTTCTGAGATAAACACATTGAAATATTGTGTCCAAAAAGAGATCTATAACCTATCTATACAATCACTGAAAAAAGCTGATTTGGCTTCCTCTCTCATTGCTCATCGCAGAGTCAATATTTAATGTTAACAAATGCAATATACAGTTCACAAAGTTAGTGTCCCCCTTGAGTTAAGACTGAGTCTTGAGGACCACATGGACATGTTTCTTTGCCAATAATGTAGAAGGAGTTTGCCACTGCTTCTTTTAAGGATTTTCTTTCTTTTCCCCAAACTTGTCTACAGGTAGTCAGGTATGATCAAATTGGACCCTGCCCATTATGCTCACAAGTCATTATGGCCTTTAAGCAAGGCACCCATCTGAATGGCTTAACATCCCCCATCCCTACTCTCCTCAATGTAGTTAAGAAGCACATGAAGGGTCCAGGGGTGGTGGAGCCCAGCGCAAATAAGATCTTACTGCCCAGGGCCTGACAAAGTATTTGCCATCCTCTGAAGTATCCTGGGCACTGATTCCCGCCCCTAAGGGTCTGTGCATGCCTTGGACCTGTTTTTACATCCCTGTCAGAAGGGTCTTGGTCCTACTTCGCATTTCACCAGATCCCAAAGCCTCCTGGTACTCGATCACCAATTGTTCTCACTGCAGCCACTCCGAAAATGGCACTTGCTTCCAGGATGGAGACCGGCGACCTAGGGACAACCAAAGAGTGGAGTGGCCTTCTTTCCTTCGCCAGTGCAAACTCTGGGGCTCTTCTCCAATGGTAAATATGTGATCAGTGATGAGGGTTGGGGAGGAGGTGAAACCAGGTATGATGGGAAGCAAGTTCAAGGCTTGAAGGAGACCCAATTGGAGGAGAGAGAAGCAGGCTCACGGCTTGTGGACATCCAGTGGGGCAGGAAGGGGGAAAGATAGGTGGGGGTGCACTGCAGCATCCCTTCGGTCAGTTGTAAGGGCAAATGACAAATTTTGTATATTGGCCAGGGGGATCCTGCAATAGTTATAACTTTGCTATTTGTAAAATAGCTTTGTTTGGAGGGGGGGGGGGGGTTCCATTGTAATCTTAAATGATTGCTAAACTACCAGTCATAAATCCATTAACCTGGGATTCCCTGGTACTCTCATCCAAGCACTAATCAGGCCCAACCATGCTTAATATTTCTGAGCTCCACCAAAGTAAGTTAGAGGCTATTCCCACACATTTCCAAGTAAATTAGAGTACGAGTCACTAAAATAGGTTTTAAAAAGTAAAACTGAGAATTGAAGAAAGCATAAAAATAGGAAGACAGAATTTGTACCTGGGATTCAGAGAATAAAAATACTTTATAGATTTAGATTAGATTTATTGGATTTATATGCCGCCCCTCTCCGCAAACTCGGGGCGGCATATACTTTCTTTGAAGCCTGCATAGGAAAGTCATTGAAGTTTTTAGAAAAACAGTACAACAGTCCACTGAAATACTCGTTTATTTGCTCCCAGTATTGTAAAAAGTTAATTCTGGCCAGAGTTAAAAGTGAAAAGTTAAGTACTGTTTATCTTTTTCAATTTTCGGATCTAATATTCCCAATAAATATAGTTCTGGTTTCATTTGAATTTTATATTCCATCATATAAAGCACTTGATCCTGAAGAGCCCAGGCAAAATAAATAAAGAAATAGTCATTTATCTGTTTTGCTTGTGCTCTTTAGGATCAAGTGCTTAAACTGATACTTTGCTTCTGGAGCTAAAGGATACAGAAGTAAGCTGAAGTTACTTCAATAGTAGTAAGAGTGCACAGAATTACAGTCCAATAAAAGAATCCTCAGACCAGAACGATGAGCACATAGATTGTCACTGTACCTGGCGTCTGTACCACAGCTTGCAGATTTTTCTCTTGAAGCTGTTGAATTTTGTCAGTCTTGGCTTTGTTTTCTTTTTCTAATGACCTCATTTTATGTATATACTGATTATTCAAAAATTTCATATCTGAATTCTCATGTTCAAATTTCCTCAAAGAAGCTTTCAAATCTGTAAGGAGGAAAAGCAATTTGATTCCATGCTTCTGTTTTAGCTGCACCAGGCTTCAGAAACTATTTTCTTGCATTTAGAATTATTATAAAGTTGTAAAAAAACCATGGCATCAGTACATTATCAAAGCCAACACCGGACAGAGCCTAGAACAACCGAAAGAAGCCATGCAAGGTCAGAAAAGGTTTAGGAGAGCGCGAGAACGTGTGCGAGAGCAAGCAAGAAAGCGTGCAAGAGAGATTGACAGAATCACCAAGAATTGGACATGATTGAATAGAAAGTAGCAGCAGCAGCCTCAAAATTATTACATTAACATATTTATGATTATTGATCATAAGCACAAGCGACAGTATGCTGACAGAGCTCATGTGTATAGTCTTCACCCTTAATATCCACCAAATTCTTTGTTCCATCTGATTTTAAAAAAAAATAAAAATGCATAGGAAGCTAGCACGTTGAAAAACAATCTGTGCACCATCTTTATTTCCAAGAATGGCAGTAGAGCAGCATTGTTAAGAAATAAGAACGGCATTTGATACAGTCCACTTGGTGAGAAAGGAAGGAAGGAATGGTAGAGAACGTTCACGGAGCTGTAGAGCAGAGGTCCTTAATTCCCGGTTTGTGGACCAGCCCTGGGCAGTGGCATGCCAGAAACCGGTCTGTGCAAACAAGTGAAGCCCCATCCAAAGAATGCATGCAGCAGGCAAAACCACTTTCCTGCCAGTCCATTGAAAAGCCTCCCTCCAGAGAACCCAGTCCCTGGTACCAAAAGGTTTGGGTGCTGCTGCTGTAGATGATTTGGGGAAAAGCAAATGGCTACTGCAAAACCCGCTGCAACCATTTTAGCAGTCATTCTATGAGCCTCTCAATTTGAGTATACCTGCTCAGGACTCCAAAAATATTGCATTCATTCATTCATTATTCATCATCACCACCACCACCTCCTTTTTATGACCACATAATCAGAGGTGGGTTTCAGCAGGTTCTGACCAGATCTGGCGAACTGGTAGCAGAAATTCTGCGTGGTCTGAAGAACTGGTAAATACCACCTCTGACTTCCCCCACTTCCATATATTCTCTCGAATCCCAGATGAACAGGAGGAAATGGTGATTTTGCAGTATCGTTCTCCTGGAGTGGGGAGGGAATAGAGATTTTACAGTATCCCGCCATGCCCATCAAGCCACGCCCACAGAACTGGTAGTAAAAAAATGTGAATTCCACCACGACCCACAATCCCTTGCGGGATGGACTCAGAGCAACTGAGCAGAGTGTTTACTGGCCAGATGCCCTTCCTGTCGCCAATGCAAAACTTTATTCAGCAGATGAATTCTCATTGTGCCCAGAGAGAAATACCTGCCTCTACCTAGGATTGAACTCACAGCCTCCTGATTGTGAAGTGAGAACTCTACCTGTAGGCCACTGTATGCTCGTAGTTCTCAGTGCGATGCTTCTGTTGAGCCTCCTTCTCAGTCAGATCCCAAAATTTGCAGATTTAGGGATGATATTTACTTAGTTAAAAACAGATACCAAAGACAAACTGGAAAATGTAGATCCCCCCCCCCAAAAAAAAAAATTGTATTACCTTTGACCTGTTCTTCAAATTGCTCTTTCAATTTCAGAAGTTCTAAGTGCAATTCATTATTTTCACGGGTGAGTCTAGCATTTTCTTCTCGATAAGGTTCCAGAACAACATCAAAGTTACTGCATTCTTTTTCAATTTTTCCAGCAGATAACTTCGTGCTCCGGAGGCTCTCAGTTGTATGAACAAGGTCACTAAAATTAATAAAACAAATACCGGTAATCAAAATATGGAATACTAAAACTGGATTTATAATTTCCTATGAGTATTCTATTGAATCACCACATAATAAATGGTAACCATATACTCTATTTTGATTACTAAACAATTCTAACGTTTTGTTTCTCAATGTGCATGCAAACCAATAGGTTCATATTAATTTCGCTCTAAAAAAAATGCACAAGAAAAATCTTACATCCTTCCTGCAAAGGGGAACACTACTTTGTAAGTTGCTAAATTGGGTCCTATTCCATAAAGAATTTGTTTGTTTAATCAAATTTATAAGCCACCTTTTCCAGTGGACTCAGGGCAGCATAAAACAAATACAAAATCTTAAAACCCCAACATTAAAAGAAAGCCATTCATCCAAAATTCATCCAATACCACTAACATTCTACCAGCTGGAGCGGTACTTTGCACTGTTCCAAGTAACTTTTTAATACCTGAAAAGTTTTTCCACCAGAGGTAAACTTTCTACTCCCAGTGGTTGTCGATATCCCAACTGATCCAATCGTTTTCTTAAATTAACAAACTTCCTCTCTACCACTGTAGTCATTGTGAAGATTCTCTAAATAAACAAAAGAAAGGGGGGGGGGTTTAAAAAGGGGACTAGTAAATAATAAATAATTAAATCTATACAAATTACCATGCACTCGTAACATCAACTTAGAGGACCCAACTTAGAGGTCTAGAACTTGCAGTCTCCTGGTTTCTAGACAGCTGTGGCAAGAAAAGTTGTAAAATGGGACAAAAGTCACTTAACAAACTTCTCACTTAGCAACACAAATTTTGGGCTCAATTGCGATCGTAAGTTGAGGACTGCCTGTACCCCAACTTCTGTGTATTTGTTTTGTTCTATACATATATACATTCAGGCTGTCAGAAAAGATTCTTATTAGTTCATCCCAAAGTGCATGTCTATGGAGATTTTCAACCATCCAAGTCATCTTTGTCCAAAAAGTGCTTTTTCATGAGGCAACTGAACGTTCTGGTTTTTCTTTGTCTTTGAAGACGTTTTGCTTCTCATCCCAGAAGCTTCTGAAGAAGTTTCGCTTCTCACCCAAGAAACTTCTGAAGATATTACTTCTCACCCAAGAAGTTTCTGAAAAAGTTTCACTTCTCCAAGAAGCTTCTGAAGACATTTTGTTTCTTGTCCAAGAAGCTTCTGAAGACATTTCGTTTCTCAGTCAAGAAGCTTCTGAAGAAGCAGCAGCAAAACATCTTCAAAGAAAAAGCAAAGCAAGAAAGTCCAGTTGCCTCTTGAAAAAAAAACACCTTTGGAACATCCATACTAGTTACTTTAAAAAAAAAAGTCATTTGGAAAAAATGCACAAGTTCTTTAGCTCTTTAAAGGGGAAAATAGGAGGCAGATTAGTTCTTGTCTTGGATTAAGGACCAGAGTGAATACATAACCCTGTCGCAAGGGACCTGCCATTTTGAGCGCCAAGGCCGCTTCCATAGAAATTACACTGGGGAACAATTGTAACACAATTTCTGTTGAATTTGATTTTTGAGCTTTTTTATAGTTAATTAGGCATGCTGGTTTCAAAACTGTAGTTAGTTTTCTTCTACCACATCAAAAAAATTTCTCTAAACCTTATAAATATAATATAGTTAATTAGGCAACATGAGCCTCAAATTGCAATTTTACATTGCTAACTTCCCAGAAGATCTTGGTGCAGTCAGTGATGAGCAGGGTGAGCGATTCCACCAAGATTTGAAGGTCACGGAGGCACAGTATCAAGGTAGATGGGGTGTATATATGATGGCTGACTATTGTTGGAGCATCAAGCGAGAATGTCCACAGATTAAACACTTCAGAAAAAAGCTATAAGCAAATTTTTTTACCTTAATCTGTATAATTACCGTTCAATTAAAAAAAACCCTATTTGTATGGACACAATTTAACTTGCAGTAACTATTATGGCCTTTGTATGAATAAAATTGTTCTTTGTAAACAGTATATTTGGTAAGTTTTTACTTTCCTTTCCTTTATGTGCACAATTTGTATGACTTTTGAGGGTATAAGGTAGCCAGGGATGGGCATGCCTGGAATGCTGGGAACGCAGTTCCGGTGGCAAAAATGGAGCACGTAGCCTAGCTCCATTTCTGTCTGGCGTGCACACGCCATGCACGCACAACCGGCACAGTTCCACTCGGCCTGCTCCCCATGCCATGGCCTATCTTCTCGCTGCCCTATAGGAGGTTGCGCAAGCACCGGAGCGACTTGGTAAGGGCGGGCAAGCAGGCAGGCCGCTTGTGGCAGAGCCGCCACGAGCAATGCGGGTGTGCAGGTGAGCGGATAATCCGCTCACAGCACAACCGGCGCAAACGGAGCAGGCACGCAGCTGGGCAGCTGTCACTTACCTTATTTTGGCCAGTTTTCGAGACTTTTTGCTTCCGCACATGCACAGAAGCAAAAAACCCCAAAAAATCTCTTGCATGTGCATCATTGTGCGAGATTCGGCTTTTGCACATGCGCAGAAGCTGAATCCTGTGCCAGGTGCACATGCACTCCCGGCCCATTCTGGTAGCGCCAGAAACAATGGCCCATCACTGCCTGTAGCTTAGAAAGTTGAGGTGATAGACAAAAACTGGGGTTATTTTTGGAAAAGTTAGTTGAAAACAAGTCACAGATTTAAGACAACGAAATTGCTGTTCCCCATTGTTAGCTGCTCAAATGTTTGTTGGAAAGCATATTAGGCAATACAGAAGCTGAAAGGGGCAGGGTCAAAAAGGAAGGGGGGAGGTGGAAGGTATCTATCTGAGGACTGGATATAGAGGTTCAAGGGAAGTCCTAGAGGTGAGGGTTTAAAAGGGGGAGTGTGGGGGGGCCTAGTTGAAACCTATAGCAGTCTATTTGGCAGCGGAAGGTCCCTGGGGACGCTGGGTCACCACGGCACGAACCTGCTGGGGCCTTCCCCAGGCGCCCCGCTCCCAAGGCCTAAACTCGCTTCGCTCGACGCCCCCCTTTCGGCCGCTACTCCCAGCCAGGCGACGTCATCTTTCTACCGTCATCTATGTCGTCATGGAAACGGGGCCCGCGGCCTCGTCCGGAGGTGGGAGAGGCCTTCGCCGCGGCCTCGGCCCCACGTCGAGACCCGGAGGCGAAGGCGGCCTCGAGTTCGAGCTGCACACTCCTTTTTCTCTTCCGCCGCCGCCAAGACAAGACAAGCCAGGCCGGGACCGAAGGAGCCGTTTTGAAAATGGCGCGCGGAGGACGGGCGGCTTCCTCTTCAGGTCGCCTCAGCAACCAGCGTTGGAAAGCAACGGGCGTCCATACACGAAAAGCCCCTGCTGGAGTTTGAAGGGAATGGCACCTGTCTGTGGAACTTTTCAGTCATCCAAGGTGCTTTTTTTCCCAAGAGGCTTTTTCTTCCAAGCTGCCTACCGTCTCTATCCTATTGTCTTTTATCATTACTTATTTAATGTTTTATTTGTACAAATTACCATCCCATAATTGTTTGACAAATTCTAAAATAAAATAAAATAAAAAGAAGCAAAAATGTCTTCACAAAGAAAAGCCCCCAAAGTCCAATTGCCTCTTGAAAAAGCACCTTTGGGGAAATCAGGACCTGGAAAACTAACAATCTCCAGAGCTATGCACTTTAAAATGAACAATAATGCAGGAGTAACAGATCTGAAGAAGCTTATTGGATTGGAAGCAAAACGTCTTCAAACAAAAACCAGAAAGTCCAGTTGCTTTTTGAAAAAAGCACCTTTGGGTGGGATACTTCACCAGAAGAGCCCTTCACTCCTCCACTCGAAACAGAATACCCTACGAGACTAGACTTTCAATCCTGGGCCTAGAAAGCCTAGAACTAAGACCCCTTAAACAAGATCTAAGTATTTCCCACAAGATCATATGCTGCAATGTCCTGCCTGTCGACGACTACTTCAGCTTCAACCACAACAACACAAGAGCACACAACAGATTTAAACTTAATATTAACCGCTCCAAACTTGACTGTAAAAAATATGACTTCAGTAACCGAGTTGTCGAAGCGTGGAACTCATTACCGGACTCCATAGTCTCATCCCCAAACCCCCAACAATTTACCCTTAGATTATCTATGGTTGACCTATCCAGATTCCTAAGAGGTCAGTAAGGGGCGAGTACAAGTGCACTAGAGTGCCTTCCGTCCCGTCCTATTGCTCTATATCTCCTATACCTTTCTTCTATTCCTATATCTCTTCTTCTATTCTTTCATTGATATGTTCTATTACTCTATATTCTTTTCTATTCTTTCTTAGATATATTATTATTATTATTATTATTATTATTATTATTATTTATTGGATTTGTATGCCGCCCCTCTCCGCAGACTTGGGGCGGCTAACAACAATGATAAAAAACAACATGTAACAAACCAATTTAATAAAACAACTAAAAACCCTTATTATGAAAACCAAACATACACACAAACATACCATACATAACTTGTAATAGCCTGGAGGAAGGAATATCCTAACTCCCCCATGCCTGGCGACAAAAGTGGGTCTTGAGTAATTTGCGAAAGACAAGGAGGGTGGGGGCCGTTCTAATCTCTGGGGGGAGTTGATTCCAGAGGGCTGGGGCCGCCACAGAGAAGGCTCTTCCCCTGGGGCCCGCCAAACGACATTGTTTGGTCGACGGGACCCGGAGAAGGCCAACTCTGTGGGACCTTATCGGCCGCTGGGATTCGTGCGGTAGAAGGCGGTTCCGGATGTATTCTGGCCCAATGCCATGTAGGGCTTTAAAGGTCATTACCAACACTTTGAATTGTGACTGGAAACTGATCGGCAGCCAGTGCAGCCATTTTACTATGAGTATCTCCTCTATAACCTTCATCATGTATTTTACTATGTGTATATATATATATACCCACTAAAAACCCCATTGTGTATTGGACAAAATAAATAAATAAAATAAATAAATAATTGCAACCTTTTTCACTGGAAGGAATACAACACTTTTGATCTTCAACTCTATTGGACTGCTGACACAACTGGATTTTTTTTTAGTCATGCTTTATTTGAAGCTTTTTAATCTCTTGCCTAGGAAATGTCATTTGCATCCAGATATATATCTATGTATCCAAGGGTAGAGGATACATTAATTACATTAATTTTTCTAATTTGTTCACCGTCTCCTGTTAAATTTCACACAGCTTTAAAGAGAAGCAGTCCATGTCATAATAGAAAACATAGGCACCCAGAATTTCAAGAGCACCTAAAATCAAAATTATTTTGTAAATCTTGAGTGAGGAGCAGGTGATACTACATAAAATAAAATAAAAATCTCCCTTCTGTGCTGCCTTCTTGACCTTTCAGGTAGGAATTTAAGGACATCTTTTTGACCATGTAATTATGATGGGCAGTCTCTAGATTCCCATTTAATCAACCATCCATCCTTGCAACACAAGGACTCAATTATGATTGTTTCCAATTTCCTAAGGGCTATTTATGCAGAATCCAGAGCAGAAGCCATCCAGAATGTATTTGATTCAGATTCTCTCCTCTAATGAGATGTTGAAAATCAAGATCATGAATGTTTAGGGCTGGTACTCTCCTTTCCAGAAGGCTAATCTCTTTTTAAAAAATATGTAAAGAATCTTTGAAAAATGTGGTACTTTAAAGTTTGGCAACTGCCAAGTTTCTGGATAGTTAGATATTGCTGAATTTCCTGATGGGTACTCAGGATCTTCCTAACAATGTACCTTATTTCCCCCACAATAAGACATCCTCTGATAATAAGCCCAATCGGGCTTTTGTGTGCATGGCAATAAGGCCAAGCACTTATTTCAGGGTTCAAAAAAATATAAGATAGAGTCTTATTTCGGGGAAACATGGGTAAGAAATTGTCTCATTAAGCAGATTGACACACTATCGCTTCTTTTAATTCCCAAGCTGAACTGTCAAGGAAACCAATGATTTTTTTCAAGAATCTCCTTTGTTTCTATTTATTACCAATATTGGATTACACATATTAAAAATAAATATGAGACTCCCCCATCATTCTACATCAGTTTAGTGCAAGCGGGTGGGCGTTGTGGTTTTTGGCAAATGCAATTGCTTTTTATAACACTTTAATGGCATGAAAACATGTGCTATTTAGGATATTGAATATATCAACAATTTTGCAAATGCAGGACAAATAGATAACATTTATTCACATTTCATTCTCCAACACACTTTCTCCTTTTCATTTGAATCAGGAAAGGCTATACATTTTGACATTTGCCTGGATACAGAATGGTCTGAAGACCAACAAATTGAAGCTACATAAGTAGAATAAAATATAAACAAATGGTTCTTAGGCCTAAGAATTAGAAAGACACATGTTGAGTTCCTCCGGGGTGGGATGGGAGGAGTGGCATAGCATATTGGCTCTTTGAAACCACGGTACACTTTAACATTTGTGTTTGTAGTGTGGTCAAATAGCATGACAACTGTTACCATCACATCCTAGTTCAGCTCACTTTTTTTATATGCTCATTGTAAAGTCACATGGTGAAAAAATAGCTTTGTGGGAAGGAACAAGCCAAACATTTCTACAAATTCCTTTCTTGCTACTAAATCCAAAGAAGCTCTGCGAAGAGGTAGTCCCGTTTCCACAGCATTTCCACCAGCAATAATTATGAAACCAATAGGTAAGAAAAACATTTTCTACAGTGCCTGGAATCTTCCTCGGCTAAAGAGATATGTAATAACTTGAACAAAACCAGTGCAATGAGGAAGAAATCGAGATAGGTAAAAACATTGGCAAGTGCATTCTGTGTCATGTGAGTTAAAGATTAGAATACCAAGACACATCCTAGAAAAGGCAATTTGCATTTCAACAGTTCTTTTACAGAAGAGTATCTTGCCTCTTTTGTTTCTAATTACAGCCATTCAAACAGATTTACAATTAATGATGCTTAAATCTAAAAATCTCAGAGTTACCAAGGAAACCTCAATCAATGCACTGAACACTACTTTATGTACAATCACTGGCTGCTTCTCCTGGAGAAGCAAGTAAAGCATTTTTTCCTTTGTCCCACGCTGAGGCACCACTAATAATCTCCCTCAGGAAATAGGTACTTTCTTTGTGAAGAGCATATTTTTATGTACTTCAAATGAAAAGAACTGAAATTACATAATCTTGTAAATTAATTCTCAGAAACTCAGCCATTTTATTAATCTATATGTTAACATGCGGAAAAAGAAACACCGGAAGTCGATATAATATCTATACTTATTAATTTCTAAAAGTAAAGGATTAGGAAAGCAGAAGAACCAGGTATAATAAATATACATTTGACATGCCACTTAACATGTGAAAATGTATAGTTCAACATGCTTTATCCAGCAATTAGGCAGTCCTTCAACCTAGGCCAACTTTCCAACAAAATGGACTAAATTTCTCAGACTTCTTAGCCAACAGGGCCAAGGACAACCCTGCTGTGAATTCTCAGAGCTGTAATCCAATTTTATATACACAGTAGCAGTTACATTGAGGAAAGCTGGCCTAAGCCAACTGCTGATATGTACGAAGATAACTAAGAACATGCTGCCACTGCTCAAAATGATGGCTTCCAGTATCAACCATGCTTTCCAGCAACTTTGTGATCTTCTCTTGCATTGCGCCCGGCAAATTTCAATGTGACTGTGCAATACTGGAGAAGTAATCTAAAATATCCTGAATGGTAAACTCCATAGTAATTCCAGAACCAGGGTAGCAACGGGCTATTAAGCCTTCAAAATGCTTGTATTGCCGTATGAATTCGTCTTGCATGGAATGCCACACCACCTACAAAAAGAAGGAGGGAGAAGGAAGCATTAATAAAAAGGAAGCTTTAATCATGAAAAGCTCCAGTCCCAAACTCCACCGGTGAAGTCACATTAAAAGTTTCCGTGTTACATTCCAGAAGTACCCGGGGAACGTGAATTTAATTTCATGCACTGATGCCTGAAGCATCAATGAGTTTCCACTCAGATGCTAACCTATGTCTGAACTGCGGGACTTAAATGATAACAGGGGCTTACATGACCTCATATTTCTTCTTACAAATATTTATCTCAGTATAAACTATTCACATAGAAAGAAAAATAGTTCTCAGCATGCTAGAAGGAAGGTATTGTACTACTATGCATCCAAGTCCTATCAATATATACGGCATACTGATCCAAATTGGTATACTGTATTTTTTGGAGTACAGTGTTCCCTCGATTTTCGCAGGTTTGAACTGCGCAAATAGCCTATACCATGGTTTTTCAAAATTATTAATTAAAAAATACTTAGTGAGTTTTTTCTATACCATGGTTTTTCCTGCACGATGACATCATACGTCATCGCCAAACTAATAATTTTTGCAAATAAATAACAAAAAAAATAATTATTGTTAATAAATAATTATGTTTATAAATATCAGGATCACTAAGTGTCTTATTCAACGGTGAGTACCAGTAATAATGATGAGTAAATGGTTGTTAAGGGAATGGGAAATGGTAATTTAGGGGTTTAAAGTGTTAAGGGATGGCTTGTGATACTGTCCATAGCCAAAAATGGTGTATTTACTTCCGCATCTCTACTTCGTGGAAATTCGACTTTCGCGGGCGGTCTCAGAACGCATCCCCCGCGAAAGTCGAGGGAACACTGTATTAAGATGCACCTTTTTCCTCCCTAAAAGTGGCTGAAAATTTGGGTGCGTTTTATACTCTGAATGTAGCTTCTTCCCACCACCCCAAGCTTCTCCCCACCCAGCCCTAACTAGGTACTAACAATCTTCCCAGTTCTTATCTTGCAGGCTCTTTCATTGTTACTCTCTTTGAAGAATGTTTTCCAAGCCCTAAGTCTTTGCAGGTTTTTTTCATTGCTCTAACTTGCTCCGAATGTTTCCCTCCAGCCCTAACCAGGTGCTAACGATGTTCCCAGCTCTTACCGGCTTGCAAGCTCTTTCATTGTTACTCGCTCCGAATAAGGTTTTTTTAAGCCCTAATGAGGGGACAAAATAATGTGCTGAAGCTGACCAGACTAAGGATGCTAGCCAGACGAATACAGTAGTACCTCTAGATACGAGCTGCTCCACATGCGAGTATTCCGAGTTATGAGCCGTGATGCGAGCAAAATTTATGTTCGACACATGAGCTCAAATTCGGGATACGAGCCGAGCTTCCACTAGGTGGCGCAAGAATTCCATGCTTCCAGTTATCTCAGCGCGGAAAAACAAAGTCTAAAGGCATTCGTTCGAGATGCGAGTTAATCGACATACGAGCTCAGGTCTGGAACGAATTAGACTCGTATGTCGAGGTACCACTGTATCTGGTAAGCAAATTTTTCCCCTTATTTTCCTTCCCAAAAACTAAGGTGCGTCTTACACTCTGAAAAATACAGTAATTCAAATTTCCTTCTTGTGATATGTCATTCAGATTTAAAGGCAAATTACTGAAACCGTAATAGATTTCCTTCTTTCAGCCTTCCTTCTTACAATACCTGAAGTAGGTTTTCTTCTTCACACAGATGTTTGTCCACCTTTCTATAAAGATTGTCCAATCCCTTTTTGACTTCTTTGCCAGGATATTCCTTAATAACCTTTCTTAGTTCTTGTTTACTGAAGGCCAGCTGGTAGCTCACTTCCTCTTCTCGCACTCCTTGAGCCACACGGGCTTCGACCCCCTCAAAGAAGTGCTGCAATGAGATACAATTCAGATTACTTCCACGTTGACACCGCTTCCATGCAGTGATGGCCTGCTACCAGAACAGTAAGGTGCTGCGTTCTGGTAGCGATTGTTGCCATGCATGTACAGCTGTGCGCCCCTGACATACCCACGGGGGCCCACGCATGAGATTTGGCTTCTGCGCATGCACAGCAAGTGAAATCTCATGCGAAGACGTTTACACGAGCGAGGTTTTGGCAATTTTCGCCGATTTTCTGCTGCTGCGCATGCATGGAAACAAAAATATCACTGAAAATCATCGAAATCTCGCTCGCGCAAGCATCTTCATACAAGGTTTCACTTGCTGTGCATGCCCAGAAGCCAAATCTCACATCGATGGGTGTGCACATGCCCACCGGACACACATGGCGGCCTCGGAGGGTGCACTGGTAGTGCCGAAGACAGTTGGCCTTGGTTGCTTCCGTGCCCTAATGCTTCCAAAACGGTTGCAAGACAATTCACCTGCATATTGCAAACTTGTCCTCAACTTACAACAGCTTGCTTAGTGACCGTTTGAACTTAGAGTGGCCCTGAAAAAAAGTGACATCATTTCATTTTTCATTTAGGACCATTGCAATATCCCCATGGTCATACGATTTACATTCAGCCGATTTATGACGGTTGCATTGTCCCGGGGTCATATGGGATCGCCTTTTGCGACCATTTGACAAGCAAAGTCAAAGGGGAAACCGGATTCGCTTAACAACCATGTGATCCACTTGACAAATGTAGCAAGAAAAGTCATAAAATGGGGCAAAAGCCACTCAGCAAATTTATCACTTAGCAAGTATCAATTTTGGATTCAATTCTGGTCGTAAGTTGAAGACTATCTGTAGAGCCCAGAGGAGTCTCCGGAGGATTTTACTCCATTGCCGACTTTAGGGGGACAGGAACTCATCTCTGTTTCGAGGCCCTTGAGCAGGGGTGAAATGCTCCTGGTTCACTCGTGCCTATTAGTCATCAGAGAGCTGGTCGTGAAGGCAGTGCGAGGCTCGGCCTACTCGCCTGGATGCCGCTATTTGAATTCTTTTACTCTCTGTGCATGTGCAAAGCGTTCTGTGCATGCACAGAGGATAAAAGAACCCAAATGGTGGCATCCGGGCAGGTGGGCGGAGCCTCATGCTGCCTTCGCTGCCAGCTCTCTGTTGACTGGCAGGCACAAGCAAACCGGGAGTATTTTACCCCTTCCCTTGAGCTGGTACTATCAGAAGACATTTCTGCAATCTTGTGGCCAGTATGAAGTCCCAGAACACTGTTACCTTCTCACAAAAGTGGTGCCTATTTATCTACTCGCATTTGCATGCTTTCAAATTGCTAGGTTGGCAGAAGCTGGGGTTAGGATGGGAGCTCGCCCCATCACATGGCAATCGGCTCTCGAACCTGGGCTCCTGGCTTTCCAGCCAATAAGCTCAATGTCTTAACCACTGAGACACTACGCCACTTCTAGATTTGCTGCAGTTTCATCCAAGCAAAAATATATATTAGTTCTCAAATAGAGCCAATTATCATAGGATCACACGGTTGATGTAAAGCTTACATTCACAAACACAGAACAGTTATTTGGTCTTCAGTATCTAAAAGCAAGCCATACTGTCATAACATTAAAATAGAATGGCATAGACTTTATTTTACCTTTGAGTAGAGCGTGGGAGCCATACTTCATAAACTAAATTTAAAAGGCTTTAAATTACAGAGAAACTGAATTTAAAATTACATTATGTGTGTGTGTGTGTGTGTAACATGTTTTTGCTGAATTTTGAAAATTAAGGGAGACTAGGATAGATCTATTTCGGCCTTGTTCTGGCCTCATCAGCTAGCCATAACCTCACTGGGATTTGAACTATATACAGTGATACCTTGTCTTACGAACTTAATTGGTTCCAGGACAAGGTTCATAAGGTAAAAAGTTCGTAAGACGAAACAATGTTTCCCATAGAAATCAATGGAAAAGCGATTAATGCATTCAAGACCAAAATTCACCCCTTTTGCCAGTCGAAGCGCCCATTTTTGCGCTGCTGGGATTCCCCTGAGGCTCCCCTCCAAGGGAAACCCCACCTCTGGACTTCCACGTTTTTGCAATGCTGCAGGGGAATCCCAGTATCGCAAAAACGGGTGCTTCACTGGCAATGGAAGGTCCGGAGGTGGGGTTTCCCAGCGAGGGGAGCCTTCGCCTGGCAATGGAAGTCCAGAGGTGGGGTATCCCAGCGGCGGCAGCGGGTTCATAAGGTGAAAATAGTTCGGAAGAACAGGCAAAATAATCTTAAACCACGGATACGTATCTCAAAAATTTCGTATGACGAGAGGTTCGTAAGACGAGGTATCACTGTATATATAGTTAATATACTACAACCTAACGAATTTCCCTGTACTATTTAAAAATACAATTTGTGGCTTCTGCGTTTTTGTGGTATGATACAAAGAACTGAAAGACATCAGTCAGTCATCAAGTATGAATAATATGCAGTTTTTTGAACACTTACAGAGATTTTGAAAATATTCAATTTGTTATCAGCATTCATGTAACAAGCCAGAGTTATTAAGAAGGAGTACTTTTATCACTTCTTCCCACTCTCAGAAACCTGCTGTTAGAAATTAGTTTCACATTATTTGAATGATTTGGAAAATGAATACTTAATGAAGGAGATAAAACTTCATTCGTGTTTTATAAAAATATGTATTTCTGGTTTTAAACACCCCCCCCCCCAAATGTCTGTACTGCTCCCACCCTACTGGCCTTCCCCAAGGCCACTAAACCTTGGCTTTGCCCGCAGGCCTGGGGGCCAAGAATTAACAACTATCATGGCCAAATCGTATGAATGTTTAGTAGGCATGTTGTTGTGATTGGTTAATCTATGGTTTTTTAAATTAGGGTTTTATAATTTTTTAGATTTAAATTTGACTTCTTTTTTATCGATCCATATTTATATTGTTGTTGTAAGCCACCCTGAGTCCTTCAGGATTGGGCAGCATAGAAGTCGAATTAAATAAATTAAATAAATAAAATACTTTTTTTAAAAAAATCTTACATTTAATTTCTCAAGCGGCTGTCCCAAAGAGTAGATCACATATGACTGTAAATAATCTGTGTATTGCTGCTTGGCTTCCTTTTTCTCGGTCTCTAGACAGGAGATCTTCAAACGAGAGAGTGTTGCAAAGATATGGTGAAAGTTCTCCATCATAACCACATCCCGAGGAGTCTTTTGGCTTTCATTTGCTACTTTCTCGACTACAACAATAAAAAGAATACATCCCATGTAAACATAGCCTCCGTGAAATATCAAAGAGCAATGGTAACTATGCTTATTTTCCAAGTCAGAAGATTATTGGCCTAAATTTGGAAATACCAGCAAAGAGTTAACTGAAAAGGATAGTGAACAACAAATAAAAAGATCTTAAGTAGTAGTTATAAAACCAAAAAAAAGATGACAGTGAAAGAAAAACTAAAAAGAGAGAAAGTATCGTTATAAAAGGGAATAAGAAAAGTGGTTCCTAAATTTAATAAATAAATAAAAAACATGAATATTATTTCTAATAGTAGAATAGAGATGTACTATAGTGTACTACAGCAGTGATAGCGAACCTTTTTTGGTTCACATGCCAAAAGTGTGTGTGGATGTGCTAGCATGCGCACACATGCCCACATTCATTCTCTGCCCCCCCATGCATGGACAACCACCACCACTCCGCACTGCCCTGCGCATGCGTACAATCCCCCTATCCCCATGCATGCACACAGGCCTCACTGAAGCCTGCGATGGTGAAAAAACGGCAAAACAGGCAAACCGGAAGTTTCGAAAAATGGACTTCCGGTTTGCCCATTTCGCACTTTGGAGGCTTCAGGGAAGCTTCTTGTGCTGGCACACAAACCCCCACGTGGTCCACAGTGCCCATGCGCAAATCCCCGCACATGTGTCCCTCTGTTGGGCCGTTTTTCATCCTCAGGCTTCCCTGAAGCGGCTGGAATATGAAAAATGTCTCATTGGACAAACCGGAAGTTCAGAAAAACAGACTTCCAGTTTGCCTGCTGGACCGTTTTTTGCATTCTAGGGCTTCAGGAAAGCTTCCCTGAAGCCTCCGGAGGGTGAAACGGCCTTTCCCAAGGCCAAAAATCAGGTGGTTAGTGCACACATGAGCACCGGAGCTGACAAAGGGCCACACCTCGCATGCCCTCAGATATGGCTCTGCGTGCCACCTGTGGCATATGTGCCATAGATTCGCCATCACAATACTACAGTATACTTAAAATCATGTGTCTCTCATTGTTATCATCATTAACTTATTTGAATCAGAAGATATTCTTCTGTCTCTTCACACTAGCCCATGCTTTGTTTAACTATAACTAGTGAGAATCAAATAACTTACTAAGCAATAGATAAGATTTGACCTGAACAGCACGCAAAGTCAAAATTAAGCAAACCACATTTATAACTTAAAGAGTTCCACCCAACCAATGAGATGCCCAAATCATAATCCCTTGAAATGCCCCAGATTCAGCAAGATTATAGCTTAGGTTTGTTTGTTGACTGTCCCTATAAGGTGAATAGATTTAAATTGGAATTTGGGAATTGGCAACAGAGTTGGAAAGAAATGGGAAGAAATACATAAACACTTCATACATGATTAATACCCTGTTTCCCCGAAAATAAGTCACCCCCGAAAGTAAGACATAGGAGAGGTTTCATAGAATTGCCTAATATAAGGCACCCCCCGAAAGTAAGACATAGGAGACCTTTCATTTTGCAACATTCCTGAACTGAACATATATAACACTACTGTCCATAAATTGCATCCCCAAATGCTGCATCAATTAGTTTTAAAACACATCCAATACGCATCCAACATGTGGCTGCGTGTTTGGATGCATTTTTGCTACAGCAGGATACAGGATACAGGATACAAGATACAATTAATTGGAAAAAAAATAAGACATCCCCTGAAAGTAAGACGTAGCACATAAAAATTAATATAAGACGCTGTCTTATTTTCGGGGAAACACGGTAGGTAGAAACTAACAAAAATGAGCATTCAAAAATGAGCATTTTTGTTAGTGACAAAAGAGACAAAAATGATTTGGAAATGATTTGTAGTCAGGAATGAAATCCAGCACGTTCTAACAGGTTCTAGAAGACCGGTAGCAGAAATTTTGAGTATTTCGGAGAACCAGTAGTGGAAATTATGAGTAGTTTGAAAAACTGGCATATATCATTTCTAGCCGGCCCCGGAGTGGGGCAGGAATGGAGATTTTGCAGTATCCTTCCCCTGCCACGCCCATCAAGCCACAACATGCCACGCCCATCAAGCCACGCCCACAGGACCGGTAGTAAAAAAATGTATTTCACTGCTTGTAGAGCAATAATGCATAATAAGATTCAGCAATGCAAGACTTCAGTCTGATTCTTCAACAAAATGAGATATTATTACATAGCACAGTGATTTTCAACCTTTTTTGAGTCACGGCACATTTTTTTACATTTACAAAATCCTGGGGCACACCACCAACCAAAATGACACAAAATGACACCCTAAGACCCTCTCCTCTTTTTCCATCCCTGTCTCCTCCCCCCTTGTGTGTGTGTGTGTGTGTACACACTCTTGAACCATTTCCAAAAACAGGTGAGGGCTGGGGTTTCTCTCTCTCTTATTCTTTAGTTGCTTTTTATCATGCTTTAAATCAAGAGTCACTTCTCTCTCTTTTGTTTCTCTCTCTTTCCTCTCAGTCTCTGTCTCAATCATTTTCATTTCTCTTTTTTTCCTCCCCTTTTTGCTCATTTCTTTCTCTCTCTCTCCCTCTCTTTCTCTCTCTCTCTCTCTTGCTTGCTTTCTCTCTTTCTCTCTCTCTCTCTTGCTTTCTTTCTCTCTCTTTCTCTCTCTCTTTCTCTCTCTCTCATCAAAAAGTTGTGAGACCAGAACCTGAGCTTCCTTCTTTGCGGCACACCTGACCATGTCTCGCGGCACACTAGTGTGCCACGGCACACTGGTTGAAAAACACTGACATAGCAGATCACTGACTTTCAGAAAAGAGATTTTACCATTAGCAAAAACGGCGTGAATAAGTTTCAAGTAAGCTTTATCCAGGTCTCCTCTGCGTTCAGCATTTTTGAATATTGATTCAGCCAGGGCTGCAAACTCTTCAAATTCAGTCACAAAAGGAAGAATTCCAACTTTGCTCTTCTTGGATATCTTCACATCTTCCATCTGCTTTATCTGATTACTCTAAAATGATATTTTTTTAAAAAAGTTTAGCCATGTTTTTAATTTTAAACTTTTATTTCCATGCAGGTAACTGACTTCTGATAAATAACAGGATCTTTCTCTGATCTAATGATAAATACAAAGGAAATCTAGTTACATTATAAAAAGATGGTTTGTCAAGGAATATTAGTATTTACTACTCAAAAGTATGAATACACAAGATCAGGGTGTGTCCATGTGTGAATGAGTATTCCAGCGGTGGATTGCTCCATGTTCGGACCGATTCTTAGAACACGTAACGGCGGTGGCAGGACAGTCCGCCCACCCACCCAGGACGCTTCTGAGCATGTGCAGAAGCATCCAGTGTGAGCGCACGAGTCTTCGGAGAGGGGCGGCATACAAATCTAATTAATATTTATTTTTATTATATTATATTATATTATATTATATTATATTATATTATATTATATTATATTATATTATATTATATTATATTATATTATATTATTTATCTATCTATCTATCTATCTATCTATCTATCTATCTATCTATCTATCTATTTATTTATTTATTAGATCTGTATGCTGACTTGGCCTTCTCCGGGTCCCGTCGACTAAACAATGTCGTTTGGCGGGACCCAGGGGAAGAGCCTTCTCTGTGGCGGCCCCGACCCTATGGAACCAACTCCCCCCAGATATCAGAGTTGCCCCCACCCTCCTTACCTTTCGTAAGCTCTTAAAAACCCACCTCTGTCGTCAGGCATAGGGGAATTGAAATATTCCCTTCCCCATGGCTTATAAAATTTATCTATGGTATGACTGTATGTATGACTGATCTCTTAAATTGGGGTTTTTAGATTTTTTAATATTAGATTTGTTTACGTTGTCTTTTTATTGTTGTTAGCCGCCCCGAGTCTGCGGAGAGGGGCGGCATACAAATCTAATAAATAAATAAATATGCTGCCCCTCTCCGAAGACTCGGGGCGGCTCACAACAGTAATAAAAGCAATATAGCAGTGGAACAAATCTAATATTAAAAAACATATAAAACCCTATCATTATTTAAAAAAACCAAACAGCACATTCATACCAAACATAAAACAAAGTATAAAAAAAGCCTGGGGGAAAGGTGTCTCAACTTCCCCATGCCTGGCGGTATAAGTGAGTCTTGAGTAGTTTACGAAAGACAGGGATGGTGGGGGCAGTTCTAATCTCCGGGGGGAGATTTGCTACCAGTTATTAACTGGTAGCAAACTTTTTAAAAACTTACTATCGCTGTATTCATTCCACAGGTTTCATCTTTCTTCTGCTTCTCCTCCACAGGAAATGGAGGGGAAGGGGCTCCATTTAAAGGGCTAAATATTTGTACAATACTGAGTTGTTGCACACTACACGCAGTGTTTCTCAAATAGTCGGGCGGACCTCTTTGGGGGGGGGCATGGAGCGATGCCAGAGGGCCACGTGACCCAGGAACGTGCTTTTTTTGCAGCAAGGAGTAGGATTTTTTTGCACCGAACAATAGCACAGAGTAGGAGATATGAAGTGCATATAACAAACCCCTAAGAGACACCAGGGAAATATATTTAACAGGGACGAATAGAAAGGAGGAGAGGGACAGAGATAACGAGACCCAGGAACGAGACAAATTTAAATATCCCAAAAGCTAAGATGAGGAAATATGGCAAAGTGTATGCAGTGCTTGACTTCACTGTGACTATGGTTGGAGGCGAGGAAAGACCAGTATGTTTACTATGTCTAAAAATGTTAGCAGCGGACAGCATGAAGCCAAATAAATTAACGTATCACTTAAAACAGTGTTTCCCAACTTTGGCAACTTGAAGATATCTGGACTTCAACTCCCAGAATTCCCCAGCCAGCATTTTCTGGCTGGGGAATTCTGGGAGTTGAAGTCCAAATATCTTCAAGTTGTCAAGGTTGGGAAACACTGACTTAAAACACTGCACCTCAATCATGCTGATAAGCCACTTTAGTTTTTTCAATGAAAACGTGCTGAATATTGCAAACAATCGTCCCAGCAGAGGATTTGGGGGGGGGGGGAATGTTTACTTCTTTCTAGGGGGGGCGTAACAGAAAATAATGGAGAAACACTACACTAAGGCAATGTCAGAGCACAATACAGGCCACGCCATTTTATGCCCTCACTTTGAATCTTGAATTTTATTCAGAATCCTACCTGCCTGCAACTACTGCAAATCATCCCATTGTCAAAGTGCTTAAAACTTACAATGCATTTATCGAAGTTTCGTTTGATAGTCACTAGAACGTTTCCAAGAGTTGTGCTAAGGAAGGAGGTTGGATCCACATTCTGGGCTGTCCACACGTGATGACTCATTTTCACTAGCATATAGAGGGAGTTAAAGCTGTCAATCTTGTCTCCCAGGGCAATGAAGTTATTCAGTTCTGGTTCAACACAGCGAAATATTTTTATCATCATTTGCCGGATCATGTGATTCCTGCAACAGAGTATTAAAATATTAATAATACTTTTAAGTATTAGTCAAATATTGAGATTTAACGTATATTTTAAGGACATAATTTGATTATTTTTCATTTTTTAAGTCGCCCCTCTTTCACAGAACCTTGTTAGGAAACCAATCAATCAATCAGTCTGTTTGTTTGTTTGTTTGTTTGTTTGTTTAATTAAATTTGTATGCCGCCCCTCTCCGCAGACTCGGGGCGGCTCACAGCAACAGAAAACAATATATAATACAAATTCAATAATTAGAAAGATAAAAACCCCAAATTTAAAAAAAACCATGCACACAACATACCATACATAAACAGTATAGGCCTGGGGAAGTTATCTCAGTTCCCCCATGCCTGATGGCAGAGGTGGGTTTTAAGGAGTTTACGAAAGGCAAGGAGGGTAGTGGCAGTTCTAATCTCAGGGGGGAGCTGGTTCCAGAGGGCTGGGGCCACCACAGAGAAGGCTCTTCCCCTGGGACCCGCCAAACGACATTGTTTAGTCAACGGGACCCGGAGAAGGCCAACTCTGTGGGACCTAATCGGTCACTAAGATTCGTGCGGCAGAAGGCGGTCCCAATGCTGATCTATTTCAGTATTTTTCCAACTGAGGAATTTTAAGATGTGTGGACTTCAATTATTGGAGTCCCCCAGTCAATGCCAAGTTGGGAAAACACTAATGAAACACTACTATCATCTTAGTGGGGTGACAAACAAGGGTGCATTCCAAAAGTAAGGCAATTTTTTAAAAAAGTAATTTATTGAACAGATTTGCACAAACACTGTCCTTGGGCCTCTACACATTTTTTCCAACGACTCTGCCATGACCGAAAAACGGGTTTCTTTCAGGGCTGCCTTAATCCGAGGGAACAAAAAGAAGTCTGGTGGGGCGACATCAGGACTATAGGGGAGGTGGGGCAGCGTTGGCACCTGGTGTTTGGCCAGGAACTCACAGAGTCGTAGTATGATGTGGCAAGGCGCATTTTGTATCCATAGAAGAGATTCAATCAGCCGTGACGAAGACCTTGTGAGAGGTCCCCGAAGATGCCTTCCAGGGCGCCTACCGGTCATGGCAGAGTCGCTGGAAAAAATGTGTAGAGGCCCAAGGACAGTACTTTGAAGAATTTTAAGTGTTTGTGCAAATATGTTCAATAAATTACTTTTTTAAAAAAAAAATTGCATTACTTTTGGAACGCACCCTGTATGACTAGCTTCATGTTGTTCCCAGCTTATTTTTTAAAATCCTCTGGACATTCAGTATCCAATACTGATTGTCATGGTATAAAAAGAAAATTGAGACTCTAGAAAGAGTGTAGAAAAGAGCAATGAAAATGATTAGGGGACTGGAGGCTAAAACATATGAAGAACAGTTGCAGGAACTGGGTATGTCTAGTTTAATGAATAGAAGGACTAGGGGAGACATGATAGCAATGTTCCAATATCTCACAGGCTGCCACAAACAAGAGGGAGCAAAGCTATTCTCCAAAGCACTTGAGAGTAATACAAGAAGCAATGGGTGGAAACTAATCAAGGAGAGAAGCAACCTACAACTAAGGAGAAATTTCCTGAACAATTAAACAGTGGAACAGCTTGCTTCCAGAAGTTGTGAATGCTCCAAGACTGGAAGTTTTTAAGATGTTGGATAACCATTTGTCTGAAGTAGCGTAGAGTCTCCTGCCTAAGTAGTGGGTTGGATTATAAGACCGCCAAGGTCCCTTCCAACTCTGTTGTTATTATTATTTTTATTAAAGATTAAGACTATAGTAAGTGCCATTTGTTCCTTCCCTTCAGCTTGGTGTCTTGAGTGTTAAAAGACCAGGAACAGGATATTGCCTCAATGTCCTTTTTTATGAGCAGCCTGGTACAAATAAAATACATTATGCTTAAGGCTACACTAAACCGATTTTCTGTTATTTTCCTTTTTAATTGTTTGTTGCCAAATGAGCAGCACATTTATATATGTGATTTATATATAGTCACTATATATTATATATAGTCACTGCTCACAGTCACTCATGCCCTCATCATCTCGAGGCTCGGCTACTGTAATGCTCTCTACATGGGGCTACCTTTGAAAAGTGTTCGGAAACTTCAGATTGTGCAGAATGCAGCTGCAAGAGCAATCATGGGCTTTCCCAAAAATGCCCATGTAACACCAACACTCCGCAGTCTGCATTGGTTGCCGATCAGTTTCCGGTCACAATTCAAAGTGTTGGTCATCACCTATAAAGCCCTTCATGGCACCGGACCAGGGTATCTACGAGACCGCCTTCTGCTGCACGAATCCCAGCGACCGGTTACGTTCCACAGAGTGGGCCTTCTCCGGGTCCCGTCAACAAAACAATGTCGTTTGGCGGGGCCCAGGGGAAAAGCCTTCTCTGTGGCGGCCCCGGCCCTCTGGAACCAACTCCCCCTGGAGATTAGAATTGCCCCCACCCTCCTCGCCTTTTGTAAGCTCCTTAAAACCCACCTCTGCCGTCAGGCATGGGGGAACTGAGATATTCTTTCCCCCTAGGCCTTTACAATTTATGCATGGTATGTTTGTTTGTATGGATGTTTGGTTTTACAATAAGTGTTTTTTAGTTGTTTTAGTATTGGATTTCCATGCTGTTTTTTATTACTGTTGTTAGCCGCCCCGAGTCTACGGAGAGGGGAGGCATACAAATCCAATAAATAAAATAAATAAATATGCTGATAACTTCCAAAACAGCCCTCCTGAGCAGCAAAGCCTCACAATCCCGAGCAAAAAAAGCTCACAATTTATTCAAGATACAATGACCGTTTCACGTTCAAAAGATCCTCCTGCTAATTGGACACATACTCTGAATATGCCGATTGCATCCCGCCAATGTTGTGCGGTCTTGTTAAAGTCCCTCCGTCAGTCTCCTCGGTATCACTCTGAGGGGGGGAAAAGGTGAAGATTTAGATGGAAATCAGGCTAAGGTTACAGCCATTTAGTCAATAATTTCCAAATTGAGATCCATACCACCGGTGTTCCAGGAATGCTGAGATGCTGTTGAAGTTTGAAGAATTTACTAATGAAGTCTTGTTCTGCCAGACAAAGCGGCTCTAATTCACTTAAGACCTGTTCAAAAATCTATGAGGATCAAAACAGATATTTAGCGCACACAAACACACTTATACGGATGTCTTATTGTCACAGTGTTCCTTTTAAGAGCAAGGGAAGTGTTTTCAATTGACTGAACCTGTGGTCGTAAGACGCTATTAGAGGAGGAAGGGAAAAAGCAGAAATACCTCAGAAAATAACTCTGCCAGGTTTTTTAAAAGATGCTTAAAATATTTAAAAAGCTAATATTAGGAGCTCAACCTGAGTCGTGCAATGGCCTAGAGGGGGAGCTCTCGCCTTACAATCAGGAGGCTGAGAGTTAGGTAGCAGCAGGTTCCAGGTTACGCAATCCGGTGCGCCATTCCGGTAGGCAAATCTGGGATGCGCATGCAGCTGCGTGTCCCCGACGTGCACAGGCCCATCAGCGCAAGATTTGGCTTCTGTGCATGCATGGCAACAAAATCTTGCATGAGGATGCTCACGCGAGTGAAATTTTGATGATTTTCGATGGTTTTTTGCATCTGCACATGCGCGGAAGCAAAATTATCGGCAAAAGTCGCCGAAATTTCACTCGTGCGCACGTCTTCACACAAGATTTCCCTTGCTGCGCATGCGCAAAAGCAAAATGTCATGCTGAAGGGCGCAAATCCGCCCGTGAGAGTCTCAGAGGGCACACCACTAGAGCCGAAGATGAGCGGCCCTTCACTGGGGGAAGATATTTCTCTCTCTGGGCACAATGAGTAAATATCAGCTGCGAACTCTGCAGTGGTGACAGGAAGGGCATCCGGCCAGTAAAAATTCAGCTCCATTCAATTGCCCTGACTCCACCCTGCAAGGGGCTACGGGATCATTAAAAGACAAAAAGAAAATTAGATCAACTTCTAGTCTATTTGTAGCCTCTTTTTTTTAATCTTGATAATGCAGAAATTGCTGCCATATGAATTCTCCACGTGCGTAAAAAGGCAGAAGAGGAAGTTCTGCCAATCATTGTAGACCTACTGAATATCCTCAAGTTCTGAGGAGCAATATGAAGAATTGCAGCCCGCAGATCCTTTAATTCCAAGATGTGGGAAAGAGCTGGGAATAGAATAGAACAAGAATAGAACAGAAATAGAAATAGAAATAGAACTAAACTAGAATAGAATAGAATAGAACAGAACAAGAACAGAACAAGAATAGAACAGAACAGAAATAGAAATAGAACTAAACTAGAATAGAATAGAATAGAACAGAATAGAACAAGAATAGAACAGAATAGAAATAGAACTAAACTAGAATAGAACAGAACAGAAATAGAACTAAACTAGAATAGAATAGAACAGAATAGAAATAGAACTAAACTAGAATAGAATAGAACAGAACAGAAATAGAACTAAACTAGAATAGAACAGAACAGAAATAGAACTAAACTAGAATAGAATAGAACAGAATAGAAATAGAACTAAACTAGAATAGAATAGAACAGAACAGAAATAGAACTAAACTAGAATAGAATAGAACAGAACAGAAATAGAACTAGAACTAAACTAGAATAGAATAATTTTTTCTTTGGTGCATATGCTCTCAGTGTACATAAAAGAAAATATACATTTGTCAAGAATCATGAGGTACAACACTTAATGACTGCCATAGGATACAAATAAGCAAACAGGAAACAGGTAACAATCAATATTAATAAAAATCTTAAGGATACAAGCATTCTTGATTTATACGAAACAAGAAGGTTGATATTTATATCTGCTGAATTAGTATTTGGGGAGGCGCAAACAGCTGGCATGCAAGTTATACCCAGAATCGTCGCATTACCTTATCAAACTTAGTCCTATCCGCTACATCAAGGTCCGAAGTGGACATGTTTCCCATATCTAGCAAGGAAGACGACTGAGATCTACGACTTCCTGAACTTTGAATGGAGAGTTTGTTCAAGCTAGATGTTGAGCCGGTCAATTTCCCAGAGCTTCCGTGAAGGCCTACGACGTAACACACAAGCTAGATAAGACGTTGCAACACCGTAAGCATCCTACGTTAAAAAACAATCGCCTCATCTAACCTTGCATATCATGAGGGCATTCCCCACAGAATAAACCAAACACTCTGGTGCTGCCCCATTGCTTCACTGAAGACAAAATAAACCTATTCAGAAATGGACACTTAACGAAAGACATTTGGGATCAGCCAATACAAGAACTAGCACCTAAGGTCACTAGTGATCCAGGAAAAGAGCACAAATAGGGGCAGACAGAAAGGTCGGGAACACTTCACGAAGGAGCATCTTCTAGAAGCAAAGCGGAACGAAAGCCACACATTACTATTTTCTTAGGAAGAAAGTAGAAGCAACCAACTCCTGAAGAAATGAGGGACAGCCTTCCCATTCTTGGAGGCCCTTCCAGTAGAAACCTTCCCTGCTCCACCGACTCTTATGGCTTTTATCTGCTTACTGCAGTTTGATTATATAAGAGGGTCACCCAGAAGGCAATGCACCGATTTTTTTTCCTCAGCCAACAGTAATGAGTAATTTTAGATATATTTTGAATTACAGTGGTACCTCGACATATGTTGTGATTCAACCTGAGGCTGCTCAGGGACCAGCTGTGTCTCTGCTGGCTCCATGCCCGGAGGAGGATGACAGCGAAGAGGAGGGGGCTCAACAGTCGGACAGAGGAGAGGAAATTCAGGAATGGGACGAAGGAGAACAGCATGAGAGCCCCGGGGGGGGGGGGGGCTCTCCACAGCCAGTAGCTTGGAGTCATTAGGTGATGACGCACAAGCCGTCACTGACATGCGACAGAGACGTTCAGAGCAAAGAAAGGAGCAATTAAAGAACTATTATCAGCACTGAATTAGGAACAGCTGGGCTTGGGTGTGGTCCTCCTTAGCAGGGTTTAAAAGGCAGGCAAGCCCTTGAAGCCATGTGGAGTGTTATCAATTGGAGTTACGGTGTCCTGCTTTGTTCTCGGCATCTCTGTTCCTGGCTTGTGGCCCAGCAGTTTGGAAGACCCGTGGGATGGGTAGGTCTGCTATCTACAGCCTCGTATTGGCAGTAAGAATCCTGTATTGCTGCATGGACTTTTGCCTTCGTGGATATATCTGAAGATACAGCATTTTCCTGTTTGTAAGGACATTTTCTGTTACCTGTGTTTTTTCTTGAATTTTATAAACTGCCTTTGCCTTTTATCGGTGTGTCTGGCTTCGCTTTTTGGGTTGGTATTGGCTTCCGGAGTGACCCAGACAGAACAACATATGAGTTTAATTCGTGCCAGACCCAAGCTCGTATGTCGATCAATTGGCATCTCTAATGAATGCCTTTAGACTTTGTTTTTCGCACCGAGATAACTAGAAGCATGGAATTCTTGCGCCACCTAGTGGACGCTCGGCTCGTATCCCGAATTTGAGCTCGGGTGTCGAACAGAAATTTTGCTCGCGCCTCGGCTCGTAACTTAGAATACTCGCATGTGGAGCAGCTCGTATCTAGAGGTACTACTGTTTTTGAATTTTCAGGAGTGCACGTGTAAATTTTGCATTTCTTCAGACAGATAGCGTAACTGCAACGCCTGTAATTGATGTACGTTACAAGCAGCGTGTCTTCATTGAATTTCTCACTGCGGAGAAACTGTTGGGAACAGTCACAAATGTTTGTGTACCGTTTATGGAGAATCTGCGTGGATCTGAATGGATGCCATTCGCGGAAGAGATTTTGAGGATGACCAAGAGGTGATTCGCACAGTGCAGAAATGGCTTCGTGACCAGAACAAGAGAGATCATGTGGAAAAATAGGGAGTGTAGAAGAAACATCATTCCTCCTTATGTGTAAGTTTCATTGGGTTCAATAAATAATTGTTAAAGAAAAAAATGTGGTGCATTACCTTCTGGGCGACCTTCAGATTTCATTTCAACTGGAAAGAAATAAGAAGACTATTCTTACCAGATGAGTCAAAATGTTTTAAGACTCCCAATTTTTGTATTGTTCCCTTGCTTAAAAAAAAGTTCCAGGAGTGGGTCTGGGTGTGTTTCTATCTTCACGTTTCCTGCTTCCAACCCTTACATCTTTCAACACCCAAGGGGGTTGTTCATCCTCTAAAATGGGCAAATGAGATTCTAAATTATGAAGGGATGTCTCACTCCATCCCCCAGCAGAGTTTTGAGCGGAATGCAATCTTCTGCATCAATTCTAGACGTACTGAGCGTTATCTGTAAAGTAAGGTTACAAGGCATGTAGCTCTCGCGGGGAATGTTTGCAGCGGAAGAGAACGAACAGTGCCAGTGGTCAGTAGATCATCGACTGGCATTGTGGTGAAGGTTAGAGATGAGCGTCTTCATTCCGTTTCCCTCCAAGTGCAATGTACGCGCTGTAATACGCTACCTGAATGCTAAGGGCATGAACGCTGCTGCGATGGCGCCCAAGATGTTTGCCCTCAGATATGGCTGCGCATCCCACCTGTGGCACGCGTGCCATAGGTTCGCCATTACGGGCATAGGAAGAGCAACAGCACACCGGGTAGCAAATCTCAAGCATTTGGAGATCATTTCTTTGTACAGTGGTACCTCAACATACGAGTCTAATTCGTTCCAGACCCGAGCTCGTATGTCGATCAACTCGCAGCTCGAATGAATGCCTTTAGACTTTGTTTTTCCGTGCCGAGATAACTGGAAGCATGGAGTTCTTGCACCACCTAGTGGAAGCTCGGCTCGTATCCCGAATTTGAGCTCAGGTGTCGAACAGAAATTTTGCTCACGTCTCGGCTCGTAACTTGGAATACTCGCATGTGGAGCAGCTCGTATCTAGAGGTACTACTATATAGTGCTTTACGTTACGGCATTAAGGGATTGGAATTAAGGAAAATAAACATGTGAGTTGAAACAACTGCCAGCACTATAGTGGTCAGGTAATGTTGTGAGTGCTCCTTGTCCACCTCTGGTAATGATAGATTCTGAGGAGGATGAGCCAGGCCCATCTGGATACCCTGGGCCAGTGGGGTTGCCAGCTGATGCAGAGAGTGAGAGCGATGGAGAAATAGAGCTGGATGAATCAGATGGACAACCAGAGGTGGCAGATATGTCAATGGGGGATTGGTCTGAGTCAGAGTACGAAGGGGACATTAGAGATAATGAGCCACTCTTAGATGCTTGATTCAGCAGATTACAAAGCAGACAACAATACTTGTATGGTAAAAGGAAGTAATTTGTAGTTTTAACTCTAGGGGTTTGCTGACCACTCCAAGCAGGAGGGAAGGCTTCTGGGTAATTCTGGGTGGAATTTCAACATTGCTTTCATGGATGCTGTATTAGATCTGGGGCTTCAGAAATGTTCCCCAAAACTACCTGATTTCTGCTCTAAAAAACTCATCTCTTAGAAGCTGGCTGTCTGCCTGCCAGAATGTGGTGAGATGACTTGTATTACCTATGACTCATGCCTGGTTTATCTTGTTGGAATATAATTAGCTCTGACTCTGGCATCTTTCCTGGAAGCGTATCTGAGAACTCCACAGTTATGAAACTTATAGAAACATAGAAGATTGACGGCAGAAAAAGACATCATGGTCCATCTTGTCTGCCCTTATACTATTTCCTGTATTTTATCTTAGGATGGATATATGTTTATCCCAGGCATGTTTAAATTCAGTTACTGTGGATTTACCAACCACGTCTGCTGGAAGTTTGTTCCAAGCATCTACTACTCTTTCAGTAAAATAATATTTTCCCACATTGCTTCTGATCTTTCCCAAAACTTATTTCCATGAAACTTTCAAAGACTGCCTTTTGATTGTAAATGTGGCCTTTTCATATAAACAGTGTGATTCCAAACTTATGGGTCTTTGCCTTTTGTTTCAATCTGAGAAAGCCCGGGCTAGAACAGGTAATACTCAACCCAGAGTCCCTCAGGTCTCATGAAATGCTGGTCCACAATATCCCCAAGCCATGAAACCTGATGTGTGTTGCCACAACAACCCACATTAGAAGAGCAGCACAATAGTTCTCAGCATACAATGCATGGGGGGGGGGGGGGAGGTAGTTACAGATGACTTGATGGCCATGCAGATGGCAATGCCACTGAATACCAATCGTGTCATAGATCTTGGACAAACAAAAGTGTGACGTCTGAAATAATTGACTTGGCCACAAGAATGTTAGCAGGAAGAGTCAGGTAGCACACTCGGGGGACCACGTTTCTTGAAATTAACTGCCAGCAGCTAATTGAAAATACGAATATGGAGGATATGTATGAATGTACTAGTTCACATTGCTGCAAAGTTAAGACTGAAGTGTAGTGGGGGACGATGCCTGGGAGAAAGTTCTCCACCAGTCCAGACTTCGTATGCACAAAATGGTATTCCCATCATGAGTAAAGATGATGCGATGCAGAAGAGTTCCATGCTAGCATTATTTAACCATTTTAAGTTCCTTGCACTGGGCTTGCAGCTGTCCTTATGCGCCCTGCCAATCGTCATGGTCAGCATCCCGCACTTTAGAAATACACTGTTCAAAACAATAAAGGGGACACTCAAAGAACACATCCTAGATCTGAATGAATGAAATATTCTCATTGAATACAGTGGAACCCCGACATAAGAGCTGCTCTACTTAAGAGCAACTCGAGATAAGAGCTGGGAGGGGAGAGATATTTTTGTTCTACTTACAAGCCCAAATTCGAGATACAAGCGCCAAGGAGCTGTCTCCTGAAGCCAAACGCTAACTTCCGCGTTCGGATTCAGGAGACAGCTGCGAAGCGGCATGCGTGTTTTAAAAGGTTGCAGCCGGCCTGGGGGGCTCGGGGGGGGGCTTGCAGCTTTCTTTCTTGCTCTTTTTCTTTCTCTCTTTTACCTTCCCTTCCTCTATTTCTTCTTTTCTTTCTCCTTCCCACCTTCTTCCCTCCCTCCCTCCCTTCACTCATTCCTCTCTTACTCTCCCCTTTCATAAGTTTCCTTGCTTCCTTCCTCTGTTCCTGTCCCTTCCCCCTTTCTTTCTTTCTTTCTTTCTTTCTTTCTTGCTCTTTTTCTTTCTCTCTTTTACCTTCCCTTCCTCTATTTCTTCTTTTCTTTCTCCTTCCCACCTTCTTCCCTCCCTCCCTTCACTCATTCCTCTCTTACTCTCCCCTTTCATAAGTTTCCTTGCTTCCTTCCTCTGTTCCTGTCCCTTTCCTCTTTCCTTCCTTCCTTCCCACCCTCCGTCCATTCATTCACCCATTCCTCTCTTGATCGCTTAAAGCCGGTCCCTGGTGCAAAAAGGGTTGGGGACCTCTGTCCTACAGGATTGGGTGGCAGAGAAGTTGAACATATGTAAATTTAAAAGTTTAAGAAAGTTTACAAGTTAAGTGAAAGAAACTTCATTATTCATTTATATGTACATGTACATTTCTTCATTAAAAACATGTCTTTCTGCATAATTTAGACTAACTTTGTGAGTTTTTTGAGGGCTGGAACCAATTAAAATTATTTACATTAATTCCTATGGGGAAAAGTCGTTCGAGATAAGAGCTGCTCGACTTAAGAGCCCAGGTCCGGAACGAATTAAACTCGTATCTCGAGGTACCACTGTACTTTGCTCTGTATAAAGTTGACTGTGCTGACAACGTGTGACATTGACTGTCAACCACGTTGCTTCCTAAGTGGACAGTTTGATTTCATAGAAGTTTGATTTACTTGGAGTTATATTCTGTTGTTTAAGTATTCCCTTTATTTTTTTGAGCAGTATACTTTTCGCATATTCCAAGAAATATGTAGGAAGATATGATCTTCCTGATTTTCCCATAAATTTGAACACGTTTGACTTTTGCCCATGACTCAAATCCCACTTGCAGCGTTCAAGAATTTTGATTGAACGTTAACTTTTCCTGTATCTCAGATCAGTGTAAAAAAAAACACAGCATCTGACAATTCACAGGTTTTGCCATAATATTTTGTTTTGTTTTTGTTCACCAAAACATAAAATGCACTGGCAATAACCACTGAAAAGCTCTGGCAATACTCACTGTCGGTTTCCTGTTTGACAGCACTTTCTTTTCGAGGCAGGGTGGCTGGGATGGATTAGGTTGCAAGCATCAAAGACAAAGACAAGTTAAAAATGTATTGGGCAACAAATCATGCACGAGAATGCAAGTTAAGCACTAGCTGGAAAGAAACATGCAGAGAACTATAAGAAGCAAGTCGACTACAAGTTGCAAATGTACACAGCTGGGAAGGCCCTAAGGTGGGGATCTATTTAACTAGGCAGGAAACACATGTTAAGTAGCCTTTAAATGGCTTTCCCCCATTTTTTTTTGTTTCATCCAGAAGGGAAACAACAAAGGCCAATGGTGGTGAATCCTGAATGCAAGATTGTGCATCAGGTACAAACGAGTTGTAGGAGAAAACAGATCTCGCTCAAAGAAAGTGGCAGCCCAACGAAGACACAAGATCTGAACTGGACAAATTGTGGGGTAGGATTTTTTACAGAGTTCTCCAACCTTGGCAAGTTTAAGCCTGGAGGACTTCAATTCCCAGAATTCCCCAGCCAGCAAAGCTGGCTGGGGAATTCTGGGAGTTGAAGTCCTCCAGACTTAAATTTGCCAAGGTTGAAGACCTGTTTTATAATGTTCACCTTAGATCCTGGGACACGTCTATGAATTGCAGGCCATTTTATTAACAGTGACTAAACAAAGGGTTCTTGACTTACAGCAACAGTTGAGAGGAGGACTTCAGCTGCTAAGCAAAGCAGTCGTTAAGTGAGCTGTGCCCGATTTTATAACCTTTCTGGTTACAATTGCTAGGCAAATCGTGTGGTCCTTAAAGCAAATGGGGTTTCCCCTAGTGCAGTGATGGCGAACCTTTTTTCCCTCGGGTGCCAAAAGCATATGCACAAACACTATTGCACCTGCACAAGTGCCCATAGCTATAATTCAATGCCTGGGGAGGGGGGAAATTGCCTCCCCGGCCCTCTGGAGGCCGGAAACAGCCTCTTTCCCAACTTCTGGTGGGCCCGGTAAGTCCGTATTTCACCTTCCTCAGGCTCCACAGGCTTCCTTGGAGCCTGGGGAGGGCGAAAATACCCTCCTCCTCCCCTCAGAGGCACTCGAGAGGCAGAAAACACCCTCCCTGAGCCTCCATACAAGCTGAAAATCTGATGTCCAGTGTGCAAAAGTGTGCTGCAGCTCAGCTAGGGCAACAGCTCGCGTGCCGGCAGATATGGCTCCACGTGCCACCTATGGGACCCGTGCCATAGGTTTGTCATCACTGCCCTAGTGAGTTGTTTATCGGAACCCAGCTGAAAAAGGTCGCAAATGGCACTCGTACGACCTTGGAATGCTCCGGATGCTGCGATGGTTGTAAGCCTGAGGACCACTCGCGAAGTCACTTTTTGTCAACGCAAATTTGAGTCACTGCTCAACAAATTACTATAAGTCAAGGATTATCTGTCTGCCTTTTTTCTACGCTGCTGCAAACCAAAGTACATGGATGGGCCTTCCGAAGTCACCAGGGGTCAAAGTTTGATTGAAAGGCAATTGTATCTTTTTTTTTTTAACCTGATCCAGAAGTTGACCCTAACTTTCTCTAGCATGGCAAGAGTTGTGGATGTGGTTTTCTGGGACCGTATGAAGAAACCCACTTTCCTTGGACATCTTCTAGACTTCAGTGCCTAACAGGCCACCTTCAGGCTTGCATTGTTAGGCTCATCCCGACAATAATGGGAAACCCAAGTTGTGAGCCAAGAGATAAAATTCTACCTTATACAGCAATACCAAATAATCCATTCCCTGATAAATGTGCCTCAAAAGTCCCTGAGGCCCACCAAGGAAAGTTGTGAAATGCTTAGCAACTCTTTAAAGTGCCAGCTGCTGGGGCCTAGAAGTGGACCTCTTTCCTCCCAGGAGGCAGATGTAGGATCTCCTGCTTGGGTAGAGGGTTGGACTAGATGTCCTACAAGGTCCCTTCCAACTCTGTTAATCTGTTAAAACAGTGAAAGTCAGGGATCATGAGGCTAAAGCGGTTTGTCTTTGTACCAAACCATATAAATAGCCTCATTTTTACAAATTAAGATAGGTAGTAGTAAGTTTTTCCTATATAATCCAGGATTGTTTTCTGTCTTCTATTGCTGTCGCTGGGTTTGAGCACAGATGGAGGGGACAAACATTGAGACTGCAAATACAAAATCAGAGACAATGTTACCTATAATGCTGTTAAGAAATCTGGAAATTACATCCTCAACTAGCACCGGCTGATAAAATGATCAATGGTACAGTTTTAGAAAGTGCCCACAGGAAATAAAATTCTGTGCAATCATAGAATTCATGTGGATTTGCTTCCAAGTAAGCATATACACAGCCTGCACAAATATACAGCCTGCATCATTTGTGCAATGATATCATGTTTGCGCATGACCCCAGCTTGACCCATTGCTGCTGGTAACCATGATTGTACCTATTTTGATCTATCACAGGAAGAAAAAAAGTTTGTTAAAGCCAGCTAATATAAAAGCATAATGAACTTATGTTAAGATTAAGAGATATTTTTTTTAGAGTAGACAGCCAGATAAGACATCTGGCGTTTTTGCCTTCCCCCAGTCCCCAGAGTCACTTTGCAGGCCTTCCAAATCCTCTGTGCACCCCGCTTTTTGCATAAACAGGCCCATTTTTCACCAATTTTGCAAAAAACAGAGTGCATAGAGGGTTTGGGAGGCCTGCAAAGGGATTCTGGGAGCTGGGAAGGACAACAACATTCTTTTCTTACTTACCTCTTCGAAATAATAATTATTAATAATAATAATAATCATAATCATAATCATAATAATAATAATAATCATAATTATTATTATTATTATTATTATTATTATTATTATTATTACCGGTATTATTATTATTATTATTATTATTTAGATTTGTATGCCGCCCCTCTCCGAAGACTCGAGCCGGCTCACAACAATAATAAAAAACAATATTCTAGCAAAATCATCTTATAGTCCAAAAAATACAGTACTGTACTTTGTAGTTTTTTTATTAATCTCCCTTTTTAATGCATAGGGCTGAGGCTTATCCGAAGCATAATTGCTAGTGAGAAGTAAATGATATTTATTTACATCTAGCAAAGAGATATTTTTAAGATGTTTGAAATAATTCTCTACTTCCTCTACATTCTGAGTAATTAACTGCAAAAAAAGAGATTCTTCAGCTTTTTGGGGGGTTTGGAAAAAAAACTTACCAAACTTCTTTCCTTCCTTAGTTGCGCCTGTCATTTTAATCTTGGCAACTTCGAAGAAGTCCTTTATTTCTCTATCATACAAACGTGATAAATAATCCATATAGTTCTTTCAAAAAACAAAAAAAAAGCAGACATGGTTGGCTCCAAGAGAGAATACAAACAGTTTCATCTGTTTTTACATCCATACATTTAATTTTGACAAATCAGCATGTGAACAGCAATGAAGTTATTGGAACAAAAGACAGAAGGAAGAAAAACGCTTACAGTGATACCTCATCTTACAAACGCCTCATCATACAAACTTTTCGAGATACAAACCTGGGGTTTAAGATTTTTTTGCCTCTTCTTACAAACTATTTTCACCTTACAAACCCACCGCCGCCGCTGGGATGCCCCGCCTCCGGACTTCCGTTGCCAGCGAAGCACCGGTTTTTGCGCTGCTGGGATTCCCCTGAGGTTCCTCTCCATGGGAAACCCCACCTCCGGACTTCCGTTGCCAGCGACGCACTTGTTTTTGCGATGCTGGGATTCCCCTGCTGAGATTCCCCTGCAGCATCGCAAAAACACAGAAGTCCAGAGGTGGGATTTCCTATGGAGGGGAACCTCAGGGGAATCCCAGTAGCGCAAAAACGGGCGCTTCAGCTGGCAAAAGGGGTGAATTTTGGGCTTGCACACATTAATCGCTTTTCCATTGATTCCTATGGGAAACATTGTTTCGTCTTACAAACTTTTCACCTTAAGAACCTCGTCCCAGAACCAATTAGGTTTGTAAGACAAGGTATCACTGTATTTCTTTTATCTTCAGTCTAGGTCCACGATGGTGAACCTATGGCACGCAACGTTCTCTCTGTGGACATATGAGCCATCGCCCCAGTTCAGCTCCGCCACGCGTGGGCTCACACTTCCGCCAGCCAGAAGATCATCAGATCTCTGCTGCTCATGTGCAAGGGTTGTGAGGGGCCTCAAGCACTTTCGCAGGGCACATGTCCAGGGGCTGTGTGTGTATATGCGGGAGGCATGAACGAGGGACACACATACATTTTATTTGGGGGTTCGGGCGCATGCACATGCACTTTGGCCCTTCAGTCCTGAAAAGGTTACCCCTCACTGGTCTAGGTCCATGATGGCAAACCTAAGGCACGGGTGCCACAGGTGGCATGCGGAGCCATATCAGAGGGCACACGAGGTGTTGCCCTATATCAGTTCCAACACGCATGCGAGTGCAAGCCAACTGATTTTTGGCCTTGGAGAAGACTATTTCACCCTCTGGAGGCTTCAGGGAAGCTTCCCTGAAGCCCCAGAGGGTGAAAATACTGCCCAATGGGCAAACAGGAAGTCCGCTTTTCTTTGCCCATTTGGCCATATTTTCACTGTCATTTTGGTCTGTGTGCATAAGTGGGGATGGAGGGGATTATGCACATGGGCAGCGTGAGGTTGCACATGTGTGGGGAGAATGTGCATTCATTCTTTCATTCATTCATCCATCCATCCATCCATCCATCCATCCATCCATTCATTCATTCATTCATTCGATTTTTATGCCGCCCTTCTCTTTAGACTCAGGGCGGCTTACAACATATTAGCAATAGCACTTTTTAACAGAGCCAACATATTGCCCCCACAATCCGGGTCCTCATTTTACCCACCTCGGAAGGATGGAAGGCTGAGTCAACCTTGAGCCGGTGATGAGATTTGAACCGCTGACCTACAGATCTACAGTCAGCTTCAGTGGGCTGCAATACAGCACTCTACCTGCTGCGCCACCATGGCTCTTGCTAGCACAGACACACACATTTTTGGCACATGACCCCCCAAAAAGCCATCTCTGGTCTAGGTTATAAAACAATACATTTTATAAACACGCCCACTGCTCACGTGACCTGGACCGCTGGTCTAGAGGTTGCAGATGTGAACAAAGGTCTTCGGTTTTTGCAAGAGTGCAAAAATTGCATCTCCTAATTTTGCTCTTTGAGCGACTTACCTTCGTCAGCCCTTCGTATTTCCCATAGTCCGTGTTCTTTAACCACTCCATAAGTTTGGCATACCGGAGCAGGTCTCGGTGAAAAGGGTGGTGATTTGGCAAGGTCAGCTCAACCGAGTGCTGAGCGAGAGTGGAGCTCTGGTCGTGGCCCTTTGCGGAAGGAAGCAAAGAGACGGAAGCTGCTTGAATAAATGATAGCGGTTAAATCTGCCAGGCCAGACACATGGGCCATGTAATCATAGAAAAGAGGCTCTGCTTGTCATTGGTTAGTTAGGCCTTCCTGCTGTTCTGTGAAAAGCAATGACGGCTGTAACGTTCAGAAACGACATAAAAGACAAAATAAAGACTGGATTACAGATACAACGCATCCTTCTTATCAGGAGTTGCTCCTTCTGCCGAAAAGTTCAAGCTGGCCCTCATGAAACTTGTAATTTGATCGATTAATATTAATTTATATAAATATACGAGGGTTTCAATGATCGGTGAGGTAAAAATTAACCTGGATGTGCAATCTTTGCCTCGACTCATACTCTTCGATCTTGTCAAGAACATTTTGTAAATAAAATTCATTACAGGTGGTCCTCGACTTACAACAACAACTGAGTCCAAAATGGATGGTGATAAGTGAGGGGTTTGTTAAGGGAATTTTGCCATGTTGTACCACCTCTCTTGTCACTATTGTTAAGTGAACCACTGCAGTTGTTAATACAGTGGTACCTCAAGATACCAACCTAATTGATTCCAGGGGGAGGTTCGTAAGACGAAAGGTTCGTAAGATGAAACATTGTTTCCCATAGGAAACAATGTAAAGTCAATTAATCTGTGCAACAACAAAAAAAACCTGCAAAAAAATGCTGCCGCCCGGCTGTCACCTTTTAAAACAGCCGGGGGGGGGGGGGGCGCTTCCCAGCAGCCTCCTGAACCCGAAAGCCAAACCTGAACTTCCGGGTTCAGCGTTGGGAGGCTGCTGAGAAGCCCCCCGGCTGTTTTAAAAGGTGACAGCCGGGTGGCGGGGCTTCTCAGCGAAAGTTCAGGTTTGGGAGGCTGCTTTGGGTTTTTGGCTGGGGGGGAGGCAGGAGGTCCGGCCTGACACCCCCACCCCAGCACTTCACCTTCCCCCCCAGCCACAAACCCAAAGGTCCCCACTACAGCACCCGCTGCAGGAGACTTAGCCTCCCGATCCTCCCCGCCCGTCACCCGTGGCCTCCCGAGCACTTTTGCCTGATGGGAAGCGAAGCGCTGGGGTGGGGGGTGTCCTGACAACTCCCACCTCAGTGCTTTGCCTCCCGCCGGGCAAGAGCGATCTTCTGCCGGCCATGGGCAAAGGGCGGGGAAGCCTCTTGCACCAGCTGCTACAGCTGCTGGGTTCCCCGCCCTTCGCCCATGGCCGGCAGAAGATCGCTCTTGCCCGGCTTCCCCGCCCTTCGCCCGTGACCAGCAGAAGAGGGGCGGGGAAGAGGGGGCTGTAGCAGCTGCTGCTGGGGGGGGAGGGAGTTAGGAAAGTCCACCTGCTCCCCCCCCCAGCCAAAAACCCAAAGGCGGCCACCGGCTTGAGTCAGGAGGCATTCAGGGCGAAGTGCGTGCCTGCTTCTCTCTCTCTCCTTCCTCGCGCCGCTGCTCCGCTTGGTCAGCTGCTCCAGAGAGGCAGGAGCCAGGCACTGGCCTGCCTTTTGTCACCCGCCGCCGCCCGACGCAGTGGGGGACATTGGTGCGGGAGGAAGGAGAGGACCGGGCGACTGGAGCAGAAGCGGTGCTGCCATGCCCGGCTTGGCTTCCCTGGCTGCCGCAGGCACCGCGCGCCATGATCTTCCGGGCCGGCCAGGCTCAGCTGCTACGAGAGGCATTTTACTTTCCCTCCCAGCCAAAAAGGCTGGACTTCGGGGATGAAGGGGCAGGACTTCCCAGGCGGAAGGCGTGCCCCTCTCTGCGGCTCCTTTTTGGCTGGGAGGGAAGGAGAAATGCCGGTGGCTGTAGCAGCTGCTACGAGAGGCATTTCACTTTCCCTCCCAGCCAAAAAGGCTGGACTTCGGAGATGGGCAGGACTTCCCAGGCGGAAAGCGTGCCCCTCTCTGCAGCTCCTTTTTGGCTGGGAGGGAAGGAGAAATGCCGGCGGCTGTAGCAGCTGCTACGAGAGGCATTTTGTTTACCAGGTGTGGGATGGGGTCTTTCCGGGAGAGCAAGCAGCCCGAAGCCGAAAGAAACGCGTGGAGGCTGGTAAACAAAAGGCAGAACTTTTGGCTTCTGGGTGGATGGGAGGAGCTAAGCAGCCGGAGATGTTGCCAGCCCAGCGGCATTTTACATTGATTCCTCCGGCTGCTTAGCTCCTCCCATCCACCCAGAAGCCGAAAGTTCTGCCTTTTGTTTACCAGCCTCCACACGTTTCTTTCGGCTTCGGGCTGGACAGGAGGAGCTAAGCAGCACGGAGACGTTTCCAGCCCATCGGTGTTTTACATTAATTCCTCTGACAGCTTAGCTCCTCCCATCCAGCCAGAAGCCGAAAGAAAAGATCAGAAGCTGGGGGAATCGGGGTGTGTGGAAGAGGTCCATGGGAGAACTAGGGGGAGCTGCGGTGCCTAGACACCCGCCTGCAGCAAAACCACCCCGCGACCACCACCTTTGCCCCTAGGGGAAAGACCCCAGCCCATGCCTGCTGCTTGCTTTCCTGGGACAACGCAAAGACCACCTTCAGGAGCTTCCCAGCCGGGTCCCTTCCACGGAGCGGTGGCTGCGGTTCCCCCCAGTTCTCGACTGGGACCTCTTCCACACACCCTCGCCGCCCCCAGCCTCTGCGCCGCCGCCCGACTGTCAACTTGCAAAGAAGTGAGAAGACAAGGAGGAGCTGGGTGCCGATGGCGGCGGAGGAAAGCGAATGCTGCCCGAAGGCTGGGAGGGAGGCGGAATACAGGAGGAGGAGGCGGAAGAGGAGGGAGGCAGGGAGGAAATTCCAGAAATGACAGTCACAAGGCAGGGAAATCCCTGCTGCAGTAAGAGAGCACAAGGTAGAGCGCATGCGCAGTAGGAGAGCCCACGCCCCCGGCTCGGGTTCGTAAGGTGAAAATGGTTCTTAAGACAAGGCAAACAAATCATGAACCCCGGGTTCGTATCACGAAATGTTCGTAAGACAAGGGGTTCGTATCATGAGGTACCACTGTATATTATAGTTAATATACTTTGCTTGTCAGAAGGCCGCTAATGGGGAATCACATGATCTGGGACGCTGCATCCGTCGCAAGTATGAACAGTTGCCAAGCGACTGAATTTGGATCATGTGACTTTGGGGATGCTGAAGTAGTCGTAAGGGTGAAAAACAGTCACAGATCCTTTTTTTTCAACATTATTGTAACTTTGAAACGATCACTAAATGAACTATTGTAAGTCGAGGCCTGCCCGTATAAGCGTTTGATGGGCAACTCCAGACAAGATATTAACACAAAGTAGCGCTACTTAACAAACACCATTCATGTACATGTAAGCCAGACGGTTGACCTATTATTTTTGTACAGGGGAGAAAAATATGACTTTATCAATGTGGTCCAACTTCTTAATTGCTGGGCTTGATAAACTTGAAATTTGATAGACCCAACACTGATATGTAGAATTTATATCTACAAGGATAGTCAGTTAATTTACATATTTACTTATAGCTTGTCAGATTTCCTGCTTTTTGGTCCGATGCCTTTGCCACTAGACCCTTGATGGCGAAACTATGGAAATGAACTTCCGGTTAAGCAGTTGGGCCATGTTTCAACCTCCCCAGGCTTCAGGAGTCTTTCCTGAAGCCTGGGACGGTGAGAAAACGGGCCAACCAGAAGTTCATTTCCAAACTTCTGGTTGGACTGTTGGGTCTGTTTTTCGCCATCCGCAGGCTCCAGAGACTTTTCTGAAGCCTGGGAACGGTGAAAAATGGCCCAACCAGAAGTTAGTTTCTGAACTTCTGATTGGGCCATTGGGTCCGTTTTTCACCATCCACAGGCTCTGGAGACTTCCCTGAAACCTGGGAATGGTGAGAAACAGCCCAACGGCCCAACAGGAAGTTCGTTTCTAAACTTCCGGTTGGGCCATTGGATCCGTTTTTCGCCATCCGCAGACTCCCAGAGACTTTTGTGAAGCCTGAGGACGGTGAAAAATGGTTCCTACTGGAAGTTTGTTTCTGAACTTCCGGTTGGGCTGTTGGGTCCATTTTTTACCATTCACAGGCTCCAGAGACTTCTCTGAAGCTGGGGACGGTGAAAACAGCCCAACGGCCCAACAGGAAGTTCATTTCTGAACTTCGATTGAGCTATTAAGTCATTTTCCGCCATCCACAGGCTCCAGAAGCTTTTCTGAAGCCTGGGGAGGACAAAAATGACCTCACCCCACCCTCTGGAAGGCCAAAAGCAAACTGGAATCCATTTTTCGCCATCCACAGGCTCCCAATGCTTCAGTGAGTCCTGTGCGCATGCACAGGGGGCAACGGGGGTTGCGTGGCCATGACCGGGTATGCGCAGGGGGAGGGCATTGCAAAATGGGAGTGCACACCCTTTTGGCACCTGAGCCAAAAAAGCTTCATCATCACTGCACTCGACAAAAATGGGTCTACAAGGAGTTACTCGTTACTACCAGTATTATCATAACAGTAATTTTAGTGGGAGCCTCAGCAATAAGCTTTCAAAATTTCCACGCTCCTTCTTGCAAAAAAAAAATTGCCCATATTTGTTCTAGTAAACCTATTTTCCCAGGGTGCAAGTCAAAAATCCATTCACAAGATGGAAGGCTTTTGGGAAAAACCATGTTTTGCAAGAAAACAAATGTATCAATTTTAAAAAATCCTCAATTGGACAAAAGTCTCAAATGTGTCAATGAGAACCAAACATAAACCAGCTTCTAGGGAGAGGATAAGAAGGACACTATATATAATTTAGTAATTGGGAAGAATTATCTAATGGGGAATCTATTCATTATGATAGCGCTAATAAACTAGTGAATCCATGTGTAATTCTCAAACAAAACACTTCGATGCACTTTAACCACACATTTCATATTAATCATATATTTTAATCGTCGTCCATCTAAATTCAATATCTTCTCATCTAAGATATACTTCTTTACCAGGCGCTCAAAACGTGAAAGATTTAAAGATTTAAAGAAGACGTAGCAATGACAAAGACTTATGCTTCAACTCATAAGCCGTATTTTCAATTTTAGAGAGGCAACACTGCAAGAAATAGTTAGGTTTAGCAAGCTTGTTTTAAAAAGAGGCCGAGTAGGATTCAAGCAGCTTGATTCAAACTCTATACTCACAGAAACTGAAAGATAGTAGGACCTGTTACTGAGACCCTTCTCCAGTTCAATAAACTATTTGGAGATAAAATACAGGGATAAAAAAACACAGAGAACTGAATAGATTTGCCCAAATACACACACACGCCCAGCTTGAATGGTGAATGTAACACTTTAAGATGAATTGCTTTGGAATAAATGTACAATTGCAGGGCCATCTAAAGATAACTATTGTCACGCTGAATATTGACAGCCCCAGAGACATTTAGTAATTAAAGAATTAACTGTGTGTGTGCTTTACTAAGATCCTCCTATTATGATGTAATATCCTGCCACATCTAACATCACTTCCTTCTTCTTCATGTTAAAACTCCATTCTTATTCTAACCTCCATCACGTAAGACGTATTTGTTATGTTGTCCATCGAGACATGTTTATTTTTATACTTTTATAATAAAAAGAAATCTTGCTTTCAACAAATGACTGGGCTTCCATCTATCGCCTCCACAGTGATTAAGAGTCTAACGGACTTTAATAACTTACAAACCGTGACAACTATAAACTCACTTGTATATCTATACTAGCTCAATACCCATTCTCCACTATGAAACTATGTGACCGGACTTGATAAATCGGCACATACAGCTTGAAAATTAATGAGTGGTTATTATTGGCCTCTCCTCTGCCCTTCTCTCCCTCAGCCTTGCTGGCTTAGCTCAAATGTTTTGTAGTAAAGCTGTTAGTTCTGTGAAAGTAAAACTGAAACCGAATCTCCTCTCCTCTGCTTGTGTTTGGCATTTGGAACAGATTTATTTTGAGGTGGGAAGGGGAAGTAGAACTCCTTAGCATCAGAGCACGTTAATAATAATGTAGGAAATACTAATGATCTGATGGTGATTTTGAAAAATCCTTTTTCAGTGAGCGCCTAGAAGTCAAGAGGAACATAGGTGGCAAATTTCAAGTTTGTAGCCTATAAGGTTCTAGTGATTTTGTGAAATGCATGAATGGCATTTTGCTTTTATGTACATATATGTATGTAACACATTTCAGTTAACAATCAGAAACATTGTCCCATATGGTATAATTATAAATTATATAATCCAGAACATGATACAATGGTCTCTCGAGACTGAAGGTCGCCAATGTAATAATTATTTTCAAAATTGCTGCAAAAGAAATTCCATTCTTACCTACACCTGTTATGTTAAACCTGCCAAATCTTTTTAAAAGAATGGATGCTTGAATTGCCTGCATTTTAGAATGGCAGGCAGTGTCTGTTGATTTAAACGTACACTGGAAATCAATTGATTTTGCATAAAAGTTACCAGCAACAAGAATAATTAATTCTGTTTTGCATTCTATTCCAAATTTCGTTATGGAGAAGTGTGAAAGAAGATGGTTAAGGAACAGCTTTTATCGGGAAAAGAATTCCCTGAAAACTCTGAAAACTGAAGTGAGGAACCAACTACAAAGTGGGAAAAGAGCAAAGCATCACCTGTTGGACAAAGACATTGTTGAGGTGGCTGGCTAGCCTCCGTGCAAACAGCTCACGCAGGTCGCCAAATCGCTGCTTCTGTTGATTGACCGCATGAAGCAATTCGTGTCCTAGGATCAGCAGATGGAAAGAGGTTTTGAACGCATAATCATTACAGGTATGTCATTCTGGGAGGGAGGCGGGCAGTTTCAAAATGGGATAGATAAATGAAATAATTCAGGACAATTTGAATTGGTTGGTCTCCTCTATTGCCAGATCTACAGAGAACCTGCAGAACAGTGGCACCTCTACTTACAAACTTAACTCCTTCCGCGACCAGGTTCTTAAGTAGAAAAGTTTGTAAGAAGAAGCAATTTTTCCCATAGGAATCAATGTCAAAGCAAATAATGCATGCAATTGGGGAAAACACAGGGAGGGTGGAGGCCCTGTTTCCTCCCAGGAGATTCCTAGAGAGGCCCCACGGAGGCTTCTCCCCACCTTTTCCGTCCCTGTTTTCTCCCAGGAGATTCCTAGAGAGGCCCCACGGAGGCTTCTCGCTACCTTTTCCAGTTACACTTTCGGAGGCTTGGGTTTGTAAGTAGAAAATGGTTCTTGAGAAGAGGCAGAAAAATCTTCAACCCCCAGTTCTTATCTAGAAAAGTTCGTAAGTAGAGGCATTTGTAGGTAGAGGTACCACTGTATAAGAGATTCCTATGCATGGGAATGTGATTAGGAAAATATTAGAATATGCAGAAATGAACACCTTAACATTTGCAATCAAATAAAGGGAATAAACTGAATATTATATCATATGGGAACTATTCTACCAATGGCTAGAGAATAAATATCAAGAGCCGGGGTGGCGCAGTGGTTAGAGTGCAGCACTCTACAGCTAACTGCTAGCTGTAGTTCAGCAATTCAAATCTCACAACTGGCTCAAGGTGGACTCAGCCTTCCATCCTTCCGAGGTGGGTAAAAAGAGGAACCAGATTGTTGGGGGCAATATACTGATTCTGTAAGCCGCTTAGAGAGGGCTGTAAAAGCACTAGGAAGCAGTATAGCAGTATATAAGTCTAAATGCTATTACTATTGCTAAATACAAAAGGTAGAAATAAAAGTAGATTAGTGAAATATAAAAAAATACATCAATAAAATTAAATAAGCTAAGAAGAGGATTGTTATAGTATTAGACATGCTATGTACAGTGGTACCTCTACTTAAGAACTTAATTCGTTCCGTGACCACGTTCTTAAGTAGAAAAGTTTGTAAGTAGAAGCAATTTTTCCCATAGGAATCAATGTAAAAGCAAATAATGCATGCAAATCCATTAGGAAGGAAATAAAAGCTTGGAATTTGGGAGGAGGAGGAGGAGGAGGAGGAAGAAGAGGAGGAGGACAGTCGCTGCCGAAGGAAGAAGGTGAGGTGAGGGGAATTAAAAGAAATCCAAAACTTATACTAGTTATAACTACTTTTCTTTTTTCTATAATATCACCTTTTCCTTATTAGATATTTTTGTATTAGTAGCATTGAATTACGCATTTAATCATGTATTCCTCTTTTTGTATCTGCATTTATACTTTTAAGAAAAGCGGGGATGGTACATCCCCACAGTCTATGTTAAATGTTTGTAAGTCTGTATGTTATTTTAAGAAAATTAATAAAAATATTGGGGGGGGAAATAAATAAAAAAATAAAAAAAATCCAAAACTTTAAGGCTTAAAAAAAAAGAGGGACTCTGAGGTGGCAAGGAGGAGCATGCGCCTCCCATACACCCAGCGCGAAGCTGCCCCCATACACTGCGCAAAGAGAGAGAAACCCAGGTGGGCAAGAGGGGGGAACCTCCCGTTCCTTTGACTGAAAGGCAGATGCTGCTGCTGCTACCTACTGCCTCTTCCTTCCCATGCTGAAGGGCTCTCCTCTCCTCTCACTCGCTCGCTTTGTAGCCGGTGCCTTTCCTTCACTATGGTGACTCCTCGGTTTGGCTGAAGCCGAGTTGATCCGGCTGGGACGAAGCGCCCCCTTTTACCTTTCTGCGCCCAGATGCTCCGGGAGACAACCTCGCGCCAGGTTTATGGGAGGCAGTGCGAGGAAGTCACCACAGCAAATGGTTTATTCCCTCTCCAAGCGCCCAGAAAAAGGAAAACATTCCGTTCGCTCTGGGATGCCCAGAGCAAAGGGAGCATTTCTTTTCTTTGGGTGCTGGCAGAGATTTATTCCCTCTCCAAGTGCCCAAAGAAAGGAAAATGCTTCGTTCGCTCTGGATTGCCATAGCCTCCTTAAGCACACCTGAAAGTCTCCTCCGGCAGAAAAGCCCGAGATGGCCGGGATTAAAGGGGGAATGGCAGGAAACTGGCCGGGCCTCCATGCCGCTCTAAAATTTCCGGGGAAATTGTTCCGGGCTCGGGTTCTTAAGTAGAAAATGGTTCTTAAGAAGAGGCAAAAAAATCTTGAACACCCAGTTCTTATCTAGAAAAGTTCTTAAGTAGGTAGAGGTATCACTGTATATCGATATTGTTTAGAGTAGACAAATAATGAATATGGCTGTAAATTTTAATTGTTATTGCACGAGATATTTGCACCGTGATGACACACTGTTTAATGGAAGATGGATTGTTCGTATTAAAACAAAATTAAAATTATTTTTTTAAAAAGATTGACCTGATTTATTTTATTTTTTTTTAAACTTAAAGAAAGCAGAACTAGGATCTGGTGACGATAGACACAGGTGTTGTTGTTTTCCTTCTCAATGCTTACCTGGCTGAAGAGCTACATTCATGCACTGTAAAAGTGCATCGGCGGCATTTGTGCAGGCCTCAATGCCGCGTGAAGAGGAGAGGTCTCCTTCCTGGAGGGCCTTGATGTGACCTTTGGCCAAATCCATGTGGTTCTGCAACAACAGGGGGACCAAACTCTCAAACACAAATTGTATAACTTTCCTTCATTTATAAAAACAAGCCCAATTATCTTTTTCCCCCCTCACATGTTTTAATAAGACCATTTAAATCACAGTTCCTCAAACTTGAGGACGCTGGGCGGCATATAAATTAGACAGACAGACTATCACGATCCAGATATTGTCCTGAATTACAACGGGTTTCCAACCAGAGGTGGTATTCACGTACCTTCCCTACTGGTTCGCAAATGTGAACCACTTTCTGCGCATGCGCTGTGCTCTCATGCACAGCTTGCACACATATGTGCGGCTTCAAAACAGAATATCTCTGGGACCGCCTTCTGCTGCACGAATCCCAGCGACCAGTTAGATCCCACAGAGTGGACCTTCTCCGAGTCCCGTCAACTAAACAATGTTGTTTGGCGGGACCCAGGGGAAGAGCCTTCTCTGTGGTGGCCCCGGCCCTCTGGAACCAGCTCCCCCCAGAGATCAGAATTGCCCCCACCCTCCTTGCCTTTCGTAAACTCCTTAAAACCCACCTCTGCCGTCAGGCATGGGGGGACTGAGAAATTCCTTCCCCCTAGGCCTATACAATTTATGCACGGTATGTTTGTGTGTATGTTTGGTTTATAATAAGGGTTTTTTAGTGGTTTTAAATATTAGATTGGTTACATGCTGTTTTTATTATTGTTAGCCGCCCCGAATTTACGGAGAGGGGCGGCATACAAATCTAATGAATGAATGAATGAATGAATGAATGAATGAATGAATGAATGAATGAATGAATAAATAAACAAACAAATAAACAATTAAATAAATAAACAATTAAATAATTTAAATAAATGAATAAATTTAAAAAAACCACAAAGAAACAAGGATATATGAAAATTAGCATTGTTAAAGGTCTTTCCCCCCCCAAATTTACTAGATGTGTAAAAGTAGTTGATCAATGTATTAGCTAATGGTGTTGCAAATTTCATTAAGGGTGTTGGAAAATTTTATATATGATTTTTTTCCAGGTGACAAAACAAAAGGAGGCAGCACTTGCGAGAAGATAAATACCAAGAGTAAATGGATAATTATTGTATTGTAATACAGATGGAAAGTATATGATATTGTACGTATATGTTTTTTTGAGAGGAAAAATAAAGAAAACTTAATCCCCCCGCCCCCAAAAAACCATGCAGAAATAGGATGGCATAGAGCCGGGATGGGTGGGCAGGCCCACTTGCAAGTCGCCACTACTGGTTCACATGAATCAGTCCAAACCATTAGGGACCGTCTTCTGCCACACGAATCCCAGTGACCCACTAGGTCCCACAGAGTTGGCCTTCTCTGGGTTCCGTCGACAAAACAATGTGGTCTGGCGGGACCCAGGGGAAGTGCCTTCTCTGTGGCGGCCCCAACCCTCTGGAATCAACTTCCCCCCGGAGATTAGGACTGCCCCCACCCTCCTTGCCTTTCATAAACTCCTAAAAACCCACCTATGTCGCCAGGCATGGGGAAATTGATATACCTCTCAGCTATTCCGCTTTATGTATGATTTGTTTGGATTGCATGACTGTTCTTAATAAGGGTTTTAAATATTGTTTTTAATATTGGATTTGTATATTGTATTATTATTATTATTATTATTATTATTATTATTATTATTATTATTATTTGGATTTGTATGCCGCCCCTCTCCGTAAACTCGGAGCGGCTAACAACAATGATAAAAACAACATGTAGCAATCCAATACTAAAACAACTAAAAAACCCTTATTATAAAACCAAACAAAAATGCAAACATACCATGCATAAATTGTATAGGCCCAAAGGATGCGCACACATACAATAGCAGGAGCATGTGTGCCCATGCCCATAATGCAACGCCTTCCCGCCATGTATGTACAAAACCCCTGTCCTGCCCCACGCTCATGCGCACGTTGGGCTGTTTTTTGCTCTACCCAGGGTTCAGGAAAGCCTCCTAAACCCTTGGGATGGTGAAAAACAGGCTAATGGACCAACTGGAAGTTCATTTCCAAACTTCCGTTTGGTCCATTGGGCTGTTTTTGCCAAACCCAGGCTTCAAGAGACTTTTCTGAAGCCCGTGGAGAGCAAAAATGGCTGAAAAGAAGGCTGAAAATCAGTTGACATAAGACAATATTTCGCATGCTCACAGATAAGGCTCGGTGTGCCACCTGTGGCACGCATGCCATAGGTTTGCCATCATTACTCTAGGACAGTGGTGGTGAACCTATGGCACGGGTGCCACAGGTGGCACGTGGGGCCGTATTTGTTGGCACACAAGCCGTTATCCTAGCTCAGCTCCAACGTGCATGTGTGTGCTGGCCAGCTGGTTTTCGACTCACCCAGAGGTTCTGGGAGGGCATTTTCGGCTTCTAGAGAGTCTCTGGGGGGATGGAGGAGGGCATTTTGCCCTCTCCATGGTTCAGAGAAGCCTCTGGAGCCTGGGGAGGGTGGAAACTGGCCCTACTGGCCCAGCAGAGAATGGAAAATGAACTGTTTCAGGCCTCCAGGGGGCTTCACCAATTTTTACCCAAATATCGCTGCCACAAGAACGTCAATGCGAGATTTTGGCTGCTGCACATGCGCAGCAGCCAAATCTCGCTGCGGTGCCTAGAGCAGCAGCTGGGGCCAACAAGCAACAGCCCCCTGCCCAAGCTTCGGACGGGTGGCCTACTCTCTGCTGTCCCGCGCCACAGAAATCTCTTGGCGCATGTGGGAGAGCGGAGAACTCGGGGCCACCCTGCCTGCTCCCTATGCCATGGCCCATCGACCAGGAGATCAAAGGTAAGAGCCGTGGCGCGGTGGAGCAGGCAGGCCGCTCGTGGCGACGTCAGGGGTGGGGGGTGGCGGGGTGGCAGTAGCTGGCAACGTGGCGGGTGGATGGGAGCAGCCAGCTCCCATCGCACGTGTCATCACAGGGGGGCGGCGGCTGGCAGTGCAGCAGGCGGATGTGAGCCGGCAGCTTCTCCATGCATGGAAGCAAAATCTCATGCGCATCTTCATGTGAAATTTGGCTTCTGCACATACACAGAAGCCGAATCATGCACTGAGCAGGGCACACGCCAGGGGCGTGCTGGACGCACCGGGCACACACATAGGGGCACGCTCTGGGTGCATTCCAGTAGGGCTAAAATTGGTAGCCCACCCCTGGTCATAAGTCACTTTTTCAGTGCTGTTGGAATGGTCACTAAGCAAACTGTGGCAAGTCAAGGGCTACCTGCACTGGTATTATGTTTTGGTTCTGATAAACAAGCAGACCCATAAAACATGAAAAGTGCATCACTCCAAATATTTTGAACGGATAATACATGGAATTAAGAATATTTAAATGCTTACAACGAGGAACTCTATCTCCGACAGCAGTTTTAGGTTGTTCGTGTTGCTAAGGTGGATTAGATGGTTGCTTTCCGAAATCTGATCCATTTGTTCTTTTACGCTCCGGAGCATGTCTTGGTAACTGCTCAGCTTCGATTCGATTTGATCCACTTCTTTCAGGGCCTCATCCAGCAATTTCATCAAAGTGTTCACCTGTTTCTCAGAGGCCATAATCGACTGGATGTTTGCCTAGGAACAAATTTACGTAAATCCTATCGTCAAATTGGAAGTAAACACAACGGGTGACTGCAACAGCAACTGCTGGCAGCAGGACTTTTTTTTTTTTTTTTTAAGTGATTATAACACAAAAGACAAAAACAAACATACAACAGCTATTTGGGTTATTTACAACCCCTTTTTCATCAGAAGTTACAGGGTGTCCAGGGAGAAAGCATTTTGAAATTCCCTGATACAGTAGTACCTCTAGATACGAGCTGCTCTACATGCGAGTATTTCAAGATACGAGCCACAAGGGGTGAGACATTTCTGTTCTAGTTCCGAGCTGAAATTCGGGATGCGAGCCGAGCGTCCACTAGGTGGCGCAAGAATCCTTGCTTTTGGTTATCTCGGAGGGGAAAAACAACTTGTTCCAGATACGAGTGCCTCGAGATACAAGCTCCCTTATGGAACGAATTATGCTCGTATCTAGGGGTACTGCTGTATTTCCCTGTAACTTGCGATCTAGTTAAGGCACGGTCGTAGATGACATCATACCAAAACGGCTAAGCCGTGGAGAAATATCGGTAGCTGAGGAAGCAAGTTGTTGCCACAGTTAGGCTCATTTTTGCTTGATTCTGCCAGGCAACACAATCCGTTTTTTTTAAAAACATGATTTTTCCCTGACTTTTAAACATTTTAATACTGTTTGGTTTATTTCCCGATTTATTCCAGTTTTTTATGAATTCCCTGATAATTCCCTGGTATTTCCCAAACAGCCAATTTCCCTGATAATTCCCCGATTTCCCTGTTTTTCAGGTTTGCTGGACATCCTGAGTTATTGTCAGAGATGTTGGAGGAATTATTGTCTACCACTTACACATTTTTACATTCCTTTGTTGTTCTTAGGACTAGCATTTCTTATACTATGTACACTTACTACATTTTTAAAATACTGCGCAAATGTCTCTATAATTTAGTTTCCTTCACCATTTCTCTCTTCTAACTACTTATAAAATTTTTCCCATATTTTATAGTACTGACCACTTTCAACCTCCTTGTCATCATATCTATTTCTGAGCAATCTGTAGATTTTTTATCTCTTCTTCTTTGGGGACTTCGACTTTTTTATTCATTTATTTGGAAATTTACTGCCTACTTGCTCATACTAACTCAAAGTAGCTTAAAACAGGAGTCTCCAACCTTGACAACTTTTATTTATTTATTTATTTATTTTGTTTATTTATTTTGTTTGTTTATTTTGTTTATTTATTTTGTTTATTTATTTTGTTTATTTATTTTGTTTATTTATTTGTCAAACAATTATAGGGTGATAATTTGTACATATAAAACATTAGATAAGTAATGATAAAAAGTAGACAATAGGACAGGGATGGTAGGCACAATGATGCACTTAGGCACGCCCCTTACAGACCTCTTAGAAAGGAGGCGAGATCAATTGTAGATAGTCTAAGGTTAAAGGTTTTGGGGTTAGGAGTAGAAACCACAGAATCAGGTAGTGCATTCCAGGCGTTGATTACTCTGTTGCTGAAGTCGTATTTTTTGCAGTCAAGTTTAGAGCGGTTGACATTTAGTTTAAATCGATTTCGTGCTCGTGTGTTGTTGCGGTTGAAGGCGAAGTAGTCGTTAACAGGTAGGACATTTTGGTATATGACTTTATGAACTATAATTAAGTTAGAACGGAGACGACGGAGTTGTAAGTTGTCTAAACCAAGAATTTCAAGTCTGGCGGAATAAGGTATTTTGTTGTGAGAGGAGGCATGAAGGACTCTTCTTGTGAAATATTTCTGGACTCTCTCAATTGTGTTGATGTCAGATATGCAATGTGGGTTCCATACAGGCGAGCTGTATTCTAGGATTGATTAAGACTCGTGGACTTCAATTCACAGAGTTGCCAAGGTTAGAGACCCCAGCTTAAAACATAATACAGTGATCCCTCGATTTTTGCGAATGTTGCGTTCCCAGACTGCCCGCGAAAGTAGAATTTCTGCGAAGTAGAGATGCAGAAGTAAAAACACCATTTTTGGCAATGGACAGCCAAAAACTACCCCCGTGCACCCTTTTCCAAGGCTGCGCAAGGAGCCGGGCTTGAAGTTGGGGGCGGAGAGTGATGAAAGCACGGAGGCTGGCAAAGATTGAATGTCGGCTGCCCCCCCCCCAGCGCCTCCGGCCCACTCGCCGCTATCCCCCGCCTGCCCGATCCACCCCTCTCACCGGCTTTCTTGGGGCACGGGTCCTCCTGCAGCAGCGCTGGCGGCTACGGCTTCTCGTCCTCCTCATTCGGCTGCTAGCCGCTCTGAGCGCTTTGAGAATGCCCGCCCCGCCCCTCTCGCAGTCCCTTAGCTGAGAGCGCTTTCATCCCAGCTGTCAGCGAGGGGGCTACAGGAGAGGCGGGGCAGGCGTTCTCACAGAGAGAGAGCAACAGACAGAGCGAGATAGAGAGAAGAGAGGCAGAGAGAGAGTGAGAAAGAGAGAGAGAGGGAGCAAGAGGGGGGGAGAGTGGAAGGTAGAGAGAGAGAAAAAAATGATAGAAAAAAGGGGAGAAAAAAAGAGAAATGAGAAAATGATTGAAGCAGAGAATGACAGGAAAGAGAGAAAGAGAGAGAGAAGTGACTCTTGGTGATGACGTATGACGTCACCGGGTGGAAAACACCGTGGTATAGAAAAAAACCACGGAGTATTTTTAATTAATATTTTTTGAAAAACCGTGGTATAGCCGTTTCGCGAAGTTTGAACCCGCGAAAATTGAGGGATCACTGTATAAAAGAAATAAACAAACTAAAATAATAATTTAAAAAAAAACACACATCAATGGTACAAAAGAAGACAGACGTACCCCATCAAGAACTTGTAGTTCTCTAGATAACTTATCTGCAAAAGCTTCTGCATTAGAGATGGCATATTCACAGCCTTCCATCATTATTTCAATATCTTGCTCTTCTCTAGCATTTAATTCTTGATATTCATCCACCACCTCTTCATCTGTTCCTGCCACATTCTGATTTTCACCACTGGGAACAGATTCTAAAGGAGGGAAAGAGGTGGTTGTAATTTATGAAAAATGAATTCAACTCCACTGGCCAGCAAAATCATTCTTGATCATTCTAATTCTAATAAAGGTAATAAAGGAAATACCCATGTTATATAAGTTCACTGCAAAGTCAAATATACTGCTCAAAAAAAATAAAGGAAACACTTAAACAACACAATATAACTCCAAGTAAATCAAACTGTCCACTTAGGAAGCAACACTGATTGACAATCAATTTCACATGCTGTTGTGCACATTCAACTTTGTACAGAACAAAGTATTCAATGAGAATATTTCATTCATTCAGATCTAGGATGTGTTCTTTGAGTGTTCCCTTTATTTTTTTGAGCAGTGTACATTAAATAGGTTCTTTAATCTAACATTGCGTAGCATAAAGATATTCTGCTTAAATTTCACCCATGTGCTTAATCTGATACTGAGCTATTAATACATTGAAAATTTACAATGCTCTATGATTTTTAAACAAATTGCAAAAAAACCCCTATTCCTCTTGTATCAGGAAGGGAAAAAAAACAGATATTAACAATGTTGGAAAAACTTAGAAAAATCTGTGATTATTTCCTTTAGTTGATAACAATGTCACTATTTAGAGTGATAATGTTGGAAACATTTACACTAGAAACAATGAAACAAAGCAGTAACAAGGATGTATAGCAAGATTCGGTGACAATAATATATATACAGGACATTTCTCTGCAGTATCTTCTTTCAGGCAGTTATTTTCATCTGCATGTTATTAAAATATAGCTCATAAATTAATACTTCTTATAATTAAGGATTAGGAAGCATAACACTTAATTTTGGAACCGATCCTGTTTTTCGTTTAAATGTAATATTGTTGAAAAATAAGGCCAAGCTAATTTTGGAACCTATCCTGTTTTTCGTTTAAAAGTAATATTGTTGAAAAATAAGGCCAATATTGGCCTTATTTTTCAACAATGTTACATTTAAACGAAAAATAGAATAGGTTCCAAAATTAGCTGTTATGCTTCCTAGTCCTTAATTATGAGAAGTAATAGTGCCTTATTATTCCAGCTTCTTGATACATCCTCTCTTGAGCAACAATCTTTCAGACACAAAGTTAAATCTGGATTCATAATTATTTTTAGGATGAGTCATTTTTAAGAAGCATGGATTAATTACCCATTTATAGTGTGCTTTTTAATCCAACTCTCTGAAATATGGTGTGTAGTATAATCAGTCTCTTTAGGGCAATGGTTCTCAACCTGGGGGTCGGGACCCCTTTGGGGGTCGAATGACCATTTCACAGGGGTCACCCAAGACCCTGGGAAAAGACAAATTTCCCATGGTGTTAGGAACTAAAGCTTCTATTCTGGCGCCTTGGAACATATTTTTACAATCCAACCAATCAGGCATTTACAGTGGGAGTGTCCCTCTGACCTTTCTGCCAATCAGCTTAAAGATCTGTTGGGAGAATTGGCGCTAGACTTATGGTTGGGGGTCACCACAACAGGAGGAACTGTATTAAGGGGTCACGGCATTAGAAAGGTTGAGAACCACTGCTTTAGGGGGGAAAACTGTTCGGCTTTATCCTCATTCGTTCTCCGAAAAATAAAGGGGTGTAAGAGTTGAATAAAGATTTGCAAGACTCTGTTAAAGTTCATGTAACTTTTTTATGAGGAATAGGGAGGGCTATGCCTTAGAATGCCTGCTGGGGGAATGCTGAGTAGGAGTTGAAGTCCGCACATCTTAAAATTGCCCAGTTTGGAAAACACTATTCCAGATTTACTCCTCCTCCAAGTCTGTATTTGTTATTCCGTTTTTCACGCTGCCCCTTTTAGGAAAGACCCGGAAGCGTTCAAATGTTAACTTTCCTAGCTTTCATTTACTAAAGGTATTTTGGTTATTGTTGCTTTCCTATCTCATTGGACTCTTTGTCCCCTTGAGTAGGTAGTTCTTGATTTACAACCAATTGCTCAGAGGCCGTCCAAAGAGAAGACTCTGATAAAGGGACTTACGACCCAGATTCAGAGCTCCATCATGTCCCAACCCCACTCGCCACCTCCCTGTGGCCACCTGATCACATTTTGGCAACCAGCTTGTGTTTATGACTGTTTGCAGTGCCCCACAATCACAAGCAATGTTCCCTCTAATTTTTTTTCGGTGTGGGCAGAAAAATATAGTGTCTGAGCGGCAGTCCCTTTGGGACTGGGCGGTATAGAAGTATAAATAAACAAACAAACAAACAAACAAACAAATAAATAATTCCCTTCTTTTTTATTAAAAGAAATTAATAATAAAACAAAACCAAAATCTATTACTATTATTACTATCTTCTCCTCTTTTTCCATCCCTGTCTCCTCCCGCCTTGTGTGTGTCTGTGTGTGTGTGTGAACTCTTGAACCATTTCCAATAACAGGTGAGCTATTGGAAATGGTTCAAGAGTTCACACACACACACACACACACACACAATCGGCTGGGGTTTTTTTTCTTTGTTATTATTTGGGTGTTTTTTACCATATGCTTTAAGAGAGAGTCATTTCTCTCTCTTTCTCATTCTCTCTCTCCCTCTTGCTCTCTCTCTCTTTTTCTCAGTTTCTCTGTCCCTCTCCCTCTCTCTCTTTCAGCGAGGGGGCTGCGACAGCGCTTTCTCCAAGTTCTTCGGGAACGCCTGCCCTGCCTCTACTGCAGCCCCCTTGCTGAAAGCTCGGGAGGAAAGCACTCCCAGCGAAGGGGCTGCGAGAGGGCTGGGGCGGGCATTCCCGAAGCACGCGGAGAAAACTCTCTCTCGCAGCCCCCTGGCTGGGAGCGCAGGAGGCGGAGGAGGAGGAGAGGGGGCGGATCGGGTGGGGGGCAGGGGCGCGAGGAGGCGGGAGGCATGGTGGGGAGGCAGGGGCGGCCACGGCTCCCTTTCCTTTTACTGCTGGCGCCTCCCCCCCCGCGGGCTGGCAAGGGGATGGAGAGCGTGCGCCCGTGGAAAAGGGCGCGCGCGGGGGTACTTGGGGGTGTGCACCTGCTCACGGGCGCAGCTTACGGGGGATGGTGATCACAAGACCACAATTTTAAATCACTTACTTACTTTCTGTAAGTGGCTTAGGGCCTGACTATTTACCAGACCGTCTCCTGCCACATACCTCCCAGAGACCTATTAGATCACACAGAATCGGTCTCCTCCGGGTCCTGTCAACTAAACAATGTAGGTTGGCGGGGCCGCAGGGGAGGGCCTTTTCTGTAGCCGCCCCGGCTCTCAACTCCCCCCACCCCATCGTTCGCACTGCTCTCAGTCTAGTGGCCTTTCGAAAAGCTGTCAAGACCTGGCTTTGCCGACAGGCATGGGAGCCGTGAATCTTAACATCAGGCACACCCGAACCATGATTGATTGGTATGTATGTTGCTGTTAGATTGGATTTCGGGATTTTATAGAGGGTTATTTTAGTATGAGTTTATAATGGGGTTTTATAATTATTATTAATATTTGACTTCTTTTTATTATTGTATTGTTTGTATTGTTGTCCTGAATCCTTCAGGATTGGGCGGCACAGAAGTCGCATAAGTTAAATTAAATTAAGTGTTCTCCTTAGAATCTTACCACATATGACCTATGATGGCAAACCTTGGCAAACAGGTGGCACGTGAAGACATAGCTGAGAGCACGCAAGGCGTTGCCCTATGTAAGCTCCAGTCCACATGCGCGCACTGGCCAGCTGGTTTTCAGTCTTGGGGAAGGCCATTTTTACCTTCCGTAGGTTTCAGGAGGCTTTCCTGAAGTGGGAAAAACAGCCCAACAGGCAAACCGAAAGTTCGGAAAAACAGACTTCCTGTTTGCCTGTTCGGCCATTTTTCGCCCTCTGGAGGCTTCAAGGAAACCTGAGGGTAAAAAACAGCCCAACGTAGGGGCGCATGCACAAGGATGCATACATGTTCAGTGTGGTGCATGTATAGGGGTTGTGTGATTCCACAGGAGAAGGGCGGCAAAGAAAGAAAGAAAGAGAGAGAGAGAGAAAGAGAGAGAGAAAGAAAGAGAGAGAGAGAGAGAGAGAGAGAGAGAAAGAAAGAAAGAAAGAAAGAGTGCAAAAATAAATGTAGCAAAAATGCTACAAAAATGGTGGAAGGTCTTAAGCATAAAACTTATCAGGAAAGACTTCATGAACTCAGTCTGTATAGTCTGGAGGACAGAAGGGAAAGTGGGGCAGGATCGAAACATTTAAATATGTTAAAGGGTTAAATAAGGTTCAGGAAGGAAGTGTTTTTAATAGGAAAGTGGACACAAGAACGAGGGGGCACAATCTGAGGTTAGTTGGGGGAAAGATCAGAAGCAACATGAGAAAATATTATTTTACTGAAAGAGGAGTAGATGCTTGGAACAAACTTCCAGCAGATGTGGTTGGTAAATCCATAGTAACTGAATTTAAACACGCCTGGGATAAACATAGACCCATCCTAAGACAAAATACAGGAAATAGTATAAGGGCAGACTAGATGGACCATGAGGTCTTTTCCTGCCATCAATCTTCTATGTTTCTATGTATGTAAGTAAGTAAGTAAATAAATAAATAAATAAATAGTGTGTGCATGCACTCCCTTTTTTAGCACGCAAGAAGAAAAAGATTCGCCATCTATGGAGAGGGGTGGCATACAAATATAAATCAATCAATCAATCAATCAATCAATCTCCGATACATGCAAATGCCTTCCATGAGACTTGTGATTTTAGCAAGCAATCACATTGTTCTGCAATTATGTCTTGCCCAATTTTAAAGAGGTGTGCTCAGTTATGCCTAGTTGAACCTGTATATAAGAACTTATAAGATGGCTTTCAGCCCTTTCATCGAATGAATGGCTGAGAAACTTGTGGTACTCTGGATATTACTAAACCACAATTTCTAATATTTCTCTTGTTTCACAGACTAAAAAAAAGACACTGCTGGGAAATCTATTTCGGCAATGTTCTAAGTTCATCACCCCGCATCTGACTGTAGAATATATGTTAGCTTATTTCTGAGCTTATTTATGGAATAGCAATTTATCTCTCCAACAGGCACTTTTATTTAAAGCATTGGGAAAACCCACTGGAGACCAGTACAAAACAAAAAATCACTCCCTCTGGTGCATGTATTTCATAAAGCTGGAAAGGTTGGTTCATTCATTCATTCATTCATTCATTCATTCATTCATTCATTCATTCATTCATTCGGTTTTTATACCGCCTTTCTCCTTAGACTCAGGGCGGCTTACAACATGTTAGCAATAGCACTTTTTAACAGAGCCAGCATATTGCCCCCACAATCCGGGTCCTCATTTTACCCACCTCGGAAGGATGGAAGGCTGAGTCAACCTTGAACCGGTGATGATTTGAACCGCTGACCTACAAATCTACAGTCAGCTTTAGTGGCCTGCAGTACTGCACTCTACCTGCTGCGCCACCTCGGCTCTATAATATAAGATTTTACTTATCTTCGCTACCGGTTCGGGGTCGCACCCGAAGTGTGTCTGTTTTGTACATGCCTGTGAGCGTAGCAAGCCAAGTCTTCCGTCACTCCAGGATTAAACTCATCTGCGCATGCTTTACAAATGACCAAAGGGTTATTTTCTCATAAATTTGGCTCCAGTGGACGGATTTCAAGCTGGAGGACCGGTTTGGAGGGGTGTCCAGCCAGCCATTACTGCCAGTTCGATGAGCGGGAGGAAATTGCCACTACCAGTTCTACAGAACCAGCAGAAAACCACCTCTGAACCAGGGTCTCTCTGTTTTTAAACTTTAACCAAATATATACCATACTAGTCCTCACCCCCACCTCATCCTCATCCCCTACTCCATGTATGCGTGTCTGTGTGTATGTTCCATTTTAGGCAATTCCAGTCTCTCTAGACTCAATTCAGTCCAATAAAATTTATTCCCAATTTTGTGTGCTGTAGTTTCATGTAGTAACTTAAGTGTAGGATGTGGGTAGAGTATTTTAAAGGCACACAAACAAATCATTTAAGATGCTTTTAGCAGCAATTTACCTCCAAGGAGCATGATGAAAGTGGTCTGATTAGAGATTGTAAGCAAAATATTGAGTTTCAAGCAACTTTGGGTGAACAAAGAATCAAATACTTACTTACTTACTTACTTACTTACTTACTTACTTACTTACTTACTTACTTACTTACTTACTTACTTACTTACTTACTTACTTACTTACTTTATGCTGCCCTTCTTGAAGCGGCTTATTTACTTGTTAACCAAACTTTCCAGCAAAAATCTAGTCTCAATTTACACAAAAAGTCAATTCTATGTTGTACTGAATTGTACTGAAAAGTCAGACTCTGAAAATTCTCATCAAAAAGTATTTAAGTGATTAGTTTTGCCCTCTATCTTCATACTTAAATTCTGTTCAACTGCTCATTGCTTAAAAACCTCTGAACCATATTTCTATCTAAATTTGCAAAGTATTTTGGAGAAAAACCTGAATGAAGTATCTGCTTAACAAAGTGTTGTACACAGTTTTAGAGCAAAAGCAACTGAATTGAGTTACACAGAAAAAGAAATACGGAAGGAAAAGGTGTTACGCACCTTCAGCGACTTTAGGAAGCTCTGGAGAATTGAAAGTGTGAGAAAAGCAGAGGAGAAGAAGCAAAGAATATTAGCTAAGCAGTCAAGAACACAATTTTTTTTTTCATTCAAATGGCAACAATTTGTTTCGGTTACAAACTTTTTGAAAACTTAGAAGAACTTTAAACAAACTACAAAGCAGATTTCTTTGCAGCTATGTTGTAACTCCTGAATGATCAAATGAATTATTATGAAGTTTAAGATTATAACTATCTTAGAAGTTAAGACTATCCTCAGTACAACAAAATTGTGTTCAGCTATTGTGCAGAGGAAACAGGTTAAGCCTGCCAACCTGGGTGTATTACAAAGCAGATCTGATAAGTTGTTATAAGTGCTGTATTTAATTTGCCAAAAATCTCCCAAACCAACTAGACAAGCATGTCTATACCATGAGGTTTGACTTAGATTTTACATAATCAAATTCCCAAGACATAAATGATACAATTCATACTGCATATAGAAGTAGAATTTCCCTACAATAGGATACACCAGAAAAAAGGCTTCATATGTAATTTTATGTCTAAAGTTTACACACATAGAGCCACAATAAAGTCATAATTAAGGGGCAGATGTGTTATGCAAAAGTACCTATTCCTTGATATAAGTGAACTGGGATAGGAAAGATTTGTTTAAGATTGAAGTTGGCTTAAAGCTGAGAATTTACTTTCACCGATTCTAATTCAGAGATCCCTTCTCTTATATCAAATGAATAAAGTTTGAATATTGTGAAAGTGACAAAGAATGTAACCCCCATGGAAATTATTTCATCTTCTGAAATGATCAGCATCAAGTTAAACAAGACTTGAAAGTCAAGTAAACTACTTATATTAGCAATAAGAAAAATAAGAGCGACAATATGAATTTTCTAACTATTTAAACAAATGCTAAATTTAAAGACAGCATAGCAAGGATTCAGCTAAAATCTTTACCTTCCAGAAGCTGAGAACTAACATTGATGAAGTCAATCTTCTTTCTAATGTACCGCTGATTGAGTTTCCAAATACACGAAATAAAAATATTCTTTTCTGCTATGCTGCTAGCAACCCATTTGTATACTTTGTCAAAATGCAGATCAAACTCAGAACTTTCCTGAAAAACAGAGATTACACAAATTAATTTATTCATTCATTCATTCATTCATTCATTGGATTTATATGCTGCCCCTCTCTGAGAACTCGGGGGAGCTTACAATATATAAAAAGAAACCATAAAATACAGCAGGCTAAATCCAATTAATTAAAATTAAGTAAACTACTCTAAAATCCTTAATTATACTAAAAATCAATCATACCCATTCAAACAACAACCATACGTAGCATTCATCGACTGGGGGCTAAGGTCTAATCACCCCAAGCCTGGCAGCATAAATGAGTCTTAAGATTCTTAGGGAAGGCGAGAAGTGCGAATCTCCGGGGAGAATTGATTCCAGAGGACCGGGGCCCCCACAGAGAAAGCCCTTCCCCTAGGCCCCGTCAATCGACATTGTCTAGTTCAGTGTTTCCCAAGCTTGGCAACTTGGGGATATCTGGACTTCAACTCCCAGAATTCCCCAGCCAGCATTTATTTATTTATTTATTAGATTTCTTTGCCGCCCTTTTCCTCAAACTCAGAGCGGTTCACAACAAAATGAAATACAAAAACATGTAGAAATCTAAAGTTAAAATATATTTCTAAAACCTCAATTTCTTACAACCAATCATCTACATCCGTTCTATCATACATATAAATTCATTCATCGGCTGAGGCTAGATGTTAAACTTTGTGGTCCCAAGCCTGCCAGCAAAGATGAGTTTTTAAGGCCTTGCGGAAGGCAGGGAGGGTGGGGGCAGTACAAATCTCTGGAGGGAGTTGATTCCAAAGGGCCAGGGCCACCACAGAGAAGGCTCTTTCCCTAGGTCCTGCCAGACGGCATTGTCTGGATGACAGGACCAGGAGAAGGCCTGGAACCTGACCAGCCGTGGAGATTCATGAGGCAGAACATGGTCCTGTAAGTTATCTGGTCCGATATACCACTTCATAGTTCTTTACAGCCCTCTCTAAGAGGTTTACAAATTCAGCATATTGTCCCCAACATACTGGGTCCTCATTTTATCGATCCTGGAAGGATGGAAGGCTGAGTTAACCTTGAGCTGGTCAAGATCAAACTCCTTTAAAAAAAAAAATTAAATATAAAATTTATTTATAAACAAACACATACAATAAGACAAACAAAACATTAAACAATTTCACAATTTGTGATGTGACCTGCATTACAATTCTAATAGTGTTTCTTTCCCATTACACAAGTCATATTTGCATAATACACCGAATCCTAGCAATCATCTTAATCAGGTATAACTTTTTTTTAAATATCCAAAACTCTGACTTTTACTTTCCAAGTTTTTGCTACTTATTAGCTCTCTCTTTTTTTCTTTTTTCCCATTTTCCCCATCCAACTATAAAATTTATCCCAACAGTTAGAAACATAGAAACATAGAAGACTGAGGGCAGAAAAAGACCTCATGGTCCATCTAGTCTGCCCTTATACTATTTCCTGTGTTTTATCTTAGGATGGATCTATGTTTATCCCAGGCATGTTTAAATTCAGTTACTGTGGATTTACCAACCACGTCTGCTGGAAGTTTGTTCCAAGAATCTACTACTCTTTCAGTGAAATAATATTTTCTCATGTTGCTTTTGATCTTTCCCCCAACTAACTTCAGATCGTGTCTCCTTGTTCTTGTGTTCACTTTCCTATTAAAAACACTTCCCTCCTGGACCTTATTTAACCCTTTAATATATTTAAATGTTTCGATCATGTCCCCCCTTTTCCTTCTGTCCTCCAGACTATACAGATTGAGTTCATTAAGTCTTTCCTGATACGTTTTATGCTTAAGACCTTCCACCATTCTTGTAGCCCATCTTTGGACCCGTTCAATTTTGTCAATATCTTTTTGCAGGTGAGGTCTCCAGAACTGAACACAGTATTCCAAATGTGGTCTCACCAGCGCTCTATATAAGGGGATCAGTTAATAAGCAGTTAATAAATTCTTCCTCGTCTCTATTTATTTTTTTAGTAAGACTGTCCATTTCCGCACATGATATTAATTTTTCGATAGTGTCTTCTTCTGTGGGTATAGTTTCATTTTTCCAGTTTTGTGTGATCACTATCCTCGCAGTTGTTGTTAGGTGGAGAATTAAATACAATTGATCTTTATCAAAGTGTTCGTGAGCTATACCTAGTAAGAATAATCCAGGCTTCTTTTCTACTTTTCTCCCTAATGTGTCTTCTAACCGTAGTTGAATAGTTCAAAACAAAAAAAAAGATCGAACTCCTGTGCAGTGAGCAGAGTTTATTTATTTATTTATTTATTGGATTTGTATGCCGCCCCTCTCCGTAGACTCGGGGCGGCTAACAACAATGATAAAAAACAACATGTAACAATCCAATTAATAAAACAACAAAAAAACATTACAGTGTTCCCTCGATTTTCGCGGGGGTTGCGTTCTGAGACCGCCCGCGAAAGTCGAATTTCCGCAAAGTAGCGATGCGGAAGTAAATACACTATTTTTGGCTATGAACAGTATCACAAGCCTTCCCTTAACACTTTAAACCCCTAAACTGCAATTTCTCATTCCCTTAGCAACCATTTAGATTATTACTCACCATGTTTATTTATTAAAGTTTATTAAAAAAAATATTTATTAAAGGCGGACGAAAGTTTGGCGATGACGTATGATGTATAGGGTAAAAAACAGCAAAGTATTTTTTAATTAATATTTTTGAAAAACTGTGGTATAGCCGTTTCGCGAAGTTTGAACCCGCGAAAATCGAGGGACCACTGTATTATAAACCAGACATACACACAAACATACCATGCATAACTTGTAATGGCCTAGGGGGAAGGAATATCTTAACTCCCCCATGCCTGGCGGCATAAGTGAGTCTTGAGTAGTTTACGAAAGACAGGGAGGGTGGGGGAAGTTCTAATCTCCGGGGGGAGTTGGTTCCAGAGAGCCACAGAGAAGGCTCTTCCCCTGGGGCCCGCCAAACGACATTGTTTAGTCGACAGGACCCGGAGAAGGCCAACTCTGTGGGACCTTATCGGTCGCTGGGATTCGTGCGGTAGCAGGCGGTTCCGGAGGTAATCTGGTCTGCAATGCTACATTCTAACCACTGTGCCACCATGAAAGGATAAAAGCGAAACAAATATATTCAGGTGATAGTCTACTTATGCTTTGTACAGTGAAGATGGATCATTGTATTTTAGATATACCTTGATGGCATCCTTGGCGTCAACAGTAGTGAGATCCCGAAGCTCCCACGCAATCTGCCTTTTGTAGAAATCGCCTTTGTCAGATTTTTTCACCTTGATCACCTTCACCTGCACTGGCCGTTCAGTTGTCACTGTTTAAGCACAACAGATTGTTAAGCTCTCAAGAAAATAGACATTTTCCCACAAGTTGCTTTAAAGCAGCGGTTCTCAACCTTTCTAATGCCGCGACCCCTTAATACAGTTCCTCATGTTGTGGTGACCCCCAACCATAAGTCTAGCGCCAATTCTCCCAACAGAGCTTTAAGCTGATTGGCAGGAAGGTCAGAGGGACACCCCCTCTGTAAAAAGCCTGATTGGTCGGATGGCAAAAATATGTTCCAAGGTGGCAGAATAGAAACTTTACTTAGAAACATAGAAACATAGAAGTCTGACGGCAGAAAAAGACCTCATGGTCCATCTAGTCTGCCCTTATACTACTTTCTGTATTTTATCTTAGGATGGATATATGTTTATCCCAGGCATGTTTAAATTCAGTTACTGTGGATTTATCTACCACGTCTGCTGGAAGTTTGTTCCAAGGATCTACTACTCTTTCAGTAAAATAATATTTTCTCACGTTGCTTTTGATCTTTCCCCCAACTAACTTCAGATTGTGTCCCCTTGTTCTTGGGTTCACTTTCCTATTAAAAACACTTCCCTCCTCAACCTTATTTAACTCTTTAACATATTTAAATGTTTCGATCATGTCCCCCCTTTTCCTTCTGTCCTCCAGACTATACAGATTGAGTTCATTAAGTCTTTCCTGATACGTTTTATACTTAAGACCTTCCACCATTCTTGTAGCCCGTCTTCCTAACTCCATGGGAAATTTGTCTTTTCTCATGGTCTTAAGGCGACCCCTGTGAAACAGCTGTTCGACCTCCAAAGGAGTCCCGACCCCCAGGTTGAGAACCACTGCTTTAAAGGAAAAGTAAAGCTTTCAGGATGTGTACAAAGTCATTCATAATGGGCAAGGTAGAAAAATTACTCTGAGGATTAAATCAAGCAAGAGAGCCTCTTCAAGCCATCCTCAGGTTAACAAATAATTCAGAACCGTCAATTCAGAAGTAACCATGAAAACAAACTACCGGTAGATGACCAATGTGAGCCACCAGAGTGTTTTTAACCCAAAAACGTGCAGAAATAAATAATCTAAAACCTCTAACAACAAAACAGTTGCTGTTTTCTCTGGAATGAAAGCAAACTAATAAGAGTTGACATGTTGGTGGCAGGTAATCAGTAAATCAAATCCATGCAAGTAAAACTGGAAGTGAGTATACACAACATATTGTCCTCAAAACATTATTTTCCTCACATATTTGTGAATTTAGCTGTGAATTGCTAGATTCAAGTTTTATATATGAGATGCTTTCTATCATTAATAGAGACAAATATACCAGCTTTTGGAAATGACTCCTTAGATATGTTTTATTATTATTATTATTATTATTATTATTATTATTATTATTAATTAGATTTGTATGCTGCCCCTCTCCGAAGACTCTTAAGACTTGATCTTAAGATCTAAAGCAAAACATTTTGGGGTAATACGTAGCAATGTACAATGGCTTCTTCCAAAAGAAAATTCAAACTGTTTTGTTTTATACAGTGTCACCCATGTACATAGTATGTAATCATCTTTACATCACACATGTTAACAAATAAAACATTATTCCCAAATTAAGTTATCCTCGTATTCCTCACTATCCAATGAACTAATGACAATTTTTTACCTATTATTTAAAATTTGCATACCTGTAGCACATAAGAAACAGTTTCTCTTTTTTTTCCCTGCTTTGCAAACGTTAACAATGCTCAGTAAACGCTCATCATTTGGAGTGAAAATATCCCTCTGTAAGGCATGCTTGATGGCCGTCATTTTCTCCAAGCTGTAAGAAAGTGGGTAAAGTTATTGCATGCCTCATCAGGGTCGTTCCTAGTTCCTCTAGCTTTGTACTAAGTGTAACCACGATATAACACATGTGGTGGGCCTACAGAAATTTATTTATTTATTTATTCATTCATTTGTCCAATACACAATACATATGGAAGAGAATAGACATGAAGTAATATATATCTAAAGATAATATGTAAAAATAGAGGAGAAGATATATGAAAGGAAGAAAATATATATGATATATGAGATAAAGAAAAGACAATTGGCCAGGGGACGAAAGGCACACTAGTGCACTTATGTACGCCCCTTACTGACCTCTTAGGAACCTGGAGAGGTCAATTGTGGATAGTCTAAGGGAGAAATGTTTGGGGTTAGGGGTTGACACTATTGAGTCCGGTAATGAGTTCCAGGCTTCGACAACTCGATTGTTAAAGTCATATTTTATACAGTCAAGTTTGGAGAGGTTAATATTAAGTTTGAATCTGTTGCGTGCTCTTGTGTTGTTACGGTTGAAGCTGAAGTAGTCATTGACCGGTAGGACGTTGCAGCATATGATCTTGTGGGCAATACTTAAATCGTGTTTTAACTCACAAATTTGCATTGTGTTATTCAGACATATAAAAGATCTGTCCTACTAAATGGATAACACAATTTTTTTTCCATAATTATTCTTTGAGATAAAATGCATTTTAAATAAAAGCTTGTCGTAACAAATATCGTCTATTTTCACACTAGCTCATAATGGTATTTTGATAGTATTTAGGCAATGGTGCATTTAAAATCAGTCAATGTTTGACATAATTGCAGTAGTTCATTGTGACTCAAACACACACGTATCACAAAAATGGGACTCTATATAATGTATTTAATGTTACATATCGGAATAGCGGCAAGAATCACTTATGCACAACATTAGAAAGACCCCCAGATACCTTCAGAAAAAGAAATCATCAAAAAAATTTACAATTGTGTGGAAATGACCAAATTAACAATGGAACTGAATGACTAGAAAGAATGATGATCATAATGTATGGACCAAATGGTATGAATGGATTAAAATAAAAAGACTAAGAGTTAAGAGATGGATGTGGAAGGAAAAATAAACAGGGAGAAACAATGTAAAATATATATAAATTATACAAGCACCATTACCAATGTATATACACAGGTGTGGATCCACTTGGAAATGTAGATACAAAAATGTGAAAATTAATAAAATTTATGGTTTAAAAAATGATACTCTATATGAATCCCAGGCCACTTAACAGAATAATCAGAGCTAGTAATTTATGAAAGAGATCTATAGCAGTATATATCTTTAAGTATAGATCTACAGCAGGACCAACCCTCTTCTTACTCTATATAAATGACATTTGTGATAACATTACAAGCAACTGCGCTCTCTTCGCCAACGATGTAAAACTTTTCAACACCAATAACACAGCTACTCTCCAAAAAGACCTTGACTTTATGTCTGAATGTCAAATATCTGGCAACTCCAAATCTCAACCCAAAAATGCTCTGTCCTACACATTGGCAAAAAGAATCTGAACACCAAATACAAGCTGAACAAACAAGACCTTACAGCCCTTGGGATGCTCGTATCAAATGACCTAAACGTCAAAGCCCACTGCAACAACATCGCCAAAAAAGATGTTAACCTAATCCTGCGCAACTTCTGCTCTGGTAATCTCACACTATTAACCGGAGCATATAAAACTTTTGCCAGACCAATCCTTGAATACAACACTTCTGTCTGGAACCCACATCACATTTTGCGCATAAACACTCTAGAAAATGTCCAGAGATACTTTACTAGAAGAGCCCTCCACTCCTCCACTCGCAACAAAATATCCTACGCAACTAGGTTTATAATCCTAGGTTAGAAAGCTTAGAACTATGTTGCCTTAAACAGGATCTAAGCATAGCCCATAAAATCATCCGCTACAACGTCCTTCCTGTCAATGGCTACTTCAACTTCAACCACAACACACAAGCACACAACAAATGCAAACCTAAAGTAAACCGTCCCAAACTTGACTGCAGGAAATACGACTTTAGTAACGGAGTAGTTGATGCATAGAACTCACTACCAGACTCTGTAGTTTCGTCACCTAACCCCTAAAACTTTACCCTTAGACTATCCACTGGTGCATTTAGGCAAGTCCCATACTGACCTCTTAGGAATCGAGAGAGGTCAACAGTGGATAGTCTACAGGTAAAATTTTACAGTTTAGGTGATGAAACTACAGAGTCCGGTAGTGAGTTCCATGCATCAACTACTCAGTTACTAAAGTCGCATTTCCTGTAGTCGAATTCGGAGCGGTTTTCTTTTAAGTTTGTATACAACATTTATATATACATAATACTAGTAAGAGAAAAACATTAGGACAGGGGACTGATGTCCCGTCCTAATGTTTCTCTCTTACTAGTATCATGTAAATAATAATAATAATAATAATAATAATAATAATAATAATAATAATAGTGGAAGAAGACAGTGGAAGAAGAGAAGCATGCATTAGCTGACTACGTGAAGGAGAGCAAAGAGTCAGTGTTGATGGCAGTCAACAATAGGAAACTTCTCAAGGTGAAGCAAACTAAGGACCAGTACAGAAAAACTGTAACTCAATGTCCTATGGACAGTTGGCGGAACAAAGCATTGCATGGCCAGTTCTTGGAGAAGATTGAAGGCAAAGTGGATAAAGAAAAGACCTGGTCATGGCTTACAAGTAGAACACTCAAAAACGAGACAGAAGGACTAATACCGGCGGCACAAGAACAGGCCGTTAGAACAAATGCTGTCAAAGCCAGAATTGAAAAATCAACAGACGACCCAAAGTGCAGACTCTGTAAAGAAACAGATGAAACAATCGATCACATACTCAGCTGCTGCAAAAAGATCGCACAGACTGACTACAAGCATAGACATGATGCTGTGGCACAGATGATCCACTGGAACTTGTGCCGGAACTACCATTTACCAGTGACAAAGAACTGGTGGGATCATAAGCCCGAAAAAGTGGTTGAAAATGAGCAAGCAAAACTACTGTGGGACTTCCGACTTCCGACTGACCGAATTCTGAAGCATAACACACCAGACATCCTGATTGTGGAGAAAAAGAAAGTATGGATCATCGACATCGCAATCCCAGGAGACAGCAGAATTGAGGAGAAGCAGCTAGAGAAATTAGTGAAAAACAAAGATCTAAAAATCGAGCTGCAACGACTCTGGCATAAGCCAGTGAAAGTGGTCCCAGTGGTACTTGGCACGCTGGGCACAGTGCCAAAGGATCTCAGCGGACATTTGAAAACCATCGGAATTGACAAAATCTCCATCTGTCAATTGCAAAAGGCCACTTTACTGGGATCGGCAAACATAATTTGCCGCTACATCACGCAGTCCTAGGTGCTTGGGAAGTGCCCGACTGGTGATGAAATATGAAATCCAGCATAGTGATCTCGTTTGCTGTGTTGTATTGACATAATAATAATAATAACAACAATTTATTAGATTTGTATGCCACCCCTCTCCATATCCCACCAATAGGTACTTGACAAAACCAAATAAATAAAAATAAAATAAAAGTATGAAATCCTGGTATGTCTGAACAAAAATTGGAAAGTACAAAATGTATGTGGAGATTCTAAAACTAAATTCTAAAGGGATCGCACAGGTCATATAAGCACTTCCATTTAATGGGCCCCAAAAGCAGGGACAGGCAATTTTTATTTTTATTTATTATTTAGATTTGTATGCCGCCCCTCTCCGTTTTGAGCCTGATGGGCACAGCCATAAAATACCATAACTGCCAGGAGCATCTTGCCCATTGCAAAAATGCTGTCAATAGAGAGAGAGAATGGCATATCACAACCCATCATGATGGATTCAGGCTCCATCAAGCGGCCGTCCGGAGTTTTGCAACCCAGATCCAGCCGCCCTTTAAGAAAAAGAGGAGAAAAACGCCGGCGGCAGCAGCGCGTTACCAACCGATCTTTCCCCGCGTCTCCCTTTCTTGACCCGGCGGCCGGACGAGTCTCCCTCACAAGCCTTAGTCGCTCCGGCAAACCTGTCACTCCCAGGCTCTCAAGTCCCGCCTTTCTCCATCCCGGGCCGAGCTTCCTGCTTCGATCACGTGACGGAGGTGGAAGCGTTCCGGAAAAGGCTTGGACAGCGAGAGGGAAGCGGGTAGAGAGGCGCGTTGTTAAGCGTGAGTCTCGGCTCCTCCCCCCCCCTTTCTCCCCCCTCTTCGTTGCTCTCTTGCTCAGGAGTTTCTGCAACATTGGCGACTCTAAGATTTGTGGGCTTTGCTTTGCTGGCTGAGGAATTCTGGGAGTTGAAGTCCACAAGTATTAAAGTTAGCAAGGTTGTAGGTTTGTTTGTTTGTTTGTTTGTTTGTTTGTTTGTTTGTTTCTGTTCTGTTCTCTTATGTTGTTATTTGTTTATTTAAACTGCCCTGAGTCCCACTGGGATTGGGCGGCATAGAAGTGAATTAAATTTTTTAAAAAATTATTTATTTATTTACTTACTTACTTACTTACTTACTTACTTATTTATTTTGTCAAGCATGTATTAGATAACAGATGAAAGAGGAAGTCAATAGGCACAATGGTGCACTTATGCACGCGCGCCCCTTACAAACCTCTTAGAAAAGGGGAGAGGTCAACTGTAGATAAATCTAAGGTTAAAGATTTGGGGGTTTGGGGAAGAAATCACAGAGTCAGGTAGTGCATGCCAGGCGTTGATCACTATTGCTGAAGTCATATTTTCTGCCAGTCTAGTTTGGAGCGCTTGCAAGGTTGCAGACCCCTGCTCTTGTCGTCCTACGGACTCTGTTCTGATTCCTTTATTGCAGGAGTGGCGAAACCATGGCCCTTTTGTGACTTGTGCACTTCGACAAGGGATTTTAAAAAGGAGCATAAATAACATAACTGGTTTCCGCGAAGGCTTCATACAGTGATGGTTGGGGATGAAGGACTCTTAGCCTTGATGGTTCCCCCCAAAGGCCATCTACTGGGAGACCGGTGGGCTTCCTTGGGTGCTCGGTGGGCTGATGGAGTAGATAAGGCTTTCTTAAATTCAGCAACTCTGGGTGGATTTCCCAACTCCCAACATTCTGCAGCCAGCATGTTTCGATGGGTGAACTCCCAGAATTCCTGCTGGTTGGAGAATTCAAGGAATTGAAGTCCACCCCTCTCAAAAGTGGCCAATTTTGAGCAATCCTTACTTGGCCCTGGCTACATGCACTGTTGGCTGTTTTCTCCTCCTTGCCAATGTTTTGTGCTATTTCTGAACACTGAGGGTCAAAATCTGAAAAAAAAACCTCGAGGATTTAAGTGTGCAAGCTAGTCTTATTAAATTGCAAGACAAATTTATTTATTTTTATTTTTAATTTGTTTGGTCAAGTACGTATTGGTGGTATATAAAGTTATATAAATGACACGGGTAAGAGAGAAACATTAGGACAGGGAATAGATGAATATATAATATGAAATTATTAAATAAAAATAAAAATAATTTGTCTTGCAAATTAAATTGCAATCAAGAAAAGAAAAATCGGATGGGTGTGGGTGACATGATAGTAGTAATCCAGTATTTGAAGGGCTGCCACAAAGACGAAGGGGTCAAATTATTCTACAAAGCACCAGATGGCACAATAAGAAATAATGGTTGGAAACTAATCAAGGAGAGAAGCAACCTAGAACTAAGGAGAAACTTCCTGACAGCACAATTAATCAGTGTCACAACTTGCCTCCAGGTGTTGTGAATATTGCAATAGTGTGGTCGGGCGGTAGGAAAAGCAAGTAGGATGCTTGGCTGCATAGCTAGAGGTATAACAAGCAGGAAGAGGGAGATTGTGATCCCCTTATATAGAGCGCTGGTGAGACCACATTTGGAATACTGTGTTCAGTTCTGGAGACCTCACCTACAAAAAGATATTGACAAAATTGAACGGGTCCAAAGACGGGCTACAAGAATGGTGGAAGGTCTTAAGCATAAAACGTATCAGGAAAGACTTCATGAACTCAATCTATATAGTCTGGAGGACAGAAGGAAAAGGGGGGACATGATCGAAACATTTAAATATGTTAAAGGGTTAAATAAGATTCAGGAGGGAAGTGTTTTTAATAGGAAAGTGAACACAAGAACAAGGGGACACAATCTGAAGTTAGTTGGGGGAATGATCAAAGGCAACATGAGAAAATATTATTTTATTGAAAGAGTAGTAGATCCTTGGAACAAACTTCCAGCAGACGTGGTTGGTAAATCCACAGTAACTAAATTTAAACATGCCTGGGATAAACATATATCCATTGTAAGATAAAATACAGGAAATAGTATAAGGGCAGACTAGATGGACCATGAGGTCTTTTTCTGCCGTCAGTCTTCTATGTTTCTATGTTTCTACTGGAAGTTTTTTTTTAAGAAGAGTTTGGACAACCATTCGTCTGAAATAGGACTTTCTGCCTGAGCAGGAGGTGGAGTAGAAGACCTCCAAGGTCCCTTCCGACTTGGTTATTCTGTTATACTATGAGTTCTAATCCCACCTTAAGCACAAAGCCATCTTGGTGTTTCTCTCTACCAGCCCTAGGAAGGAGGCAAAGAAAACCCCCTTCAAAATATCACAACAAGAAAATTACAAGGACTTTGCTCAATCATCAGGAATGAATATTGACACGAAGGTTAAACAAATATGTACATTTGTATGTGTGTGTGTATGTAATGTACAGCAATAGCACATACTGTTTTGTTGCCAAGATTGTTATGGCAGTATATACCAATGTAGGATTTTTGTACCAATGTACCTCTCCTCTACCTTGAGGAGGAAAGTACATTGGCATTGCCAAATAGAGCAGTGTTTATCAATCCAGGGCGATTGCAATTCAACTCCCAGAATTCCCCAGCCAACAGATGTTGAAGTCACACATCTTAAAATTGCCCAGACTGAAAACACAGTTCTACAATGATGCATTGGTAGGAAAGGAAGGAAACTGTTGATTTGATGGGTGACTAGAGGCTCAATAAAACTGGTGCTGGACAACCCTTGGGGATCAAAATTATATTTGCACTAATTAATTCAGAGCAAGCACCTCTTTCTCCAACTAATTAAATTACTGTATTATTTGGAGGATAAGATGCATCCCCCCCACCCAAATGAGCCTGAAAATTTGGATGTGCCTTATACGCTGTTGTGGTTAGCTCTGGCCCACCTCCTGCCCCAAGGAATGTGCAAGTGGATGTGGGGGAAACATCCACATACCGTAGGCCTGTTTGGCTCCCGATGGAATCTTCCGATGAAGCCTCCTCTGACCAATGAAGCGTGAGTGACAGGGAAGAGAGGAGTTTGGCAGACAGCCCAGGAGGAGATCAATCATCTGTATCATCCTTGGATTCTGAACAAGAATTAATGACACATCCACGCATGCGTAGAGTGATGCATAGGAGACAACAACTGAAGGATTATTACAAGAGAAAATGAGGCCACCTGTGGTTGGGTGGGGCTGCTGTAATTAGTGCTACAGATAAAAGTGCAACCTGATATTTTAGCCTCATGGCAGTTTATCTGCTTCATTGTTTCGTCAAGATAGTGGTTTTTGTGCTGTTCAAGATTGTGTGTGAACTCTCTGGACTTTAGAATTCAACTCAATTTCTGAGTTATTGGGTGAGCAATTGGATTGCATTTAACCTGTGCCTTGTGTGTACCAGAAAATCCCTTTGACATTTAAAAAGGGAGCTGTTTCTGTTTTTCTGTTTATAAAAACTTTTGGGTTTTCCTTTTATTGTGTGGTGTGTTTCTTCCTGGACTAATTACCCTGTAATTACAGGCGGTTGAAACACACCGGCAGACATATTCCAAATGTAGCTTTTTCGAAGCTTTTTTACCCCAGCCATAACAAGGTGCTAACAATCTTCCCGACTTTTCCTGTCTTGCAGGCTTGTTTTCATTGCTACTCCCTCAGAAAAAGGTTTTTTTCAGCCTTAACCAGGGGATAAAATAATGTGCTGAAGTTGACCAGAGTAAAGACAATAGCCAGATGAATACCTGATAGGTAAATTTCTCTCCCCCACCCCCATTTTCCTCTCCCAAAACTAAGGTGAGTCTTATACTCTGGTACATCTTATACTCTGAAAAATATGGTAGATAACTTTGTTAATTATTTTTACAGGACCAACATAGGCAGCAATTAACCAAAGCAATCTCCATCCTCATTGCATTATCCTGCAATATTTACTTTGTCTAAATGTGTGCTTTGGTTTTGTGGGAATGAAGCTTAGGTGTTTTTATTTGACTGTGTTTTGTGTACTTGTCTAGGTTGCTTTATCGAAAGGAACACAGAGTTGACACAAATGTAGCAAAAGGTATATAGAAATCTCTTTTTAATGGCTTTTTTTCAACTCATTCTGGAACCGCATCATAGCAGCAAACAGCATAGCTAAGTTTATGAGAAGTTCTAGCTAAATTATTGGCATTACCAAAAAGATAATAGTAAAATCTTAACAGAAATCTATCTCTGTCAATTAAAAATATTTTTTTCAAAATATATTTTTGTATACCGTATTTTGTTAACTGAATAACTCACAACTTTGTTTTATAATGGAAGCATATAAAGCTGATAACATGCAATCCGAACACAGCACAGCAGCCATATTTTGGGATTTTCAACCAAGCTAAACCTAATGGTTTGTAGTTTCAGATAGGGCACACAAAAAATGTTCAATCTTAGTGAAGATTGAAGAACAAAATTGGTAGGTTAGAAATTATGCAAGCTTGTGTAAGCTAGTTCTCCCAAACAGCTATTACCGTGTTTCCCCGAAAGTAAGGCAGTGTCTTACTTTCTTTTTATCCCCAAAAGCCCCACTGTGTCTTACTTTGGGGGTATGTCTTATATTGTCCCGGGCAATTTTTTTAATAAATAAAATCTAGACTTTACAATTTGCGGGGGGGGGGGGGCAATGTAGCCTGCATGATAAATCATTTAAGTATACAGTACTGCACCTCTTTTAAGGACTCAGAAGCGGGAAGATTTTGGTCTTATTTGGCCACCGTAGCTGGTGCTAGGAAGTGCTGATTGGTCCTTTGAGCTGCTCATCATCCTTGGTTCGGGGAGCTTGATGAAAGAAGTGGCAGAAGCGCGGGTGAGTGGAGGCGGGCAGGAAAGGCACGAACCGAGGGTTTTAAGCAGAAGGCGGGGGCGGTTCAAGCAGCGTTCCGCCGTCGCCGCCGCTCCTGCGTCTTTCGCGGAAGTTCTTGAATGGTGGCGGCGGCTCTTGATCGCAGCCGATGAGGTTCAGCTTTCTTCGCTTCTCCTGCTGCTTCCTTTGCTTTTCCGCTGCTGACTAAGGCGACACCGGCCGGGCAATTGGAAGGGACCCGATAGCCCTTTTCGTCGCCTTTCCCGGCGGGGAGAGCAAAGGTGGCGGCGGGAGTAGTGGAGGCGAGGTGGAGAAGAAAGAAGCGGCGGATAGCTGGCGAGGCGCCGGCTAGAGGGCTGGACCCCGCCTCTTTGCCGCCGCTCCCGCCGCCGTCTTTGCCTCTTGCCCGGCGGGAAAGGCGACGAAAAGGGCTATCGGGTCCCTTCCAATTGCCCGGCCGGCGTCGCCTTAGTCAGCAGCGGAAAAGCAAAGGAAGCAGCAGGAGAAGCGAAGAAAGCCGAACCTCATCGGCTGCGATCAAGGGCCGCCGCCACCATTCAAGAACTTCGCTTCTCCTGCTGCTTCCTTTGCTTTTCCGCTGCTGACTAAGGCGACGCCGGCCGGGCAATTGGAAGGGACCCGATAGCCCTTTTCGTCGCCTTTCCCACCGGACAAGAGGCAAAGGCGGCGGGGGGAGCGGCGGCAAAGCGGCAGGGTCCAGCCCTCTAGCCGGCGCCTCGCCAGCTATCCGCCGCTTCTTTCTTCTCCGCCTCGCCTCCACTACTCCCGCCGCCGCCTTTGCTCTCCCCGCCGGGCAAGAGGCTGGGCGAGCAGGCCGAGGTGCTGGAACTGGGACTGCCTGTCCTTGGCGTGAACGGCGGGCAGGTGGCGCTCGGCACCCGGAATCCCGTCTTCTCGCCACTGCCCGAGCTCCCTCCGGAGCCTGCTGCCGCCGCCGAGCTTCCTCCGCCGGCCGAGGAATCCTTATCCGCGCCGGGTTTGGGAGACTCTCCTGGGCGCGAAGCTCCCTCGCCAGCGCCGCAAACTGCTCCGACGCCTCCCTTGCTTTTAGTACATGTCTTACTTTCGGGGTATGGCTTATATTAGCCGACCCCCCCTGAAACCCCCCATATGTCTTACAATCGGGGGGGGGGTCTTACTATCGGGGAAACATGGTATTATTATTATTATTATTATTATTATTATTATTATTATTATTATTAATTAGATTTGTATGCTGCCCCTCTCCAAAGACTCGTTACATATGCGTTATATTTTGGTTCCTTCAAAGACCAAAACATTAGTCATTGAGGGTGATAAAATGCAGGCCGCGACTTCATAATGCACATAGCATGAGTTCCTTGCTTACATCAGAAGCTGAGACGCGAGCAGTAATGGCCAGCCAAAAATTTTACTGCCACATTGTGGGTATGGCTTATTTTGTGGGTGTGGCTTAATGGTCATGTGACTGGGTAGGCGTGGCTTGCTGGTCATGTGATCAGATGGGAGTGGCTTGAATGATCATCATCGTTCAAGTGAACTGTTAAGTCCTTGACTTATAACGTAACCAGTGTCACTCGCTGGGGTGACAATTTGCTTCACGTTTCCCGCGCTCTCCTTCCTGGGTAACCCCCTACCTGGGTAGCTAGGCGAACGGGTGCTGCCAGAAACATAAATGCTACCAGCGCCTCTTCCACCACGCCTTCTGTTTGCATCTCAGGTGGAGGTGGCCACGTGAGACTGGAGGGGAGCCGGGCAGGAGAGAGGGAAGCCAGGAGGGAGGAAAGAGGAAAAAAGCAAGGAGCATAGACACACCAGCAGCATGGGGAAAAACGAGAGTCGAGCCGAGACCAGTAATCCAGGAAGTGACAGCCGCCGATCAGCTGGAGCTGCACACACATCTTCATTTCCGCTGGTGGAACTGCGTTCCACCCCGTTCTACCTGCTACCCAACCCTGGATGCGAATATGCAAAGCCATAATTCATTTCATGATTTCACTATGGATGTAAAATGCATCACTATGCATTTTGGCGTCATCGCAACTTGCTGCAGAATCATTGGACCAAAGGCAGTGGAAATGTTTTTATTCAAAATTCCAGAAAATTATTGCAAAAAAAAAGAGCAATTAAACTCCACAGAAATTCACAGCATGCATAGTTACAGAGGATTTATATATTGTGTGCAAGTCTTTTATTGGAAAGTCGGGGAAATAAGTACATCAAAGGAAATACATATCAGAGTGTTGTGTAGCTTTGCAGCCGAAATATATAAATGGCTGCTGAGAAGCAAGCCAGAGAAGTTCAGTGAAGTTTATGATTAACCTGACCATGCATTGTGATGCTGAAAAATATTGGTTACAGGAAATTGGCACTTAAACCTATTATCAAGACTGAAAGAACAATTGGCTAAAAATGTTACGAAAATTGAAACCCTGATATTGTACTGAATGCAGTGATCCCTCATTTATCGCGGGTGTTACATTCCAGGACCACCCGTGATAAACGAAAATGAAGCAGGATTTTTTTTCTCTCTCTCCCCCACACATTGTCCCTCACTTACCCCCCTTCCCCATCTTTACCTCTCATCTCTGCCTCCATGTCTCTCTCTCCGGGAATCCTCGCTAGGGGCTCCCAAAGGCTCCGCTCCGCACCCAGCAGCAAAGCATCGCCTTGGCAGGGACAAGGCAGGCGCATGGCTGGGTTAGCTGGTCCTGGTAGAGGTGACTGCGGCAACTTGCTGAAGCGGCTCCAGTGGCTTTCCTCCCGGCTAACTCAGCGGCACGCCTTCCTTGTCCCTGCCAAAGCGACGCTTTGCTGCTGGGTGCGGAGCAGAGCCTCGGGGAGCCCCTCGCGAGGATTCCCTGAGAGAGAGAGGCCGAGGCAGAGAGACGAGAGACGAGAGGTAAAGAGACAGGGTGGAAGTGAGGGACACTGGGGGCATGCGGGGAATCCACCTCGCGAGGGGCTCCCAGAGGCTCCGCTCCGCACCCAGCAGCAAAGCATCGCATTGGCAGGGATAAGGCAGGTGCGCGGCTGGGTTAGCTGGTCCCGGTGGAGGTGGCGATGGCAACTGATGAGGCGGCTCCAGTGGCTTTCCTCCCGGATAACTCAGCAGCACGCCTGCCTTGTCCCTTCCAAAGCGACGCTTTGCTGCTGGGTGCGGAGCAGAGCCTTCGGGAGCCCCTCGCGAGGATTCCCTGAGAGAGAGAAAGAGACAGAGGCAGAGAGACGAGAGGTAAAGAGACAGGGTGGAAGTGAGGGACACTGGGGGCATGCGGGGAATCCTCCTCGCAAGGGGCTCCCAGAGGCTCTGCTCCGCACCCAGCAGCAAAGCATCGCATTGGCAGGGATAAGGCAGGTGCGCGGCTGGGTTAGCTGGTCCCGGTGGAGGTGGCGATGGCAACTGATGAGGCGGCTCCAGTGGCTTTCCTCCCGGATAACTCAGCAGCACGCCTGCCTTGTCCCTTCCAAAGCGACGCTTTGCTGCTGGGTGCGGAGCAGAGCCTTCGGGAGCCCCTCGCGAGGATTCCCTGAGAGAGAGAAAGAGACAGAGGCAGAGAGACGAGAGGTAAAGAGACAGGGTGGAAGTGAGGGACACTAGGTGCATGCGGGGAATCCTCCTCGCAAGGGGCTCCCGGAGGTTCCACTCCGCACCCAGCAGCAAAGCATCGCCTTGGCAGGGACAAGGCAGGCGCGAGGCTGGGTTAGCTGGTCCTGGTAGAGGTGACTGCGGCAACTTGCTGAGGCGGCTCCAGTGGCTTTCCTCCCGGCTAACTCAGCGGCACGCCTGCCTTGTCCCTTCCAAAGTGACGCTTTGCTGCTGGGTGCGGAGCAGAGCCTCGAGGAGCCCCTCGCAAGGATTCCCTGAGAGAGAGAAAGAGACCGAGGCAGAGAGACGAGAGGTAAAGAGACAGGGTGGAAGTGAGGGACACTGGGTGCATGCGGGGAATCCACCTCACGAGGGGCTCCCAGAGGCTCTGCTCCGCACCCAGCAGCAAAGCATCTCCTTGGCAGGGACAAGGCAGGTGCACGGCTGGGTTAGCTGGTCCTGATGGAGGTGGCGGCGGCAACTGCTGAGGCGGCTCCAGTGGCTTTCCTCCCGGCTAACTCAGCGACGCGCCTGCCTTGTCCCTGCCAAAGCGACGCTTTGCTGCTGGGTGCGGAGCAGAGCCTTCGGGAGCCCCTCGCGAAGATTCCCAGAGAGAGAGAGACCGAGGCAGAGGGGCTCCCGGAGGCTCCGCTCTGCACCAGGTTAAGCCCCAGCAGCAACCCACGATGCACTGAAGCCATGAAAGGTGAACCGCGAAGTAGCGAGGGATCACTGTATCTAGCTTTTTGGTAGCCGTATCCAAATCTGGGTGTGGCTACAACCGTCAAACTGGCAAGGGACACAGAGATAGACACACAAGATTGAAGGCATAAAAACAGATTCTCATCATTACTAAGCAATCCCCATTATTTGATGACCAGAGTGCTGCCTCGTTAATGTAGGTAAAATCAAAGTTCACGATCTTCAGATCCTTTTGCAGGTACATCTCATTCAGTTGGCTTAATATTCTTGCAAAGGCGTATTTAGATGCACAGCTGTAGGCTTCCCAAGTGTAAACTTGCTTGAAATGCATATCGAACCATGGATTGTCCTAAAAGGGGGGAAAAAATGTTTTATTGGCTTGCCTTTCTGCGCAGAAAAGAAGATTCAAACTAATACAGAATTTAAAATAACATGCAGCTATAAAAGTAGCATCCATAAGTTTATAGCAGTGTTTCCCAAGCTTGGCAACTTGAAGATATTTGGACTTCAACTCCCAGAATTCCCCAGCCAGCATTCGCTGGCTGGGGAATTCTGGGAGTTGAAGTCCAGATATCTTCAAGTTGCCAAGCTTGGGAAACACTGCTTTATAGCCATCATAGCCAACAGGTCCATCGCTAAGACAGTTGTTAAGGGAGTTTTGCTCCATTTTCCAACTTTTCTTGCCACTGTTGTTAAGGAAATCACTGCAGTTATTAAATTAGTAATACGATTGTTAAGTGAATCTTTGCTTCCCCATTGCCTTTGCTTGTCAAGTCACAAAAACAAATCACATGACTCTGGGACATGTGATCTGTTTTTGAGGGCGGGGCGGTGAGTCCCGATATAAAAGGGGACGGCTCGCCATTCCCCGCCCTCTTTGGAATTGATCGTCGGCCCTGTTTGCAGGCACCCGCCCACCCTCCCCTTAGCCACAGTGTGACTAGTGGTGGCCTTTGGGGTCCGAGTAGGAATTTTTGGCGGTTGTAACACCTTTTATGTTTCGGCTGTTTTTTCGCCTACTCCACACTGGGAGCTGGGGACAGGAAGGTTAGGGGGCAGTGTTCCCTGTAATTTTTTTTGGGGGGTGGGCGGAAAAGTATAGTGCCTGAGCGGCAGTCGCTTCTGGACTGGGCGGCACAGAAATAATAAATAAACAAACAAACAAACAAACAAATAAATAAATAAAAAACCCACCCTGTTTTGCCTCAGAGAATTTCAAGATAAAATACTGTACTGTGTGTCTATAACAGTGAGCTCATAATAGGGCAACTCTATCAATATCAAAATGCCACTTAAATAGTTGAGCTAGTTTCAAACTAGATTTTGATTTTATTTCTCTTTTCCTTCCTCTCTTTTTTCTCTCTGTTTCTCTCTCTTCCTCTCTTCCTCTCTCTCTCCTTCCCTCTCACTCTTTCCCTCTCGGCTTCTGGGCAGGTTTGGAAAACTCTGAGTTGATGATGATTTTTAAGTGAGCGATTGCTCACTGCTCAGCTTAGAGGGAACTATGTTAGGGGGTGTCCGGCAGGTTACACAGTAGAACTAGATTAATTGGCTTAAATCCCTTTGGTCACTAGGGAAGGCGGTACGGGGCGGAAAATGGGGCTAACAGCAACTACGTGATCTCTTTTGGGTACCTTTTGGAAAGTGATGGGTTGCCACTTTCCAGAAACTCAAGGTTGACCCGGCCAGGGTGATGGAGGGGGGGTGCCTTTGGGGCTCACCTACCGCAGGCCTACAGGCGACAAACTGGGGGTGAGCCTTCCCACATGCCTTGGGCGTGGCAGAGAGCAAGGGAAGGTCAAGACCAAGGTCAAGGACACCCTTCTCTTGCTCAGTAATGGAGCTTCACCCATAGTTGACCAAGAATGTTTGGAACAGAAGTTCCACCTCCTTTTGGTTTCCTCTGCAGGTCCAGATTTGACTTAATAAAGTGACCCATAAATCCCAGCTCTGTGGTCAGTGTACTTATTCTGCATCCATTGCATGCAAATTGTCAAACGTCCAGTACTCTTATGATCCCCTGACCATGGAGATGTTGATAGTTAAGTGTGAAAAAGAGACTGGCTACTTTTTTCCAGTGCCACTGAAACTTCAGTCATGAAATGAATGATTGCAACTCAAGGGCTGTCGGTAAAATGTACTACACAGCAGGAGTCACCAACCTTTCGGACCTCAGGGACCACAAAATTCATAATTTAAAATCCCACGGAACATTTATATGAGCTACCTAATGATCGGCTAGGTGGGTATGGCCAGGTGGTCATGTGACTGAGTGGGTGTGGCCAACTCTATGTCACTCATGTCAAGGGGTGCTTCACCGGCCTCTATTGGATCCTCCCCTCCCAGCCACTCCTCTCCTGCTGACCCGGGCTCCTTAGGACCCCAACAGGAAGCAGTTGGAGCTAAACAGCCACCACGAGAACGAGTTGGCAAAACAGCTGCATTCAAATTGAATCTGATCAAGAAGAAGGCTCAGTAGAAGGCAATGAAGGGCAGCTGCACGGATCGAGGGGAGATGCCATCCGGGTAGTGGAAAATTATTTATTTATTTATTAGATTTGTATGCCGCCCTTCTCCGAAAGCTCCGAAATGGAGCTGTGCACACAGTTCCAGCTGCCCGGTGGTCAGTTGTGCGTGGCCGGCGTGAGATTTGCTTCCTGTACATGCGCAGGAAGAGAAATATCATGTGAGAATCTGTGTGGCCTTGAGATTTTGACGTTTTTCACCTTTTTTTGCTTCTGCATTCAGAAGCAAAAACCCCGGCAAAAAATACCAAAATCTCGCACTCGCGCACATGCTCATGTGAAATCTCATGCCAGGCATGCGTACCTGACCCGCGACGTTGACCATCACCCATGGGACCATGACCGCCGACCGCCCATCCATGCCCGCCGCTGGCCCAGAGGCATCCCGGCATAGAAAGGTAAGTGCAACCCTTCACAGGCAGAAGGACCTCACTGAGGACTACAAACATAGGCTTTCCAAGCAGAGGAAAGACCTGCGGGAGTGCAAGGCCAGGTACTAGCATCTGGAGGTTCAGTAGACTGAGATGGTCAGCCAGTTCCAGGCCATGATGCAGTCCCATTGGAACAAGGTCCTCCAGCTCTTCGCCACCAACTACACTTCCCTCCAGCCTTCGCCTAAAACCCCACACAAGGAGACCCCAAGTTGGAATTTCTGCCCCCTTCTGACCCACGCAAAATCTGCAGCAACACAAATGTTAATTGCACATATCCAACTTAGGGGGCGTAGTTTGAGGATCCTTGATTTAGTGCAATATTAAAAAATGCAAATAAATTTTTTGCAGACCACCAAAATTTTCTTGAGGAACAGCAGGGGTCCACAGACCAGTTGGTGACCACTGCTATAGAAAACTACTGCCCTTTTAAGACCTGGGGTGGAAAATTGTGTTGTTTGTACTTCTTAAAGCAGCGTAGAGACAAAAAGAGCTCTTATCTGCATGCAAAATAAGGAAGAGTTTGACCGAAGTGGCAAGACAGATGATTAGAATATCAGATCAATTGTGGTTGGAAACCAACTGCCAATTAATGAGATCTTTTAGTAAGGCATGCAGTCTAACTACGATGTTTTGGGAGTTTTCCCAGGATAGCTTCAAATAGAGCAACAATTAACAATCAACCAAGGATGTGGCAAAGACAGCATGAGTAATAACTTGCTACTATAGGGATGCTGAATTTATAGTGTCAAAATAGGCACATTCATGCCTATTCACATTAATTTTCCGTTCTTCCTTTTGCAACATAAAGCCCTATAAAGTCCTACATGGCATCAGACCAGATTACCTCCGGAACCACCTTCTGCCGCATGAGTCCCACAGAGTCAACCTTCTGCAGATCCTGTCAATTAGACAATGTCATTTGGCGGGACCTAGGGGAAGAGCCTTCTCTGTGGGAGCCCCGGCCCTCTGGAATCAGCTCCCTCCGGAGATTCACACTGCCCCCACCCTCTTTGCCTTCTATAAAAGCTTAAAGACCTATCTTTGCCACCAGGCTTGGGGCCATTAGACCTTAGCCCTCTGGTCGACGAGTGTGTATGTTTTGCTGTGTGAATGGTAATGAATGGTTTTATATCTTATTAGAGTTTTTAAAAGTTTTTTTAGTATATTAATTGGATTTTAAGATATGTATATGGTATGTTGTTTTTGACATGTTGTGAGCCGCCCCGAGTCCTCGGAGAGAGGCGGCATACAAATCCAATAAATAAATAAATAAATACATGAATGAATGAAAGAATGAATGAACGAATAAATAAATAAATAAATAAATAAATAATTTTCAATTGCTTTATTTATTGTTAGTGATTCAATTGCTTTGCCTGGACTGTATAACCTGCTACTTCCTAGTGTCCTGACTTCAAATGGGGGCAAAATCTTCTTGGAACTGCTGAAAGGACCTCTGTTGTGCCCCTGTTGGAGCCTGAATCTGAGATGAAAGATGAACAGCTGACAAAGAGCGGGTAACTGGTTCCGTTGGCTATGGAGGAAACTTGGGAAGGGCAAAGTCAGGCTGGGCAGAGCAGGGCAGAGGTATAACAAGGGAGAGGGAGTTCAGATGAAGACCAAGGCTCAACTCCTCCTCATCCTAGGCTGCGCAGGGAAGAACACAGAAGAAGGCAATATGGGTTGCATGGCTTATGAGGAAGGAAAGGGCCCCCATTCCCTTCACAAGGCACACCTGGGGATGGAGTTTAAAGGAGAGGCAGTTGGGAGGGCATTTCTCCGGAACAAACGCTGAATTCATATACCGTTGAGAGTTGTGGCCTGCATTCCTGGCATTCCTCCTGACTGTTTGAATTATTGTCATGCTTCTGTGTGCTTATCTTGCCTTGCTAGAATTATTGCCGTAAATTCTTCACCTCCGGGACTCATTATCTTGCTGGAGTGATTGGTTACAGTCATTCTGCTTACAGCGTTTAGACTGGAGTATCTGCAACCAGAAGCTGCTGCAGATTTGTGAGAGAGGTTTTATCTAGGCCAGAGACTAAATGGGACATTGGGGGCAATGTTGGTGCCAATAAAGGGACTCATACCAGTTTTTCATGCCATGCCCCAGGTCTTCCTAACTTCCTTGTATGCAGAAGATAGTAGGTATCTTCTCTCTCCCCCTCTGTTGACACTGGGCTGCTCAATCTTAACCTATATGGCCTCCTTTGGATCATTGGTTTGAAAGAGGGGTAAAAGAGGCCATTTATGTTAACATCGAGCAGCCCTCTCTCAACAGAGGAGGGAGAAGACACCACCTCATGTCTACAAGATGTTCCAAGAACTTTCCTCCCCCATTTGAACTCTGATGCAGATAATCCTGAGGGGACAGATTAAACCCTCAAGTGATCTAAAGAGCTTCCGGGGAGAGTATTAACAACCAGACAACTGCAGAGAAATATGATCCTACCAATCTCCCCCCAATCTGGTCAGAACTCATCCAGTAGCGGGTTCCTACCAGTACGGTCAACACCATTGTACCGGTGGTGAAAATGGAGCTGAACGCGCAGCTCCATGTCTCTGGTGTGTGCACATGTCTGAGTGTGATTTTGCTTCTGCGCATGCACAGAAATCTAGTGAGGGGGTGCACGAGAGAGGTTTTGGCTACTTTTAGCTTCTGCGCATGCGCTGAACCAAAAAAATCATTGAAATCTCTCTCGCGCGCACCCCTCCCCTCACAATATTTTACTTCTGCGCATGCGCAGAACAAAAAAAAATCATTGAAATCTCTCTCGTGTGTGCCCCTCCCCTCACAATATTTTGCTTCTGCGCATGCGCGGAACAAAAAAAATTGAAATCTCTCTCTCTCGCGCCCCTCCCCTCACAATATTTTGCTTCCTGCACATGCGCGGAACAAAAAAAAAATCATTGAAATCTCTCTTGCGCGGGCCCCTCCCCTCACAATATTTTGTTTCTGCACATGTGCAGAACCAAAAAAATCATTGAAATCTCTCGCGCGCGGGCCCCTCCCCTCACAATATTTTGCTTTCTGCGCATGCGCGTAGGCAAAATCTCACTCATATGCACACACTCGTGCTGGGGACGTGGCATTGTGCGCACAATGCACCAGTAATGGTAGGAGTGGCCTGAACTAATCCTTCCCTCACTCGCACCATCCTGCCCAAACGGATGAAGTTTCTGGGATGAGAAGCAAAACGTTTTCCTCTAGGAAAAAAACAGTCCGACTGCCTCTTGAAAAATCACCTTTGAGACAACTATGACCTGGATGACTGAGAACCTCCACAGATGTTTACATTCTAGCTACCGTATTATATCATCATCGGCACAGTATATGCTTTATAATAAAATGCAGCACTTACAGAATCTGCCTCTTTTCCATCTATCATCTCCAAATCATCTAGAAGCCATTTTTCAGATATTTCATAGTTCTCATCAAGACCAGTTCTGTAGTGTTTGACCACGGATATCTGTACTTCTTCACCTTTTGACACTGCAGGATGAACATTTGACAATATGTTTTCATACAGAATGAGAAAATAAAATCTATATTAAGAAAAGAAAAATGCCTTCTGGTAAAATTTGGTGAGTTAGGCCAAGCATTTGTAAGATTCAGCAATTGCTGTTGCTTTTACGAGGGTTGCCCAGAAAGTAATGCACCACATTTTTTTTCTTCAACAATTATTTATTGAACACAATGAAACTTACACACAAGAAAGAATGATGCTCCCTATTTTTCCCCGTAATCTCTGTCCCGTTCTATGGCCTTCCTCCAGCGAGAGACAAGGGCGTGTATGCCCTGTCGGTACCACTCCTTGTTCTGGTCAGGAAGCCATTTCCGCACTGTGCGAATCACCGCTTCGTCATCCTTAAAATGTCTTCCATGAATGGCATCCTTTAATGGCCAAACAAGTGGAAGTCTGAGGGAACATGGTCAGGGCTGAACATTCACAAACATTTGTGAATGTTCCCAACAGTTTCTTTCTCTGCACTGAGAAATTCAATGATGACACACTGCTTGTAACATACATCACTTAAAGACACCATTTCAAAACACTGCTGTAGCTACGCTATTTGTCTGAAGAAACACAAAATTTACACACCCACTCCTGACAATTCAAATAATGTATATCTAAAGTTTCGCATTTGTACCATTACTGTAGGCTGAGGGGAAAAAAGTTGGTGCATTACTTTCTGGGCGACCCTCGTAGCATTCATGCCTTTTAAACTAATTCAAACCTAATTAAATAAGGCATATCTATGATATCAAAATGTACGTAATTAAATAAAATATACAAACTGTCCATATTTAAACTTGAAATGGCACTACACTGGTTGCCGATCAGTTTCTGGTCACAATTCAAAGTGCTGGTAATGACCTATAAATCCCTACATGGCATCGGACCAGAATACCTCCGGGACCGCCTTCTGCCACATGAATCCCAGCGGCCAATTAGGTCCCACAGAGTTGGCCTTCTCCGGGTCCCGTCGACTAAACAATGCCATTCGGCGGGACCCAGGGGAAGAGCCTTCTCTGTGGCGGCCCCGGCCCTCTGGAATCAACTCCCCCCCAGAGATTCGAATTGCCCCTACTCTTCCTGACTTCCGCAAGATGTTGAAGACCTATCTATATCGCCAGGCATGGGGGGAATAACTATCTTGTCCCCCCAGCACCACCTTTTTTCTGACTGTAATATATGAGAATGGTATGATTGTGCAGTAATGATGGTTTTTTTAATATTTATGGGGTTTAAATTGTTTTTAACTTATATTGGTCTTCGGAGAGGGGCGGCATACAAATTTAATGAAACTAAACTAAACTAAACTGCCGCTGATGTAGGGAAAGGACAAATCACAAGCTCTAAACTTTCCAATTACAGTACTTATATTTTATTTATACAGAGAACTGATACATGCCTCAGACTCCGAAGTGTTTTCATTTGAATATTTGGAAGAAAATGGACATTAGAAAAAGAAGCCAAGCCTTACTGGGGAGTATAAGCTGTGCTTTAGTTTTTTACACCTGGTCTTGCCGTTAAGTCAACTCAGCCTCTGGGGTACACTAGGATCTGAAAGTCCAAGAGCCTTGCAGAAGGAGGTAATGGCAAACCATCTCCAGTCTCTGTATTATTTGCCAAATAAACCTTCATCCAAGTAATTTTAAAAGTGACTTTACGACATTTAAAAACTGTTATTTATTTTATTATTTATTACTTAGATTTGTATGCCGCCCCTCTCCGAAGACTCGGAGACTGTTGGTGCTCCTACAAATAATAGCCTTGGATTAGATCCAGAATACATTAGCTCTACTTAGTTCCTGTTAAAATCAATAGACCGAGCTAGCACATGACTTAATTAAGCGCCAATATGATTTTTATACGTAACTGCCTTGCTTCATTTACAGAACTTTCCTAGATCCAGATGCCGATGTTTTCCCAGTAATTTTTCCTTGTATTTTTCAGATTATTGTTTCAACCACAAAATACTGTATACAGTAACTAAGGGTCTGATTTCACTAAAGATTATAAATTCAGTTAATTTAAGTTGGAATCGAAATTAATGATTTTGAAAAGTTTACTAAGTAAACTGTTCTGGATTTGCACATCCACCTCAAACTGCAGCCACTTTTGCGATTTGAAAGTCTACATCAAGAAGTTCCAAATTTTATAATGATTTAGTGTGGAGTTCCTTTTTAAGGATGAACTGCCAGGAGGAGGAGGTCTTGCTAGGTATCCCTAAAATTCTGCTACTTGTTCCAATTCATTGGAATTATAACAAAAAATATGAATAATATTTTGAGAGGTTTATGAATATTTATTATAATCTCTCAAATGTCCTAGGATGGTCAAGAAATTCAAGAGAACAGTTCATAGAAAAGATATCTCTACATGGGGCTACCTTTGAAAAGTGTTCGGAAACTTCAGATCGTGCAGAATGCAGCTGCGAGAGCAATCATGGGCTTTCCCAAAAATCCCATGTAACACCAACACTCCGCAGTCTGCATTGGTTGCCGATCACAATTCAAAGTGTTGGTTATCACCTATAAAGCCCTTCATGGCACCGGACCAGGATATCTACGAGACTGCCTTCTGCCGCACAAATCCCAGTGACCGGTTAGGTCCCACAGAGTGGGCCTTCTCCGGGTCCCGTCAACAAAACAATGTCGTTTGGCGGGGCCCAGGGGAAGAGCCTTCTTTGTGGCGGCCCCAGCCCTCTGGAACCAACTCCCCCGGAGATTAGAATTGCCCCCACCCTCCTTGCCTTTCGTAAACTCCTTAAAACCCACTTCTGTCGTCAAGCGTGGGGGAACTGAGACATCTCCCCCTGCCTATGTAGTTCTAGTGCATGATATGACTGTATGTATGTTTTTTATATTGGGGTTCCTTGCTTTTAGATTTTTAAATGTATAATTGTTATCTTAGATTTTAATTATTAGATTTGTCAGTATATATTGTTTTTGTCACTGTTGTGAGCCGCCCCGAGTCTGCGGAGAGGGGCGGTATACAAATCTAATAAATAATAATAAATAATAATAATAATATCCGAACATAAAGGTGTGTATTTGTTATTCTTAATTTCAGTTTGGGTGAATTTCTTTTGTTGTTGTTCATGTAACTCTGTTAATAGCAGTACAACTTTTATAAATTGATTACGTTAATGCACTCTTAGGGAAATGTTGTTATTGTACACTGCTCAAAAAAAATAAAAGGAACACTTAAACAACACAATATAACTCCAGGTAAATCAAACTCCAGTGAAATCAAACTGTCCATTAAGGGAGCAACACGGAATGACAATCAATTTCGCATGCTGTTGTGCATATTCAACTTTGTACAGAACCAAGTATTCAATGAGAATATTTCATTCATTCAGAACTAGGATGTGTTATTTGACTGTTCCCTTTATTTTTTGAGCAGTATATTTTAACAATGTATGTGCTACATTATTTTTTTACTATCTAGTAAAGATTACTATCTAATAAAGATTAATGACTGCCTTCTGTAGATAGATAAATAATGCTGTATAAGAATAAAGGAACAAAATTTCTCTTGATCACCACAAATTTGAAGATAATTAAAAGCACAAAAAATTCTCTCACAGGTTCATTTTCTTAAAAGGAGGCTATCTACAGTCGATCTATCACCATTATATTTTATGTTTTGGTATGTAGGTGTTGCATGGTTTTTAATTGTTGGGGTTTTATATATCTTTCTCTTTTAATATTAGATTTGTTGCAATGTTATATTGTCTTTGATTATTGTTGTGAGCCGCCCCGAGTCTTCGGAGAGGGGCGGTGTTAAATATTCATTGAAGCAATGTAAATAAGTTGAATGTGGATTGAGCATTTTGATTGGTTGAAACAATGACAGTTGAGTTTAGGCGGGAAAGTAAAAGTATATAAGGAACGCTCTGAGCTGAAGTCACTTTCTAAAAAGAGCTTTCTCCTGCTGAGCCAAATAAAGAATTTAAAAGAACCGACTGCCTACCATCCCTATCCTACTGTCCTATTGCCTAATTTACCTGTACCTACTGTACTTTGCTAATGATCTTAGGTACAGTATGTTATAAAGTGTTCCTCACAGTATCTTGAATTTTGTTTGAATTAATTTAGTTTAGTTTCTGACAAACAATTGTGATTTACTTCTTACCGATTTTTACATATATTTTGCACTTTACTTTACAAAACAGGGGATGTAGGACATCCAGTCAGTTACCCTTGAAGTAGCATAAGATCCTTGCATATCAAACAATCTTGATATACTGCTCAAAAAATAATAATAAAGGGACCATTCAAAGAACACATCCAAGATCTGAATGAATGAAATATTCTCATTGAATATTTTGTTCTGTACAAAGTTGAATGTGCACAACAGCATGTGAAATTGATTGTCAATCCTAAGTAGACAGTTTGATTTCACATAAGTTTGATTTACTTGGAGTTATATTGTGTTGTTTAAGTGTTCCCTTTATTTTTTTGAGCAGTGTATAACCTAAAAATGTACAATCTGAATGTGCAGTGTTTCTGAGACTCTGTGTAAATAGTGTGGAAGCACACACCCACGCATACAAATCTTTATGGTATGTTCAAATGGGATATGTAATACATCTTCCCCTAAGCTGTCGGAAAGAAACAGAGATAATATGATATGATATATCATAATAGGTATATAGCCATGATGGCAAACCTATGGCACGTTCCACAGGTGGCACACGGAGCCATATCTGCAGGCATGTGAGCCATTGCCCTAGCTCAGCTCCAGCGTGCATATCCGTGCCGGATAGCTGATTTTTGGCTTGCGCGGAGGCTCTGGGAGGGCTTTGGGGGGGAGGCCTGAGAAGACTGAAAAACGGGCCTACCTGAAGTCAGGAAAGCGGGGAGTGTGGGGTCATGTGCAGTAGTGAGCAGAAGCAAATGCGCACCGGTGTGCAGCTCCGGTAAGAAATGTTGAGATGCATGCGCAGCTGCGCGCCCCCTGACGCACCCCTGCACGAGATTTGGCTTCTGCGCATGCCGGCAGAGCCAGGTTTTTAGGGCTTTCTGGAAGGCCAGGAGTGTGGGGGTGGTTGGAATCCCCGGAGGCAGCTGGTTTCAGAGAGCCAGAGCCACCACAGAGAAGGCCCTTCCACGCAGCCCCGCCAAGCGGCACTGTTTAGCCGATTGGACCTGGAGAAGGCCAACCCTGTGAGCTCTAATTGGTCTCTGGGAAGTGTGAGGCAGGAGACGGTTCCATAAATAATCTGGCCTAAGCCATGTAGTGATTTATAGGTGATAACTAGGGGTGCGCTGCTGCCCGGATGGTGGGGGGAACGCAGTGGGTAGCAAAAATGGAGTTCCACCCTAGAGGACCCAATTTGCACTGAAAGATGTTGAAAGAACATGCAGAGCATCCTGCATAAGCCACAGTGTGGTAGTAAAAAATTTGGTAGCCCTTCACTGGTGATAACCAACTGTAAATTGATTGATTGATTGATTGATTTCATCCAATACACAATGACGGTTTTAGTGGGTATACACATAGTAAAATACATAATGATATATTTTACTATGAGTATAGAGGATATACTCATAGTAAAATATATCTAAGAAAGAAGAGAAGATATAGGAATAAAATATATCAATGAAAGAATAGAAGAAGAGATATAGAAATAGAAGAAAGGTATGGAATTGTGTCCAGAGACTGACTGGAAGCCAGTGCAACTCACGGAGTATTAGTATTATATGGGTGTACTGAGGCACACCCACAACAGATTGTGCAGCTGCGTTCTGTTCTAATTGTAGTCTTTGAACGCTCTTTAAAGGCAAAAGGAAGGAACCAGCAGGGCAACCATGACTTGGAAGGATGGGCAGATATCTTGTGTGATGTGTTCCCTGTGGGAAGACTGTTCGTGATGAGTTTCATCATGACTCCACATGTCCGAGGAGTCGGAATATAGTGGCCAAAATTGTGGAAACCTTTTGGGAAAAGTATGTTTTTGAGGTTGGGTGGCTAATAACACCACTTTTTTTCAGTAGTGCCATCAAATTTGGGGACCCCGGCTTTGGACTACTGAGAGATGCTAAGGTGCATCCCTGTGGTTGTTAAGTGACACAGTTGTTAAGGGACTCTGGCTTTATTTGTCAGACGGTCGCTAAAGAGATCACATGACTCGAAATACTACAATGGTCATAAATATGAATCAGTTGCCAAGTGTCTAAATTTTTATCACATGACCCTGTGAATGTTGGGTCGTTAAGTGTGAAAAATGGTCATGTCACTATTTTCACTGCCACTGTAACTTTGAACAGTTGCTAAACTCACAATTGTAACTCAAGGACCAATCTGGCTACAAAAATGGTGGAAGGTGTTAAGCATAAAAATTGTCAGGAAAGACTTCATGAACTCAATCTGTATAGTCTGGAGGACAGAAGGGAAAGGGGGGACATGATCGAAACATTGAAATATGTTAAAGGGTTAAATAAGGTCCAGGAGGGAAGTGTTTTTAATAGGAAAGTGAACACAAGGACGAGGGGGCACAATCTGAGGTTAGTTGGGGGAAAGATCAGAAGCAACGTGAGAAAATATTACTTGACTGAAAGAGTAGTAGATGCTTGGAACAAACTTCCAGCAGACATGGTTGGTAAATCCACAGTAACTGAATTTAAACATGCCTGGGATAAACATAGACCCATCCTAACATAAAATTCAGGAAATAGTATAAGGGCAGACTAGATGGACCATGAGGCCTTTTTCTGCCATCAATCTTCTATGTTTCTGTTAACCTACACTTAAAAGCCACATGTAAAAGCAGCAATGGAGTCACATAAAAGTTGATTGCTGCAAGAAGCAATTACATTATTATTATTATTATTATTATTATTATTATTATTATTTATTGGATTTGTATGTCGCTCCTCTCCATAGACTGGGGGTGGCTAACAACAGTGATAAAAAACAGCATGTAACAATCCAATATTAAAACAACTAAAAAAACCCTTATTATAAAACCAAACATACATACAAACATACCATGCATAAATTGTAAAGGCCTAGGGGGAAAGAGTAACTCAGTTCCCCCATGCCTGATGGCAAAGGTGGGTTTTAAGAAGCTTACGAAAGGCGAGGAGGGTGGGGGCAATTCTAATCTCTGGGGGGAGTTGGTTCCAGAGGGCCAGGGCCGCCACAGAGAAGGCTTTTCCCCTGGATCCTGCCAAATTACTTCAAGAAAACCAGTTCTCAGACAGAAACACACAAAATTGTCAGAAATGGTTTAGGGTCTCCTGTTTGAGCAGGGGGTTGGACTATCAACACTGTATGACAAGCCTGAATAGGAATTTTTTTTTAAAAAAAATGGTTTTATCCTGTTTCAGATGCTGGACTAATTGATAGTTCTTCATGGTTTTAGATTGGAGGCATGCAAAAAAATCCCTACATACTTTCTTAAACAATAAGAGATCCGCAGCATCCTATCTAGGTATGTGCAATATTCATCTCAATGATAGGCAGCACATAGCTAACCTTGGTTGATTTCAGAATCTAAATAAGGTTGGCCGGGGTTAGAATTTGTGTGGAGAAATCACATAGAAATTCTAAAGCTGTAGGATAGACTGGCCCAATGTGATGGGGAACCTTTTTTCTTCTTGCATGCCAAAAATGGGTGTGGGAGGGGGGTGTTTGCCCATTGGGCCATTTTTCACACTCTGGAGGGGTCAGGAAAGCCTCCTGAAGCTTAGAGAGGGTGAAAACAGCCTTCCCCAAGGCCGAAAATCAGCTGACTAGTGCGCCCATGCGCGCCGGAGCTGTCATAGGGCAATGCCTCATGTTCCCTCAAGTATGGCTCTGCGTGCCACTTGTGACATGCGTGTCATAGGTTCACCATCCCAGGATTGAGGAATCAAAAACAAAACCAACAACAACATCCATTCCAGTCCAAGGCAATGATAATCCTTTTGCTGGAATATATCCCCCCCCCAAAAAAATCTGCTTGGATGAAGAAATAAAAAGTCAAGTTTGACTTAAGGGTGTATTTATTTTTCGTGCACATTTATCTACTTTCAAGCAGTGTTCCCTCTAATTTTTTGGGGGGTGGGCGGAAAAGTATAGTGTCTGAGCGGCAGTCCCTTCGGGACTGGGCAGCACAGAAATAATAAATAAATAAACAAACAAACAAACAAACAAACAAACAATAAAATACTGTACTGTGTGTCTATAACAGTGAGCTCATAATAGGGCAACTCTATCAATATCAAAATGCCACTTAAATAGTTGAGCTAGTTTCAAACTAGATTTTGATTTTCTTTCTCTCTTCCTTACTCCCATTCTTTTTTCTTTCTCTTTTCCTTCCTCTCTTTTTTCTATCTGTTTCTCTCTCTCTTCCTCTCTTCCTCTCTCTCTCCTTCCCTCTCACTCTTTCCCTCTCGGCTTCTGGGCAGGTTTGGAAAACTCTGAGTTGATGATGATTTTTAAGTGAGCGATTGCTGACTGCTCAGCTTAGAGGGAACTATGCTTTCAAGTAAATAAAGCTATAGCTGCCATTTAGCATTATTATGTTGAAGCAAAGGGCAGAACATGCCGAGGGCAATTTTAATGACTTTAGTTTCCTTTTTTCAAAAGTAGCATGAAATACTTTAAATATATATATATATTAGGACATAAATCCTTTTGATACGTGAACCAGTGTAATGTAGTGACTGACAGTGGTTTTCAACCTTTCTAATACACTTTAATACAGTTCCTCATGTTGTGGTGACCCCCAACCATAAGTCTAGTGCCAATTCTCCCAACAGAGCTTTAAGCTGATTGGCAGGAAGATCATAGGGACACCCCTACTGTAAACGCCTGATTGGTTGAATTGTAAAAATATGTTCCAGGGCACCAGAATAGTAATAATAATAATAATAATAATAGTAGTAGTAATAATAATAATAATAATAATAATTTATTAGATTTGTATGCCGCCCTTCTCCGAAGACTCGGGGTGGCTCACAACACGATAAAAACAGTATTATACAGGCACAAATCTAATATTTTAAAAAAAAACCTAAAAACCCTATCATAATTAAAAACCAAACAGCACATACATACCAAACATAAATTATAATAAGCCTGGGGGAAAGGTGTCTCAAATCCCCCATGCCTGGCGGTATAGGTGGGTCTTAAGTAGTTTACGGAAGACAAGGAGGGTGGGAGCAATTCTAATCTCCTGGGGGAGTTGATTCCAGAGGGCCGGGGCCGCCACAGAGAAGGCTCTTCCCCTGGGGCCCGCCAGACGACATTGTTTTGTCGACGGAACCCGGAGAAGGCCAACTCTGTGGGACCTTATCGGCCGCTGGGATTTGTGCGGTAGCAGGCGGTTCCGGAGGTATTCTGGTCCAATGCCATGTAGGGCTTTAAAGGTTATAACCAACACTTTGAATTGTGACCGGAAAGTGATCGGCAGCCAATGCAGGCCACGGAGTGTTGTAGATACGTGGGCGAATCTGGGAAGCTTTAGTTCCTAACACCATGGGAAATTTGTCATTTCGCATATTCTTAGGCGACCCCTGTGAAACGGTGGTTCAACTCCCAAAGGGGTCCTGACTCCTGACCCCAGGTTGAGAACCACTGGTAATGGATAAGGCTAGAAACCAGGTGACTGTGAGTTCTAGCCCTGCCTTAGGCACAAAGTCAGCTAGGTGACCTTGAGCCAGTCACTTTCTTCTAGTCTTAAAAAAAAAGACAATGGCAAATCATTTACGTAAGAACACTTCCAAGAAAACTACGGAGACTTTCCAAGCAGCCTTTGAGAATCAGGTACAAGGGAATAGGGGGGTAAAATGGGCCCAAATCTGGTTTTTACTCTAATTTAGCAATTGCTTAGATTCCTTTCGAAATTAGTTTGTGGAAATTTACGTAGGTCCTCTCTGAGCAATTCAATGATCGATCAGATCGATCGGAACTGAGTTTCTTCTAAAGTGAAAGGAAATGAGATGAGAAGGGAGTGAACCCAAGAATAGATTTCAGAGAGCAAAACAGATTCTTAGTTTTGGAATGATTTCCCCCTAATATTTGTTCAGACTTTGTTTCAAACAGCAAATCTGCTTGGATGCACATAGAAAAGGAGGCATCCAAAGGATGAAGGTCCTTTTTCCAATGGGTAGCTTGACAACATGTGTGTGTCCCAAAGAAAATGAAGCAATATTAAATTTTAAGAAATCATTCCCCCACAGATGCATACCAGTTTTTGTGTGTTATCTTGGAAGAACTTTCTTATTTTTTACGCATGACTTTCCTCAGAATTAATAACAATTTCCTATCAGGTTTTTAACTACAGACAGCACAATTGCACCCTCCCACAATTTTTCCCATTCTTTGAAAAAGAATCAATTTATCTAATTCTGACCTTTGCTTCATTATATGTAATGTGAAGTTATATATTATCTTATCCTCTTTTAACATTCCAAGCCCAAATTCTCCACCAATCATCTATTACTGCTTTGGATATGTAGTACTGTACTTTTAGTGATATTATTATAGGGGCTCCTTCAATAGTTTAAGGAGGAGAAATCATCCTTCTGTATCCCAGCGACCAGTTAGGTCCCAAAGAGTTGGCCTTCTCCGGGTCCCGTCGACCCAGAGGAAGAGCCTTCTCTGTGGTGGCCCCAGCCCTCTGGAATCAGCTCCCCCCCGGAGATTAGGATTGCTCCCACCCTCCTTGCCTTTCGTAAATGCCTTAAAACCCCCCTCTGCCGTCAGGCATGGGGGAATTGAGTCTTCTCCCCCAGGCCTATATAGTTTATGCATGGTATGTTTGTGTGTATGTTTTGCTTTTTAAATAAGGGGTTTTTAGATACTTTTAATATTAGATTTGTTATACATTGTTTTATTATTGCTGTGAGCTGCCCTGAGTCTGCGGAGAGGGGCGGCATACAAATCTAATCTAATCTAATCTAATCTATCAATAAATCTACATTCTCTGCATATTCTGCATTAAGAAATATTTAGCAACGTAAAAAGTTACAGTCAGTTCCTCCTCTTATTAATGAATCCTTACTTAACATGTTATTCAGTGAAATCAAAATGGCAAGCCTAGATTTTCTTAATACCCAGTTTAGGACTTACAAAGCTCTTATTTTAAAATAGTGATAATATATCATGAAAAATAAAAATCATTAAGTCGAAACAATGGAGTACTCTAAGCAAAAATACAGAGGTTTCTTGGCTAAGATATATTTTCTAAGATAGTATGAGATATTTTACATAGATGGAAGTACTGTAATATATTGCTTAATTATAAAAATGGGCCAATAAGTGATATTAGATTGGCAAAATAAGCTATGAGCTATTGCACTCTAAAATATTAATGCTGAAATAAGAACTTAAAGTCTTATTTATGTTAGAAGCAAAAATAAGAGAAAAGGGTTATTACATTATAGAAGTAAAAATGCTCAAACTAACCATTTTTAAAGCCACAAATGAAATGTGTTTTATTAACATCTAACTATATTTTCGCTGTTTCTCTTTAGAAAGATTTAGTTTGCCTGCTTTCTATGGAAAAATAAATTTTCTTCTAATTCAAAAATTATCAATGTGGTCCTTTTCAAGTAAGAAGTTAACAAAATAGACATTTCAATCCTATATTGATCTAAAATTACTGAAATGTGAATTACTTTCAGACAGCACTTGAGGAAATTCATTTTCTCAAGCATAGTATACTTAATCCATAACCTTAGCAATAAGAATTTACCGACTACACATCTAAAGCATTTATTGAAAAAATTAATCACATCGAATTTGGGGGGGAAGGGTACTGTCTAATACTATATAAGTGATTGTACTATGAATTTAGATTATTAATACAGCATTTAAAATCCATGCTTATGCAGTTGATTAGCCTTTTAATCTTTAATATTAAGAGCCTGATACCAGCCAGCTGCTTGGAAGCAAACTGTATTGATTTCAATAGATCTTAATTCTAAGTACTGTACTACATACATTTAGGTTTACTGTCTTTTTTAAAAAGCTGCTATGACATTTATTGAAAATCCTTATAAATACAGCTATCAGATGTAGATCCTGTCAGGTTATAATACTTAACTACTTTAATACGTTCAAAATATCAAGTATATTTAAAGCATCTCATTTGCACCATTATGCAATCACACGCACATCAATATATTTCCTCTCTAGCAGATAAAGGAACTGAGGCTAATAGAATAGTATTTTTTTCTTAGAACACCAAGTTAGTTAAGGGCTAGAATCAATTTTGAATCAGGAAAATACTCTTACAGCATAATGAATGGATAGAAAACAACTAGAGACAGTTAACTTTCCTTATGTCCCAACCCCATTTACCTGAAGCACAGAGATAAAACCGATCTTGGCCTGAACACTCAATTTCAATGAAGCCATATAACTTTTGCCCTATAGATCTGAATAGCTTCTTGTTGAGATCCTCTTTCAACAGCGATGACATTGCCTTGGTTTGTGTCTAAGTTAGGGATGCTTTGTTTCCACTCCCTTTCGCTTCTTCTCCGGTGTGGATTCCTCCAGAGGTTAGAAAGTCAATTCTGTGACCAAACCATCAAACCACCAGGTTCCAGTTGTCCAGCTTGCTGGCTAGAGAAAGAGCACTAGCAGTAGCTCCATTCAGTGTCCGGTACATCCAAAGTTCCTCTGCTCTGCCATAGTCTGTTGATGGAAATAAATATCCGCTCCTATGGGATTTAGCAGCCCGCTGGCTCTCCTGGGGCAAAAGCATTGTTAACCGAAGTAACAGAAAAGCCCCATTCGCGCTAACAACATTTTGCTTCCGTTTATCCCATAGCTGCCTGGAGGTATTGATTGAGAGGATTTTCCATTTAGAGTTAAGACTATTGGCGGGAGACAGGAGCAGGAGTTACATATACTCACAACGCCCTCATCTGCAGAACTGCCACTTATCCTGAACACTTATCTTTTCCCACAAGTGTACGTGCATCATTTCGGAGGAAAAGGAAAGCCAGCCAATTCCAAACCCTCCAGTTGGTTCAGGGGGAAAAAAATGGGTTGATATTATATCTAAGTCTCTACTCTTAGGCACACAGGGGGGAAAAAAATCCCTATTATCCAGGTTAGAGAACTATGGGAAGTAACCCTTTCCTTGCTAGTATTTTATCATAGTAATGTCAGCATTATAAACTTTCCAAGTCTGATAATTCATCTCCTTCAATGTTATCTAGAATACAGTGTTCATTCCTCTATGAAGATATGATGTCTTTATTCTACATGGCCCTGGTTTTCTACTTTATTTATTACTAAACTGTTCTTATATAAAACAATTCACCCCCTTGTTTAGAAGGGTGAAAAGG